>NC_135820.1:62377885-62712227 GCF_964213995.1 Mustelus asterias
CTTGTCATCTAACCGTTTCCTAGTAACCTTTATAACTTCAGTTGTTTCTATGTTTGGTGCTCTGAATCTTAAAGAAACGCAGTGGATAACGATTTTCAATGAATGCTTTTACCAAGGTTTGGGATCTGTAGCCAGAAGGATAGTTCATAAATCCCGGGAGGTGATAATGCATCTGTACAAGGCTTTAATATGATCACATCTGGGGCACTGTGAACAATTTGATCACCTTAAAACATCAAGGACATCCAGCCACTACTAGCTGTGCAGAAAAGGGCAATCAAACTGAGCTGTAGTTTAAGGTATTTCAGGATTGAGAGGTGGTTAAAGAGCCTGGCACTGTGCAAGGAGTAGGAATTTTTGGCGATCATGACATGAAAAGATAAATTGAAACCCAATGATGTTTTTATTGTTATTAGTTGATTTCCTGTTGATGGGAACAGGGAATATTGGAAGTTAATTTATAGTTGGATTGGTTTTAAGCATTTCCATTTGTCAAACTGTCATTTTGTGCTGTTTTTGAATGTGCCACCAGTACAAGCCAACCTAAACTGTCCCCAGTACCATACTAAGGATTTGCTGGATCCAGCACAAAAGGCCCCTGTGAAACCACTATGTACCAATTACATGTTCTTTTTGATTTTAAGACTACAACTGTTCTTTTCCTCTCATTACTGTAGCCACTGTTGTCACTTTAGCACTTATCACCTCACTGCACAATGGGCACAGTGGTTAGCACTGCTGCCTCACAGCGCCAGGGACCCCAGGTTCGATTCCCAACTTGGGTCGCTGTCTGTGTAGAGTTTGCATGTTCTCCCCATGTCTGCGTGGGTTTCCTCCGGTGGCTCCAGTTTCCTCCCACAGTCCAAAGATGTGCGGGTTAGATGCATTGGCCATGCTAAATTGTCCCTTAGCGTCAAGGAGACTCGTGAGAGTAAATGCATGGGATTATGGGGATAGGGCTTGGGTGGGATTGTGGTTGCTGCAAACTTGATGGGCTGAATGGCCTCCTACACTGTAGAATTCTATGTCGATATATCGCAGATTATGTAAATGAACATGCATTTTTTATAGGTGGGCTGGGTACACTATTTTATTTAATCTAATGGGGTGTATCTTAACAGGTGAAAATGGGTCAAATGTTAACATCTTAAATATCTGAAATGCAATTTCACCCTGGATTTACAGGGGGCAGCACACCCACCTGACAACTCAAAGGAGCTGAGGACAGCTTTAGGGAGAAACACATTTATAAAACTGCTTGTGGGTCAGGAGCTATGGAAATGCTTCTCCTGCCAAGTTAACTCCCATCTGATGCCTCCCCAATTTAAAGATTCCAAGGATTGGGATCCCCTTTCAGCTGCACCACCCCTCACCAGTCTCTGAATAGAACCTCCTGTGTAACCCCGTCTTGAGGTTGACCCCTTACCTGGAGTCACACCACCTCCAGAGCTGTGAATTAGATCTACCCGCTCTTACAACATACTCTTGCGGCATGTTCTGGAATCTTCCGCACCTAACTGAAAACTGGCCTATTGATCAGACTAACAGTCTATTGTTTTTTGAGTCACCTGCCTGAACTCTTTTTTCTGATTTGGATTGATTCCCAATTCTGAAGCATCTTTGGGCGTTATTATAATTTAAAGGAACTCCTATATTTTCCCACTTCAATTATTAAAGTAAATTATATAAAGCAATTATTGTTTTTTTCATCTATTGAGTAAGTACTCGATAGTTGCCTCGGATGTCAGTTTTATGGATACTTTTGTAAGGTTGTATCTATTTGCCATTATGATATTGTCTTGAGGGCTGACTGAATGCTCACCATCAGCAGGGGCTCGCCCACCAGTCTAAAGGCATGAACATGGTATATAGGTCAAGTTCCCCATTGGCAGCACTTATTGAAAACTCGGCCTATATGTAACTGGCAAGTTCCATGTCGGTTTGATACTGAAGGGTGGCACAGTGGCGCAGTGGTTAGCACTACTGCCTCACAGTGCCAGGGACCCGGGTTCGATCCCCGACTTGGGTCACTGTCTGTGTGGAGTTTGCATGTTCTCCCTCTGTCTGCGTGGGTTTCCTCCAGGTGCTCCGGTTTCCTCCCACAGTCCAAAAGATGTGCAGGTTAGGTGAATTGGCCATGCTAAATTCTCCCTCAGTGTATCCGAACAAGTGCTGGAATGTGGTGACTAGGGGATTTTCACAGTAACTTCATTGCAAGTAAGCCTACTTGTGACTAATAAATAAACCTTAACTTTAAGAGGTGTCTGGCTCTTTTGTCTAGTTGCGGGCATAGATAAGGCTCCTCTGGTAATCTTTTAGCATCTTATTTCCTGTCAGTTTAGGGATGAGATGGAAGTTCATCCATGCCTGAGACTCCATGGCCCTCACTGGGCCATGGAGTCTCAGGTTTCAATGCCCAACCAGGCTGCTACAGAGAGGCCAGTTTCATGAAGTTAGCGGCCTCCCCATTGAATGGGCGTGCGGAGGGGGCGCAGAGGACTTGTGGTGATGCCCTCCATTGGCACAATAATCACCTGAACAATTGAATTGCGATGTGTTGTGGGAGCTGCTGGCTTCAGTTTGATATCTTTGGAAACAGAATTGAGTGCTTATGGTAGGAATTGTGTGGGACGCTGGGTCCTGTTTGGTAACTTTTGTCACATGTCTGCACTTGAGCAAATCAGCATGCCTAAATTAACTGTAGGTGTTTAACTTAATCATCTCTTGGTGCTTCACAGAAGCATGGTCAAAAAGATGGATGCTCAGCCAAAGGAGATGATTTTAGGAGGAGTTACCAAATACTTGGTCAAAGAGGTGAGACTTAAGGTGGGACATGAAAAAGAAGAGGGAGGAGCAGTCCATGAGTCTAGAGAGGGGTTTCCAGGGTGCATAACTTTTGCATGGTGGAAGGCTCACATATTATACATTAATTAAAATTCATTCACACAGTGAAGTTACTGGTCAGAATTTGATCGGTTCGTCCTACCTATCATTGCGTAGAGCGAGCTGGTAAAATTGCACGAGAGCCGAGAAATCAGGATCGCACCCCGATTTCTCAGCCCTCGTGATCTTGCCAGAACCGGATTTGCGGCGCGGTCAGCCTTTCGCCCATTTCTGGCAAGAGGCTGAATAAATTACTTAAATATATTTAAATGATTATTTGCATGTGTTTATTGAGCCAGGCGCTCAATCGTCCGGGCTCACTTGCCTTTTAGCTTTTAGTTTATTAGTGTCACAAGTAGGTTTACATTAACACTGCAATGAAGTTGTTGTGAAAATCCCCTAGCCACCACACTCCGGCTCCTGTTCGGGTACACTGAGGGAGAATTTATCATGGCCAATGTACCTAACCAGCACATCTTTTGGACTGTGGGGGAAACCCGGAGCACCTGGAGGAAACCCACACAGACACAGGGAGAACGTGCAGACTCTGCACAGACAATGGCCCAAGCCGGGAATCAAACCTGAGTCCCTGGCGCTGTGAGGCAGCAGTGCTAACCACTGTGCCACCGTGCCTTCACGGCCTCGCCGGGAGAGGTTCTCTCTGGTGAGGAAAACACCTGTTCCCTATGAATGGGGAACAGTCATGTTGCCCTAGACATTAAAACTGGAGGCCATTGAGGCCTTGGCACTGCCAGCCTGGCAACTTGGCACTGCCCACTTGGCAGTGCTGTGGGTGAAGCCTGGAGGGGGTGGGACCTATGGGGGGTGGGGAATGAAGGGAATATGGGGCGGAGTCTGGAGGCGTGGAGCCTGGAGGGGGTGGGGCATATGGAGGCAGGACCTGGAGAGAGTGGAACCTGGAGGGATTGGGAGAGAGCGGGGGGACGCTGTGCACTCTATATTACATTGGTGGGGACAGAAGGAAGCCCACTGCTGTTCTGCCTGCGATCGGTGGGGGGGAGGGGGTCCCACTGCCGCTTTGCAGCTATGATTAGTGGGATAAGGGAGGTGGGGGCCGGTTGCCACTCTGCCTTGGATCAGTGGGGGATGGGAGTGGGGGCACGATCAGTCTGGGTGGCGAGGGTGGGAGGGGCTACTTTTTCAGACAGTGTGGGGCTTTTGATTAGCTGCGGTCCCCTGCAATTGTCAGGGGGAGAGTGTTTGGTTCAGACTGGCTCTCACAGCAGAGGCCTGACAGCTCTCTCTCTCTCTCTCTGTCAGGCCTCTGCTATTGGAATTTCTCATGTGCAGACACAGAGGTCTGCATATGTACAATAGCTCCCTCTGCTGCTGGTTGATGAATTCAGCCCTACCCCCTGCCTGTAGTAGCTAGAAAAAGTCTAGCCCATTTTTTCATGCACTATATGCGCAAGATTGGGAGTAAAAACTCACCCAAAAAAAACTATTTTCACATTAGCTGGAGATTTAGAATTTTTCTCGTAAAATTCCATCCAATGTCTCTCCTGAGTCTCTCCTCTTCTAAACTAGCAGATGTCTAAATGCTGTAAATCGCATGTTTAGTGGGCGTACATTTGTTCAAGACAGTTTGAGAGAGATTTTACACTAAGGCCAGTAGCTGCCCCTAACTTGGTACAAGTGACACTCTAATCTTCCCAATGTTGACAGAGAACATTGTTTAGAGGGTCCATGCAGATACATGGTGGGTGCAAGGCTTCCACTTTTCACCTGATGTTACCTGCAAAAGGCTTGACTGATTTTGGTGATCAGACCACATCTAAGTAAAATTGTGGAGTTACCACTAACAATCAGACCCTTTAATTAGTTTGCTGGTTGGCAGGAGTCTAGGATGCTCTGTGAGGTTGAGCTAGCAGGGAGAATTGAATGACAGAAGGCGATAATATCAAGAAATGGAACTTGATTTGTGTGAAAGGAACTCCCTTGCAAAAAAACACTTACCATTGTGTTGCCAAGAGGTAATTTTACCATGTTAGCAGGGAGATAGCAATCTTCTCCAATATCTAACAAGACAGGTAATTTGTTGTCTTTGCTGCATTGATAGTAATTTGGCGGAGAGGATCAATGGAATGAAATTCACACATGTAGGTGACCTGTTCTGGCACAATTATAGCCCATATGATGAATATGAAAACTTTACATGATATATTACCATTCAAGGTGAGAGACACCTTGTCATGGGGGATTTTCATGTAATTCCACATTCATCAGATGAAAGGAACAAATCTCTTCCAGCAACCTGCCCTCAGAAATTAAGATATTGTGAATCTCAATATTGTGCACAGCGTCTCCTGAATGGGCCGTGTTTTGTTTTGAGACTACGAAACTGGTGTGCTGCTTAAATTCCTCCCAAGGATGGAACTATTTCTGCAGTATTTTGCATTCTGACTCACAGGACTGACCCTTCCAACCAATTTACAATGGACAGAACAATATGACATTGTAGCTTCCTCCAGGTATGAGAACTGAAGGGTGGACAATTTGCCAATATTAGTAAAAGTGTGCTGTTTGATGGCTGCTCAGTGACCGATACTGTGCGCTGGTATCAATAAAGAATTCCTAACCACACCCGGACCAACAAACAACATTGGCATTGCTTTGTGATAGCAATGGAGTTTTTTTGCCCATTCAAATTGCAAAGAAAAGCCCCTCCAGAAGGAATACTTTATTTCCCTCGTCCTAATGGATTCAGGCAAACACTTCAAACACGTATATTTTTAATTGCACATAATATGCCTTTTCAGTGCATTTAGCATAGCAACGCAACCACATCAAGGAAAGACTTGGGTGGATGAAAAAGCTACCTATTAGAGTGCTACAAAAATCAATTAAGTGGAATCAGTACATTCTATTGGACCCTTATTTCCTTAGGAATGTCTTCTGCATTTTAAAAGTTAAACCGAGAATCACCCAGATATGAAACATTCTTTTTAATTTGATGCAAGAACAAACCTTGCCATTTGATCAAAATGCACTCAACTAAAACACATTCACTATGCATGACAGGTAAACATAGCACACTTGACTAGTTAAAATTAATTAAAAACAAGCGTTTTATTGATTATTATTGAAACCAACTGATGTACAGGCAACTGATACACATAAATATTCAAACTGCGCAGGTTAATATTTGGGAGAAAATAAACTCTAACATACAGTGATCTGAATAACAACAGGGAAGATCAAAATATGTTTCGTGCTTTCATATTAATTTCAGGTAATATCTTTGTAATTTGATTTAAATATCTTTCTCTGAAGGTTTATTTTTTAAATGTCACATGTCTGTTCAAATGACCAAGTGGGCGCACAATGGGTGGATAGAGATCCTTGCAAAAGTGTATGTGCATATGCCCAGTTTTTCTGAACATCTCTTCTTTTCCCATTCATTCTGGAAGTTGGCTTCTCCCTAGTGTTGTATTGACAGATGCCTGCATGCATTTTGGCGCCATGGCCTGGGAGTGATGTACAAGTGTTACTTGAATCCCTTTTGTTGATTTGTGGCCCTCTCCAACTGTATGGGGTCAGGCTTGTAGGTTTCAAGCAAGAAGCGTGTCTGTGCTAGTCCACTAATTTAGTTAAATGGTTTGGTACATATCATTTTAACCTTTTTTTTAAAAATAAAAGAATCCTGAAAGTGATGATTCTTGTTGATTCATTTTATCTCCGGCAAAAGAGTTACTGACTCATCACTCCTTAATTACTGCTTGTCATTCAAATTTATGCACCATAGATATCACCCGTCCTTTTAAAGATTTAGCACGGACCAACAGCATCAAAGAGCTAATGTTTCATATGGATTACTGGGGAGTGTGGATATGGGGGCTTGCCACTGACAACGTTGAAGCATTTGCTGCATAAGGAACAAAGATCTTTACAGTAACTTCATTGCAATGTTAATGTAAGCCTACTTGTGACACGAGTAAAAAAAAATGCAGTTCAAATGCTGTTTACTTTTCCTGGGAAATGTTTTGTTTATCTATATATCTACTCCAGCAGAGCAGAAGATGAGCAAATCCGACAATATCAGTAACTTTCAGAAGGTTTCTCTGTATAGTTGTCCCAAGTAGGCTGTTGGATCAGAAGTGTACAAGGCCATTGGGTGGAGGGGGAGGGGGGGGGGGTGGTGGCAGAGTGAGAGAGAGAGAGAAAACGCTGTTGTGTGTGTGGGAAAATGTGAATCCCAGTGAGGGAGCGGATCCATGCCTGGTGTTAACAGCAGCCGGCTTTCCTTCTCTCAGTACTGCATGTATTATTGTGCCCTCAAGAGGTTCTCATTGCCGCAGCATCACTAGCAGCCTCCAGCAGGCTGTGGTGCTTGCAAGAATGTGCTTCCTAACACCGAGCACCATGGAGCTAACAGTTACTTTAATAGAATAATTAAAAAATATATATATATTCAGAATAGGAAACGCCGCCTTTTGCTTTTCGTCAAGCAGATATCAAGGATTAAATGGGCAGGAAATTGGGCCTCATCAGTGATTCATCTTCTCAGAGGTGGTGAGTGCTTATTTTTTCATACAACTCAATACCGATGATTTTAAAGATCCAAGCGTCGCCGTGTGTTCTTGCAAATACCAGAGCAATTTCCAACTTTTACCATTGAGCCGGATGATCATTCTGCCACGCACAGTTATGCAGCATTCCTGTCTGTGAATCAAATGTTTCATTAGACCAGCATATTCAGCTTCGGAACAAAGACTGGTCCTTAAAGTAATCTGGCTGGCCATTTGTTGACAGTTATGCATCAGCAATCCTAATTTTCTGATGGGTCCGGTTTTAAGAGGAAGCTTTGCTGGCCAGTTAGTAATGATGAATTAGACATTTCATACGACGTGGTGTTCTTCGAGGTGACAGCAAAATTGTGACGCAAGAAGTAACTAAGGCCAGCTAGATATCATAGAATCCATACAGTGCCGAAGGAGGCCATTCAGCCCATCGAGCCTGCACCCACAACAATCCCACTCAACCCCTATCCCTGTAATCCCACATCTTTACCTTGCTAATCCACCTGACACTAAGGGGAAATTCAGCATGGCCAATCCACTTAACCGGCACATCATAGGAATTAGGAGCGAGAGTAGGCAATTCAGCCCCTCTATATGATCACGGCTGATCTCCATCTCCTCCTAACTCCACTTCCCTGCCTTTTCCCCATAGCCCTTTATCCCGCTTTTGATCAAATATTTATCCACCTCTTTCTTGAATCCATTGATTCTGAATCCACTGCACTCTGGGGCAGTGAGTTCCATAGATTCATCATCTTTGGATGTCTCTCAGCGAAATTGTAATACATTTTATCATAAGAATGCTGAGTTGCTTTGATTTAAATTGCAGCAGTTCAGAAGCGCCTCTTGCCATTTATAACGCTTGAATTACCGAGTCATTTCCCCCCAAAATAGTGCATCAAGTTGCAACTATTATCCTCATGCTCAGAAGTGCGTTCTCGAAAGGGGTCTCCTGATAAACATTGTGTACCTGCTGCCGTTGGGTATGGACTCCTGATCCGTGTTTTCCATCGCGACTGACAACCAATCACAGATTTGCATTAGTTTCTTCAGCGAAAAGGTTTTTTTTTAACCATCCATTTGTGCCTCTACATCTTTTAAGGTTATTGGTTGTTTTATTTCCTACACTCGTGTAGAGATTAGAAAGGAACAAAATGACCCTTTTGCAAAGACTGTAAGTTTTTTTAACGGGTAAACGTACGTTTAAATAGATTGTCAGCTATTAAAGATGTGGGGGAGGGGGGACTTTAAATTTTTGCCACAGAGATTATTGCTTATAAATATTTGAGCTAATGTTAGCACCAGATCATTTTCATATCCAGGTGTTTACGTTTGATGGCCAGATGAAACACTGAGCACACAAACGGCTTATCAATTTATCTGTTCAATAAACAACCATCTATTTCAACACTTGTCATGACATTTAAAAGTTGAACCTATTTCTAATCTTACAGACTGTTGGGGGAAATCATGTTGAGAGACATGACAAGCGACACCTGATATTGATTTGTTGTAAACTATAGCTGTCAGAATAAGTCTCATTCAATCATTTAGCCAGATATTTAAATATCGACTATGAAGGTAAGTGTGATTTAATTTGGGGAGGAGGGGGGGGGGGGGGGGGGGGAGGAGGGGGGGGGGGGGAGGAGGGGGGGGGGGGGGGGGACAAAAGGATGTGGCAATGATTTGTTCTCATTCTGAATAACTGGAGTATTTGTTCCGAGTAGTGTCGCGGTCTCTCACAGCCCAAATGTGATCATTCTCTTGACAAGATAACCAAAGACCATTCCAACGTTTGAAATGTTTTCCATGCACTATCTATATAAGCTGGGTTTAATTAGCCTTTGAAGATAATTTGTCAGTAGTTAACCTACAGTGACATCCCTGACATTTGATATCTCACGAAGTAGGTGGGAAAGAAATTAATAAAAGTAGTTTTAATCGTCTGATCTCAGAGCAATTGTACAATTCTCCGCTCTATAATTAGCCGACAACATTGCTGGAAAAACGGAAGCATGAATGGTAACACTATCCTTTCCTATCTGTGAAGCAGCCTCATATTTATTCGGCTGCATTTCGCTTCCTCCTGGGTCTATTCAGCTCCCTTACCCTAATGGAGAGGAAATTGACTTATTGTTGATAAACAACACCCCGAATTACAGAACAAAATGTTCTGACTCCCCCACCCGCAAAAAAACAAACATAAACCGATACAAGAACAAATCATTGGTGCGAATATGTGTTCATTCGGAATCCCCCCTCTACCCGATTTTCAAAGTATGCTTCTGTTCCTCCGTGTGGAAAAAGGCTGCTGTCCTAGACTGAACGGTGCTGACACCAGGAAGCTAAAGAGCGATGGAAAGGGTTGCCCACAGAATTTCCAGCCTTTTTTTTTTAACTGTCACGCTGTTGTCACTGCTCTGCAGCTTGCTGGCTTGCACAACCCATCATCTCCTGAATTTTAAGGTGCTCGGGGTTTGCAGTTGGGACACAGTTGCTGTCACCAGTCTGACTTTCCCTGATGGATGTGGCGATTTCACAGATGTACATCCATCCTCCTAGGTGGATTGTTTTGGCAAATGAAGACTTGAGCACCTCAAGGTCCCTGGATAAACGTCAATAACTGATTACGTCCCGGCAATTGCTATTGAATCCACATAAAAAAATGAATTAAGTTAAACATGAGAATCAGTTTTTAAAAATTGGCATCAAAACCACCAAGCTATAATATTTTGAACCAGTGGTTGCATCGCTCTGCAGTAGCTTGGAATAATAATTGTGGTTTGTTTATTGGACAGAACATTGACTTGTTTTATTTGTTTTCAGTAGTTAATATATTACGAACCAGCGATGGTAATTGTTTACTTGAATAGATGGACATCCGTTTTTAATGGATTTCAGCTCGCATGCTCTGGTGTAAACCAAAGCATTGTGCTTTTATCTTTAAACATAATCATGCAGCCAGTACAGATCTCATCGCAGGATTTCCATCTGAATAACATGCTGTTTGTATTGCCGCAGTTTTGCTCTCGTAATCTCATCTCCGTCTTCCTCCTTCAGTGACCCCCAACTCTTCAAAATAACAGAGTAAACGCAGTATTATGTGTTGATAATATACTTTGCTTTAACTGCATTTTAAAAAATGTTGTATTGTAAAATGGAAGAATTCTAGAAAGAAACAAACCTTGAAAATTGAATGCAGAAAACAAAATTTAGTCAATAGCGTCTCCGAAAAGGCAGTAAATATCAAATGTAATGTTCCTTGCATACAAAGGAACATTTAGCTTGGGCTCATTTAAATTACCGTGAAACGGGATGACAGACATAGGAACATTGGAAATGTGGCTGTTTTGTGACGATTATAATGGTTACTTACATATTGCCAGTCACTCAAAGAACCGCGCATGATGTTCGTACAGTAAATAATCTCTGAGGTAATTTTACAGTGACTATTTACATAGGGACGAGCATTTGAATTCAGAGGTAAGTGAATCAAATTTGGATCTGAACTCTTTTTACTCTGGCCACTTCAGGCCCATTTGGAAAATAATGGATCTATTCTCATTCAGATTGTTAATCTGTTTGATGGTTACAATTCCTTCAGGAAAAGAGGAAGGACAGTCGTATGAACACATTTTTATCTTAGCTTCCAAGCATTCAAGTAGCTGCCTTCTAGGAGTGAAACATTTGGGTCATCTACTTTTTAAAATCCATGCTGGCTGTGAGTGGTTCAGTTAAAGTCAGATTTTTATGTTTTTTTTTCAACGCAAATGATGTTGTTTGTTTAAATTGCCAAACACATAAAAAGTCTAAAGACTCATCACTAAAAGTGAAGAGTGAAGTTGTTCTACACTATTTCTATGTGTGTACCAGACTGGAATACACACCCTTTTGAGGTTCACACTTTTGTTTTAATGTCAGAGTACAAAAGTGCAGTTTTCTTTAATTTATTCTACGTAATCTTTCCTGAGCTCTGCAGCTTGTTGTTGTGTGTATCATAGAATCTCTACAATGCAGGAGGAGGCCATTTAGCCCATCGAGCCTGCACCGACAATTCCACCCAGGCTCTATCCCCATAACCCCAAGTATTTACCCTGCTGATTCCCCCTGACACTAGGAGATGATTTACCTTGGCCTATCAATCTAATCCACATATCTTTGGACTGTGGAAGCACCCGGAGGAAACCCTCGCAGACATGGGGAGAACATGCAAACTCCCACACAGACAGTCACCCGAGGTCGGAATTGAACCCGCGACCTTGGCGCTGTGAGGCAGCAGTGCTAACCACTGTGCTACCATGTCGCCCCAAATTCTGATAATTAGGATGAAGTGAATCTGTCCATTTTTTTCCCTGAGAAAGCTTCACATCCTCAGTTAACACCACTGGAAAAGTGAAATGATTCCTTGTTTTAGCTGGGTACATTGGCTTTTTTCACCATGGCATGATGGCCAGTGTGATGCAAAGTGGTACATCGTGCGATGCCTTTCCTGTTACCAATAGCAGCAAGCAGGGCTGTGTATTGACTTCAGCTCCGTTTGCTATATAATTCTCAGCAGGCACCAGTACATTCTCAAATATCTTGACGCAGGACTATACATTCAATTCCAGATGGAGAGCAACCTCTTTAACTTGCAAAAGCTCAATGCATGCACAAAGGTTTCTGAACAGTTACTGAGCGAACTCTTGTTTGTGGATAACTTCACTCTAGAGTACTTTCAGCAGCTTGTTGATAGCTTGTCTGAGCTTCAGAACACTTTGACAAATCTGATCTTGTATCAACCCATCTCCATCCACATATTCTAAGACCCCCCCCGCCCCCCACCCCCCCAGTCAATATTGACAACACAACGCTCCATTTAGTACAGAAGTTTTGTTACCTGGGGGTATCCTCTCCAATAACACTAAGCTGGATGACATAATCAACCATCGTTTGGTAAAAACAAGTTCAGCGTTTGGCAAGCTGACTCACAGACTTAGAGTGTTGCATTTATCTCAGAACAAAGAGCAGTTTCTACCAGGCAGTGAATCATAGAATCCCTACAGTGCAGAAGGAGGCCATTTGGTCCATCGAGCCTACGCCGACCACAATCCTACCCAGACCTATTCCTGTAACTCCTCATGTCGACCCTGCTAGTCCCCCTGAAACTAAGGGCCAATTTTCCATGGCCAACCAACCTAACCTGCACATCTTTGGAGTTGTGGGAGGACACCGGAGCAGCCGGAGGGAACCCATGCAGACACGGGGAGAACATGCAAGCCCCACACAGACCAGTCACCCGAGGCCACAACGATCCCTTTTGTGTGGGTGCAAGCTGTGGACTACCTACCGGCATCACCATAAAACAACTAGAAACACTCTATCCTCACTGTCTGAGATCTATTTGCAACATCAGGTTACATGACAAAATACCCAACGCCAGCATTCTTGCAAAATGTTCCGCACCTGGCATCCAACTGGGTCAGTCATGTGGTTCACATGGAGGATGCCTGCATTCCAAAAGCAGTGCTCAAAAGCCAGATGAATACTGGAACCGGCACCACAGGATGTCCAAAACCTAGATAGAAAGCCAACCTAAACCCTTGCAAACTGGATCCCAATACATGGAAAAAACAACCTTGGACAGACCCAAATGGAGAAATTTCTGTCATCAAGTAATTTCGACATTTGAGGAGAACATAGTAAAATGCCTTTCATACAACTGAGCACAGCACAAAGCCAGTGCCTCTCTCCATCCCTCCTACACTGACTTCATGTGCAGTATTTGCGATTGGTTATTCAAATTGAAACTTGAGACAACAGCAGCCTGGACTGTAAAGCGATGTTCTACTTTACTTGCTGAACATGAAGCCACAGTAGAATCCATTATCACAACTAGAGATTTCAAATGAGCTCCTTTTACTTCGCTCATTTGAAACATGCAATAATAGGCTTTTGCAAATGTTTACATTTGAGCACAGTGTAATCAATGGAGCTATTAATACCTGCTGATGTATTGTACTTTCTTGTATCTCGATGGAATATATTTTATATATATGTAGCTATATATTCAGGAGTAAAGTCTTCAATACACTTGAGTATTTCTGAAAAGAGAGACATGTTGCCAAAGCTCTTGAATTCATCAGGGACAGTCCTTCTTACCCTTTGTCAAACCTCTTACTTTTGTTATCAGCAATCTAGAGGTTATGGGAATTTTCCCAAGGCCCCGCCGGTGGGTTCAATGGTGGGGGGAGAATTCGGCAGATGTCCAAAACTTGGTTTTGTGACGGTATAAATTTCCTGTGGGATCTTCCGCTGGTGCCCACCACGGCAGATTGGGAAACCTGCTGGAGGCCAGTATGAAACTGATATACATCCTGCTAATGGGATGCAGATGAAGGCCCTACTGGAATCTTCCACTCATGCCCAATTCTCTGCCACACCAGCGGAAAAACACACCAGCTCAGAACACATCTGCAACATCGTGGCATGGGAAGTCAGAACTCACCTGAACAATGCCTGGGCTGCCTCTGGAGTTCAGAATGGAGACCACCAGCAATCCTGGATCCCAGAACACCACAGCAGTGGTGGGGACAACATCTACAGCTGGATCTTCCAGCTTCAGTGTCATAGAGAAGACCAGCCTCAGAATATTCCTGGAAATCCATCTTCTTCCGACAATGATGGATCAGTGATATTAAGTGTATTTTCAATATGGCACCCATATATGATGGCAGAACTCATGCCATCATTTCTGCCCTGCCACAGAATATGGAACTAAACCCCAGGTGCATAACTAATGAGGTCAGGGCCTAATTTCCTGCCGGTCTTCACAGTGGGAAACATTCCTGGCCTCGCCACGGGACTTAGTCACAGGTGAGATAATTCCATCCAAAATTCCTTATCCCTTCGCCATCTGAATTATTTATCCTAACTCTTTCCTAACCATCAGCCAGCTTTCTTTCTATACAACATTTCCTCTTATGGTGTATGTCTGAGGTTATCTAATAAGCCTCTTGTGTGACACCTTAACACAGGCCTCCTGAAATTCCATATACACATCATTTGCATTCTATTTATTTATCCAACCAGTCATTTCTATTCGAAAGATTATTGGAGCGATTCTCCCAAAAGAATTCTGAGTGTCGAATTTGTGTAAAAACTGGAATAAATCACGCTGGTTTCTTCAGTGGGATTTTCAAAATGAATCTCCCGCACGCTGTGCACTGCAGAGTCTTGAGTCAAGACACATCTTGACTTGAACAGATCCTTGTCAATTATCTTTTTCCCTTTAAGTATTTAGTAATTCTGTTTCAAATATGGATTCTAACAGTTCCTTCACAATTGACTTTTGACTAACCAGTCCTTTGTTACTTAGTTTATCCTTCCATCCTTTTTGAACAAGGTTGTTACATTGACTACTCACCATTCCTATGGCACCATTTCCATAGTTAAGGAGTCACAGCTATCTCCTCTCTCTGTTTTCTCTTGGACTGCATCCCATGAGGGCCCAGTGGCCTCTGTACCTGGAGTTTTACTATTTCTCTTAGAATCATTTCTTTTTTGACTGTTAGTTCTAATTAGGGTTCAATATCTACCTCAGTGCAACTTTAACGTTAGTTCCATCATTTATATAAATGAATACAAGACATTTATTTACTATCGCCACTATACATTCTTCTTTAATATTTTGATTTCTTCCTTCCTGTTCAGCCTTGCCTCTTCTGAAGTATTTTTATATTTTTAAATTCTATATGTTTATAAAAGCTTCTGCTATTTAATTTTATATTATCTGTTAGTCTGTATTTATATTCCTTTCAGAACTTCTGATCTCCCCTTTCACCTTAATGCTGCATTTTCTATATTCTGTAAAATAAACTTCAAACTTTTTCTCATGATAATCTTTAGTATTGTTGCTCCATCTTCACAATACCCCCTTTAAACCTTCGCATTAACTTTAATTGAGTTCGCTACAGAACTTTATACTTAAATGCACCCATTTTTTGCCTTAGGGGATTACGATCTACTCCCTGGTCATAAATTTGAAGATTTCCTACTGCTGCTCTGTTGACTTATTTCTGTAAGAAGTCTCACTACACCAGGTTAAAGTCTAACAGGTTTATCTGGAATCACGAGCTTTTGGAGTGCTGCTCCTTCATCAGCCCATTCGCCTGATGAAAGAGCAGCACTCCGAAAGCTCGTGATTCCAAATAAACCTGTTGGACTTTAACCTGATGTTGTGAGACTTCTTACTGTGCCCACTCCAATCCAACACCGCCATCTCCACATCATACCTTATTTCTGAACTTTACTGCCCGGTTCAGTTGGGTCAGATCCTCTTTTATCTCTCTGCACTTTGTTGTGGTCGCTATTTTGCAAGTATTCTCCAATTTTCACACCAGTTATTTCCACTAACTTCCCTGAACTAAATAAAGAAATGGTTCCCTCTCTTTGATGAACAAGAAATGTGTAGATTGAGAAAGTTGAGTCTTTCTAAAAAGTGTTCCTACTTCAATGACAAGTATTGCTTTTATTCCAGTCAACAACTAGGCAAAATTATTCTTGCTTTTGCATATGATGAGTGTAGATATTATAGAGAAGGAGGCGCTGGAAGTCTTAAAGTGCATCAAGGTAGATAAATCCCTGGGACCTGATGAACTGTATCTCAGGACGTTTTGGGAGACTAGGGAGGAGATTGTGGATCCCCGAACAGAGCTATTTGAATCGACAGCCACAGGTGAGGTGCCTGAAGATTGGAGGGTGGCAAACATTGTGCCTTTGTTTGAGAAGGGCTGCAGGGAAAAGCCTGGGAACTACAGGCCGGTGAGCCTAATGCCTGTAGTGGGAAAGTTGACACTCAGCCTTTCACGCTGAAGCATCTCTGCATCCTCCTCACAGCTCACCCTCCCACCCAACTTTGTATCATCTGCCATGCCATATTTGCCACTGGGCATTAATGCTTCTAACATTTTTTAAGATGTTTGGTACATTCACATGCACTCAATCCATTTTTTTTAGAACATTGACTTTTTTTCCTGGTTTTCTTATTTAATTTGGTGAGAACGCATGCATGTGTACAACAGTGCTTTGCTTTCTCCCTACCTCCTAGCCTGTTTGAAACCTTTCTCCTCTGATAACATTTTCCACAATATTTATTTCAGATAAGCCTTCTGCTTCTATTCCAATAGCTTTATTAACTGGTCTAATTTTTGAGTCGCAACTAGAGTTTCTTCAGCTATCTTTAATCAAAGGAAATCATTCATATTGAATTAGTAAGAATTTTCTTACACCCACATCCACACAGAGGGTAACATTATACCTTTCTTTGACCTCTCATAGAAATGAATGTTTGAATACATTTAGGTTAACCTGGGTAAATTCTCAGCATACGTCTGGCCCAAATCCACGGAGGAGTAAGAAGACTGAATCCCCCTTGGTTGGACAGAGTAGCAAACTCCGTCTGTGTGGCCCTCACATCTGAAACAGGGAGGAGGGTAGGAAGCTGTCTTTCCTCCATGCATAAACCGCACTGCCCACTGTCTGTAAGGTCTGCATCAATGAAGATTGATGCCAGTCACGTCAAAGATTGCTAATTAATTGCTAGTTAGACTCACATGTTTTGGGTGGGAGGAATGTTTCAGAGGATGGACTTTTAGTTCAGGAAGATGCTGAGTTACTGCCACATCATAGGACAGAAGGAACCTGAGTTGTTTCTGATTTCAGCTAAAATGGGGAAGGAGAGTTGTGAAAGGTTTTTGCACAGTGGGTGGGGAGGGAGTGCGGGGGGGAGGGAATTATGAATGGCAGAGGAGGTGATGGCCTTGCTATCTTCTGACTGAGGGACAGTGTGGGGGAGTAGATGGTGCATTGATCTAGGAAATATCTCTGAACACACACTGTGAATGGTTCCACGGTGCGACATTATTGGTAGCCCGCTTTGTGAGAATCCTGTACCCTTGCAGATGAGACTCAGGCTGAGGAGAAGGATTGTTTGCTTCACGGATGGCACAGTGTTCTATAGTGGAATATTCCACATTGATTAAGGTGGCCTGTGGTGGAATGAATTCTCTTCATTGGTTCTGAGGCATGATCATTTTCCTGTGGTTTGCTTCCATATTTCCGGGGACTCACTAAATGGGTGTTCAGTTGGAGAAGTGGATCTTTCCCACAGCCTTTTATCCGTTTCTTTACCTTGTGCTTCATTTTCTTGGATGCTTGACAATTTAGTACACATGGTTTTACTTTTTGCAACTGCTAATACTTTGCCTTGTGCAGCTTGCTTCCTTTTCATCAAGCCTTCTTAATATTCTGCTGTCATTGTGTATAATACTTGTAATTAAGGAATGCTCTTTTTGTGGCATTAAATGAATGCTTTACTTCCATTTTATCAATCCCTCATAGGTGAATCACACACCCTGATTTGTTTTGCTATTCTGACACTTTGTTTTATTTTGAGACACATAGCTTGGATATTTCCTTGATCTGCTTGCGTTGGAATTTGTGGGGATGGGTAAGGGGTTATCCCAATCTATGGTAAGTGGGTGGGAGGAGGGAAGGGGGTTGTGGATCGATCTGCATGCGGGAGGAAATGTTTCCTGACTGCTCCTGTGAATGGTTTCATGGCACAGTATTATTGGCAACTCCTTGCAGGGGAAACATTAACCCTAAGGCTGAGGGCGAAGATAATAATATACTCAATGTGGCGTTACATTTATAGCATAACCACAGTCATTTGGAATCTTTGGAATGCACTCCCTTTTTTAGAATGTCACAGATTTCAGTACACAGAATAGCTGAGCTGTTATTATTTTATGGAGGTACTGCAAGATGTGATATCAATGCAGGTTCTTAGTTTATTTGACCTTAATGTGATGATCAATGCTTATGCAGTGTATTGTTTTCCTTGTTTATCGTGGACAACTGTGTTCATAGCGGGGTGGGATGGGGAGAGGCTTGTAGGCCGCCTCTGCAGAAGGAAGGAAAGTGGCATGTGTCCCACCATTGTTGAGGGAAATAAAAGGGTGCACGTCTGCTGTTTGAGTGTGACTAGTTAGATTCATCGCATTCAGTTAAAGAAAATAGTGGCCCAGGCAGTGAGTGCCCTGCATGTCACCGCTTTGAGCATGTGGACCATCACAGCTCAACCCAGGCCTAGCTTACCTACTGCTTCCGGACAGATACACGATCCAACAAGCATTACTGTACAGTTAGCAGCAGCCTTAGTGGGTTTCCCTCTTTCTTAACACACAGGTGCTGTGGTCAACACATCCTCCCCAGCAAAACTCTGTTAATTTGCTGGATGCTCTCCTGACTTGAATGGTTTAATTCCGCACCAATAATTTGATTGTGGGGACACACTTGCTCTATGTTAGTAACAATTGATACATCCATATAGCCAAAGAGTCCGGTCATGAATTTTCATTGAATCCCAGTTACTCTGCCAGATCTTTCACTGACATGCTTTTTTTCCCCTAAATTGAGTACTCACTCAATCCCAGACATCCCAATGATGGGATTTAAGTCTGGTTTTCTTGGAATTTGGACAACATTGGCAAGACGCTACTTATTGCCCAGCTTGAATTCCCTATAGGATGCTCAGTCAACCATGTAGCATGGGATTCGACTCACATTTAAGCCAGATAAGGCAGTTCCTTTCCTGAGACAGTTGGCAATTTATGATAACCTACCACCTTTCTTTGTTACTTTTTGGTGTTGGCCCATGGATGACCAGATTTACTGAATTCAGTTTCACAGTTAGTCACAGTGAAATTTGACCTCTCAGACATATCACTGGTCCAGTGCCATAATCATCAGGAAACCACACACCAGTAATCAGATCCCTGAGAGTCTATTCCATCGGTGAAATAAATTCGTAACCATTGAGTTGTGGCAACTTATCGGCATGCCTTAATTTTCAGCAGACACTGAATTTAGTTTCATAAAACTCTCAATATTTTGCACCTCCAAATGTAGAGCTAAAGGACCCTTAAATACATGTTTATCACAAGTAAACATATTTCTTTTGGAATTACATGCACCCAGCCATAAATTTTATTTGATCTCACCTGAGGGCACTTAATCATAGTTTGACAGCTGTAGTGCATTACTCAAGTGGTCAATCCTTCCGTACAGTCTGAAAATCCAGTCTTAAGTGTCAACCACTGAGCTCGTTGGCTAATGGTCAAAGCCTTCAATGATTTTAATGGCCCCATATCCTATCCAAAATCATTGAAACCTATTCCATAAGGCAAAGGCAGCTCCACCCTGTACTGAGAAAATCCCTGTACTGAGAAAACTTGATGCAATCCAAGATTCAAACATGTACATTTCTAATCAGAATGGCTTACTGCTCCAACTGCATTGCCTTAATTAATCTGCTGGCCTGACCGGTGAACAGACAGACTGCTATGCATGTGCTTTTTCAATCCCTTTCATGACTCCTGTTCACATAACTTCTCTATATTTTTATGTTCAAATTCATTCATTGCATCAAATCAATTACTTGAATTTATTTGGAAGAAGTTGTGGAAATCCATCATCAAATTGAACAGGAAAAAGATTTGATTCTTTCAGTTAAATATTCACAAAACCAATATGGAATACCTGAAAGCAATGTGTTACAAAGTACACTGGGAAGAATTGGGATATTATTGTAAAGAGAGATGTGTTACTAAAGTTTTTCATCTTGTACTCATCAGGACAAACTCAAGGATGCCAAATTTCAAACAATCACAGCAATTTCTGGAGAGAAGGGTGCCGATTGGTTGGCAAGTCAATTCTGATTGGCTGAGGTGCTACCATGGAGAAAGGAGCAGGGAAATATAAGCTCTCAAGCTCCTGGGTAACTCAAACAAAATGCACAAGGCTTGAACATATTCCTGTGTTTGCAGGGGCCCATGCTTAGCGAGCCTTTGGCTCCATGTTACCTTCTTCACGTGTTCCAGATTGGGGGAGAATGAGTAGGGTAAAAGGGCAGGACATTCACTGGATTTTATAAGCCCTTTTGCCTTCAAAGCTGCCAGAAGGAGAGTATAAAATATAACCTCAGGTGACTTGTCCCCCACTGGTTTGAGTAGAACGTATAAAGTAACAATTACATTTTATCAGTTTGTGTAAATTTTCAGCAATTTTTTTCTCAAACCTGGTTTATCTAAATTATATGATTGAATTGACATTGATTGGCCTGAGTTGGGTCATTTGGGAAATAACTGTACCAGAACAGAAGATTCAGCAAATTCCGAATGGTAGAACAATAACCATTTACAACATGCAAGGAGACTATCTGACCATCGGCTGGAACTCTGTCACCTCACCCACCACAAAATTGGCACGGGCGAGTGTCCGACAACGGACGGGAATTTCCGGTCTCGCCCGAGCAAGGCCGTAAAATCCCACCCATCATGTCTGAGCCAGCCTAACCCCACTTTTCAGCTCTTGGTCCAAAACCTTGTATGTATTGGCATTTTACATGCATATCCACAGAATCACAGAATAGTTACAGGACATTTTATATGTCAGGACAATTTCTGCCTCTGTCACCTTTTCCAAACAATAAGTTCCATTTCTCCAACATCCTCCTGGTGAAAATATTTCTCCTCAGATCTCCTCTAAACCTTTATTTCTTCCCTTTAAATAAATGGCCCCTTGATATGGACCCCCTTAAACAAGCACTATTGAGACCCTTCATAATTTTAGATATTTCACTTAAGTCTTCCCTCAACCTCCTCTGATTAAAAGTAAATACACATAGCCGATCCAGTCTTTCCTCATGACTAAAATTCTCCAGTCCCAGCAACACCATCATAAATCTCCTCTCTGCCCTCGAGTGCAATCATATCATTCTAGTCGCTTGGTTACCAGAACTGCACACGATACCCCAGATGTGACCTAAGCCGAGGCTTATACAGTTCCAGCATCATTTCCTTGCTGTTAGATTTTATGCATCAACTAAGGAAGGCCTGTATCCCATGTCTACCTTTATCTATCTACCCAAGCACCTTTGGGGACCTGTGGACATATACTCCAACGTCCCTCTCTGTGTTCTTTTATATTTCTCTATCCTCCCGTTTATTTTGTATTCCCTTGCTTTTTTAAATTTACCCAAATGCATTACCTCCCAGTTTTCTGGATTGAACTCCATTTGCCACTGTTCCACCCACTTGACTAATTCATTGATATCTTCCTGAGGTTTACAACTTGCTTCATCATCAACCACGTGAAGTTTTGTATCATCTGCGAACTTCTTAATCATATCCCCGACATTCAAGGCCAAATCATTGATAGGTACCACAAGGCGCATGGATCCAGTAACGAGCCTTGTGGAATCCCATTGGAAAGCACTTTTCAGTCACAAAATTGATCATCAGTTTTTGCTTTCCGCCTCTGAGTGAATTTTGGATGCCACTTTCCCTTGAATCTGATGGACTTTTACTTTTGTAACCAGTCTGCCATGTGGGAACTTATCAAAGACCTCCCAAAGTCCATATAGGATACATCAAATGCACTACCCTCATTGACCCTCCTTGTTACCTCCTCAAGAAATTCAATCACGTTAATTGAGCCTCAACTTCTTTTAACCAATCGTTGCTGTCTTTGATTAATTTTGACTGGCTTGTAAATTCAGTTTTTTTCTTCCCTATCTTTCTTCCTTAAGCAATAATACAACATTAGCTTCCACCAGTCATTTGACAACTTGCCTGTCGCCAAGGGGATTGGAAAATGATAGTTTGAGGCCTCCACTATTTCTTCCCTTAACAGCTGAGGATGCATTGATCCAAGCTTGGGATTTATCCATTTGCAAAGATGTTAAACCACTTAACACTTTATCTTCATGTTAATTTCATCTGATATTTCACACTCCTCCTCTCCGATTCCAGAATCTGTATTGTCCCTCTCATTTGCAGGAACAGATGCAGAATATTATTTTAAGAACAACCAAGCCCTTCCTCTGCACACACTGGATACCCGTATGGTTCTGAACATGTCCTACTCTTTCTGTACTTATCCTCTTTCTCTCAACATTTATTTAAAACATTTTTGGATTTTCCTTGAATCTGCTTGCCAATATTTTTTGTTGACCTTTCTTTGCACTGTGAACGGTGGCACATTGGTTATCACAGCTGCCTCACAGTACCAGGGACCCGGATTCGATTCCTGGCTCGGGTCACTGTCTGTGTGGAGTTTGCACATTCTCCCCGTGTCTGCGTGGGTTTTCTCCAGGTGCTCCGGTTCCCTCCCACAGTCCAAAGATGTGCAGGTTAGGGTGGATTGGCTGTGCTAAATTGTCCATTAGTGTCAGGGGCATTAGCAGTGTCAATATATGGGGTTACAGGGATTGTTGTCAGTGCAGGCTTGATGGGCCGAATGGCCTCCTTCAGCACTGTAAGGATTGTATGATTCTTAATTTCCTTTTTAATTTTACCCCTACTCCTCCAGGTTTTCTGCAGTACTGAGCCCTCATTATCTGTCGTAAGCTTTCTTTTTTTTAAATTTGTTCCTTGACATGCAGGGGGCTCTGGATTCCATGGTCCCATCCATTTTCTTTAAAGGAACAGACTTGCTCTGAACCCTCATCATCTCTTTCAGATTGCCGCCCTTTGCTGTGGCACTGATTTACCTTCAAGTTGTTGTTTCCAGCCCACGCCAGCTAAATTAGATCTCAGCTTAGTAAATTTAGCTTCTCCCCCACTGAGAACTTTTATTCCTGATCTTTTTTTGTCCTTTTCCATAACCACCCTAAAACTGACTGAATTATAATCACTTCAATTAAACAGCTCCCCAACTGCATCCCATTCACCTGCCAGCTTCGTTCCCTACAAATAAGTCCAGAGCTTCCCCCTCTCTTGTTGGGTTTACTAAGTACTGGTGAAAAAATTTCTCCTCAATGTATTTTAAGAATTGTGATAGCTCTGTGCCTTTCCAATTCAATCCCAATTAATAGTCGGGTAGATGAAATTCCTTCATCATTACTGCCCTATTGGTTTTGAAATTCAGAAACTTGCTTCCATATTTGCTCTTCTATCTCCCTCTCATTAGCTTGGCATTATACCCATTCTTTTACATTTATACATCTGTCTTCAAATCCAATGTCAATCTGATGGACCTTTAAAAGGTTGTAAGCCCCATATAAATAGCACCTTGTCCAACATCCATCCCCGAGCACCTAGACAAAACCTATGCCCAAAATCATTAATTCTCGTAATATGCTATATTTTGTATCACTATCAGCAGCATTGGTCAAGTCCAACATTACTGATAACTGCAATACAATTCTCATATATCACACGGCAGTACTCATTCACCACTGATCCTACTGTGGTTATATATTTACTGACCAACTATGGTCTCACCAATGGCCAATCTCCAGTCCCAGCAGCCCATCAATGGCAAATGTTTACCAAAGATGGAATGATTACAATGCATGGTTGAAAATCAAAGAGAGTTGCACGGGATGTGTAAACCTAAACATGGAGTAGGAGGTCAAATGTGGGGCAACGATACTGCAGAAGCAAAAACTACTCATTGAAAATTATAAAATATAATGCTACTTATGGAGAATTCTAAAAATAAGAATGGTGTTAGTGTAGTGAATTTTTTTTTATTCATTCAAGGGACATGGGCATCGCTGGCTGGCCAGCATTTATTGCCCATCCCTAGTTGCCCTTGAGTGGCTTGCCAGGCCATTTCAGAGAGCAGTTGAGAGTCAACCACATTGCTGTGGCTCTGGAGTCATGTGTAGGCCAGACCAGGTAAGGACGGCAGATTTCCTTCCCTCAAGGAAATTAGTGAACCAGATGGGTTTTTCCCCAACAATTTACAATGGTTTCATGGTCATCAGTAGATTCTTAATTCCAGATATTTTTTAATGAATTCAAATTCCACCATCTGCCGTGATGGGATGCGAACCCGGGCACCCAGAACATTAGCTGAGTTCCTGGATCACTAGGCTAGCAATAATACCACCAGGCCATTGCCTAAGCGATGTATGTTGAAACTAATCTTCTGAGATTTACTTACTTGTGATATGTCACTCTTGTCAGATGTGCGTGCAAATGACATTGTTCAGCTGGTGTTCTGCAACAAGGTTTTAATATTTCCTGCCAACCTGACCTATCCCTTTAAAGCCACTGCTGAAATATTCCTTGAGGAGAGGTGCTTTAAACAGGCAAATGCAAAGAATTGGACACTCATGTGAACTGGGCTCAATCAAGGCAATTATTAAATCTTTAGGGCCACCATTTAAATTCTGTAAAATTAAGGAACATTGGTCCTGGCAATCGGTGGCTGTTCCAATAGCCTTTTGCTGTAACTTGGATGGCTGCATGCCCCCACCTCAGACCCAGACACATTGGGTACCAGACTTTTACCTGGAATGGTCTTGTCGGGACATACATTGGTGTAAGCAGGCAGGGCCAGACACAGGAATGCCAAACCTCAACCCTCAGTTGGAACCAATGTAGCATTGGCTCAAATACACAAGGCTTCACCAGGCATATCTGAATGCAGTTGTTGAGAGTGGAACCCACCTGAAGAGGTCAGGGTCTGGACCTATGAAGATGAGGAAGATTTTTTCAAATTAAGTTTTTAACGTGGTTATATAAAACATTGGTTAGGCCACATTTGGAATACTGTGTCCAATTCTGGTCACCATACTACCAGAGGACATGGAGGCTTTGGAGGGAGTACAGAGAGGTTTTACCAGGATATTGTCTGTATGGAGGGTATTAGCTATGAAGAGAGATTGAATAGACTGGGATTGTTCTCTCTGGAAAGATGGAGGCTGAGGGGCGACCTGATAGAAGTTTATAAAATTATGAGGGGCATTGATAAGGTGAACAGTTGGAACCTTTTTCCCAGAGTAGAAATTACAATTACAAGGGGGCACAAGTTCAAGGTCAGGGGGGAAAAGTTCCGTGGAGATGTGCCGTGGAAGTTTTTTACACAGAGGGTGGTGGGTCCTGGAATGCACTGCCAAGTGAAGTGTTTGAAGCAGACATGTTAGCAACATTTAAGACTTATCTATATCGACACATGAACAGGCGGGGTATAGAGGGATACAGACAGTTGGTCTAGATAGGACAATGTGATCAGTGCAGACTTGGTGGCCGAAGGGCCTGTTCCTGTGCTGTACTGTCCTTTGTTCTTTGAAATTCAGTTGCTTTCTAAATATGAGGGTGCATCTCCTTCTTCTCCAGCACATTCCTGGACTTTACATTGAACTGCTGAAAGCTGATGACTTCCTCATGTTGCCACCCTCATTGGCACTGACAACTGATTTTCCAAATGACTTGATATAATGAACATACTTCGGATGATCCTTTGTATCTGCCTCAACTCAAAGGAAGCAAGTCTCTGTGCCATTGTCTTTTCATTTTATTTCCTGTGGTCAAAATATTGCCTCTCAATGCTGCAATCATAAATGGAAGAGAAGGAAGCACGATGGAGAGACTCGGGGGACGGAGCAGGTGAATGTGTGCAGGATGCACAAATTGGAAAATCTGTGAATTAGAAAATCATATCCTTGGTGCAAATTCCCAGATGATTTGAGGGTTCAAATCGAACAACCTTTGTGTGGGACCTAGCACATTACTTCTAATATATAAATTTTGTCGAGTAAGTAAGCGGAGACAGGAAAAATAACTATTTGGGGTTAAGACGAGTTATCTTCAGATTGCATTATTATAGTATGTTAGCCGGAAAACAGCTGTAACTCTGCAAATCCAATAGCATTTCCAAGATTAATTTCCTGTGCATTCATTATGCTTGATGTCAAATTCTAAAAATGTTCGGGACATTATTAACTGTTGGTCATTATGGAATAAACAATTAACTGTAATTTTCTATTAATATAGGACTTTGGGGTAAGAATTATATTTCAGTACATAATGGCCAAAATGATCTTCCAATCATTTAGCGTGATAAAAAGCATAGAACATTGAAAAGAAATTAGGGCAAGATGCAATTAAAATGATGTTGAGCAAATGAATACCTGATGACAGAGCCAGTTAAATTATTCCCTTCTTTCTGACTCCAAAGTAGCTTTCAGAACATCGAAGCTAACGCATTCGTTGGAAGAACTTAGGACAGTTTAATAATAGACGTGTTAATTGTTAATGCTTCACTAATCAATCTGTGTGGCCCAGGAAAGGAACAAATTAAACTTTTGTGTTTCATACCTGCAAATAGTTGTTGAAGATTTGTTAAATGTTACATTTTGGCCTGTTAAAATTTCCTTTCTCTCTTTTGTTTCTCTCTCTAAATCCAGTCCTTTTTTCCAAACTTTTTATCTTCCTTCCTGAACCTGACATGGCTCAAACTCACCCTCGTCCTCCTCGGTAATTATTGCAAAAATAATTCTAGCAGAAACTTCTTCCCGAGAATGACGTGAAGTTCTCATAATCTGTGTTAATTTTATCTCAGTAAACCCATTTGTGTGCGTTAAATAGGATATCCATTTCGCTTTTATCCCAGGCTAAATGTGCAGAAATCAATTTTATTAGTTCTCATTCTGCAGGCTTAAAATATAAATGGCCTTATAAGTAAGGTTTTCTTTTGTAATTATTTCCTAATTTTTTTTTTCCTATTCAGTGTTCAAGGAGAGATTTTCTGGAGCTCAAGGTACTATAGATCTAACCAGTGTCCACAGAGAAAAATTACCCTTTTCATCAAATGATGATCTCTAAGCTACATTAAAATACGATCAGCATTCTTATCATCGGTATCTCTAAATGGGACCCTTTTGCCTTACCAGGTTTAAATTAGATGCTTGTTTAATACTATTCAGTTTTTAAATGCCTGTCCAAATGCTCTCTCTTGTATCAGTCTATTCTTTCCCATTAAATTGTGAATGTTTCCACAGGGAAGAAGCAATCCAGAAGAACTGAATTTATGTAACATAGGCACTGGGACTTAGGAAACAAATAAATGTCATGGCAACGTACCTTGGGTATGAGAAATGGAATCTTTTATTACCAGACTTGTTTTTTCAGAAGATCGTTTTTCTTATTAATTAATTTATCATCTTCTTAATTTTTTTGTTTAGTTTTACTTATTTCAACGTATTCTCTTAGTATTTAGATTATTATGCCATTTTTTGAAGAACTCTGCTTGGCACAGTGGTTAGCACTGTTGCCTCACAGAGCTAGGGACCCGGGTACAATTCCCCGACTTGGGTCAGTATCTGTGCGGAGTCTGCACGTTCTCCCCGTGTCTGCGCGGGTTTCCTCTGGGTGCTCCGGTTTCATCCCACAGACCGAAAGGTGTGCTGGTTAGGTTCATTGGCCATGCTAAATTCTCCCTCAGGGTAACCGAACAGGTGCCGGAGTGTGGCGACCAGGAGATTTGCACAGGAATTTCATTGCAGTGTTAATGTAAGCCTAATTGTGCCACTAATAAATAAACTTTAAAAGCATATAGTGGTAGATTAGGCAGAAAATGTGGTGGCAAATTGTCTAGTGCTGCTGAAAACAGGATATATACCATCTATTATAATGAATCACTTATTTCAAAACCTCAGAACAGCTTTAATGTTTTCAACAGTCCAGGCTGATGATAACTATAGGTATATGTTTGATCTACGATGGGCTTGTGATGGGTCTGTAGGTTGAAGTGATTTTAGTGGGTTATGAAGCCTGGAATAGGGAGATCTTACTGATATGTATTCAGCTTCCAACGGGTTGGTGATGGTTAAATGACCGTCTATCACAGTCTTATCCATGACTGATATTTTGTTCTATGCAGGCATGATAATTTAGACCTAATTAAAAAGCCTTCTCAGAGAAAATTATTTGGAACTATTTTGAGCATCTTTCTTTATCTACCAATTGTAATGTTACAAAAGCCCTCGACAAGCATAATGTTCTTATCAGGAAATTAGCTTAATGTTGCGTTTTTCTCATTAATTATTAATATTAAATTCCCCAGATTTTATTGAACTTTACACTGAGCTGTATCTGGATTTTGTCTATATTTGATTAACAAGATACCTAGAGGTGTGAAATGTTATTAAATCCTCTGTTTCCCCTTCCACCTCATGAAATTTGCAGAAGTCTAAGGTCAGTGTTGAGGCAAAGGTTAATTACAGTGAGAATAATGTAGGCGGCAGCACCTTGTCACATCGTAAAGGCTGGTAGTACAGGGACTTGGACTAACAATCCAGAAAATAGAAGTTTAAGTCTCACGTAGGCAATTTCAGAATTAGAATTCATTCTGTAAAAACAAACAAAAAGTTTAAAAGCAAATTACTGTGGATGCTGGAATCTGAAACCAAAAGAGAAAATGCAAGAAAATCTCAGCAGGTCCGGCAGCATCTGTAAGGAGAGCAAATAGCTGATGTTTCGAGTCCAGTTGACCCTTTGTCAAAGCTGTTTAATTTGTAAAGAGGACCATAAAGCTGTCAAATTGGTGTAAAAACCCATCTGATTCACTAATGTTCTTCAGCAAAGGAAACCTGTCATTCTTGTACCTTCTGGCCTATTTTAAAGTAAAGTTTATTTATTAGTCACAAGTAAGGCTTACGTTAACACTGCAATGAAGTTACTGTGAAATTCCCCTAGTTGCCACAGTCTGGCACCTGTTCGGGTCAATGCATCTAATCAGCACGTCTTTCAGAATGTGGGAGGAAACCGGAGCACCCGGAAGAAACCCACGCAGACACGGGGAGAACGTGCAAACTCCACACAGACAGTGACCCAAGCCGGGAATCAAACCCGGGTCCCTGGTGCTGTGAAGCAGCAGCGCTAATCACTGTGCTACCGTGACTCCAGTCCCACATCAACATGTTTGACTCTTAACTGCTCTCTGAAATGCCCAAGCAAGCCATTCGAAACAAAAAGCAAAATACCGCGGATGCTGGAAATCTGAAATAAAAACAGAAAATTCTGGAAAAACTCAGCAGGTCTGGTGGCATCCGTGGAGAGAAAAACAGAGTTAATGTTTCAAGTTAGCACAGTGGTTAGCACTGCTGCTTCACAGCTCCAGGGACCTGGGTTCGATTCCCAGCTTGGGTCACTGTCTGTGTGGAGTTTGCACATTCTCCTCGTGTATCTGTGGGTTTCCTCTGGGTGCTCCGGTTTCCTCCCACAATCCAAAGATGTGCGCGTTAGGTTGATTGGCCATGCTAAAATTGCCCCTTAGTGTCCTAAGATGCGTAGGTTAGAGGGATTAGCGGGTAAATGTGTAGGGATATGGGGGTGGGGCGTGGGTGGGATTGTGGTCGGTGCAGACTCGATGGGCCAGATGGCCTCTTTCTGCACTGTAGGGTTTCTATGATTCTATGATTCTATAAGTCTACATGACTCATCTTCAGAACTCTGAAACGTTAACTCTGTTTCCCTGTCCACAGATGTTGCCAAACCTGCTGAGATATTACAGCATGTTCTGTTTCTATTACAGCAAGCTACTCAATTAGCCTACCATCATAATCATAGAGCAGCTAGGGATGTGCAGTAGATGCCAGCCTTGCTTGTGACACCTACATCCTGAAAATACATTTAACAATATATCTTAAAGTGAGATTGTCTTCATGAAAAAGTCTTGACAATTTTTTTTAAGGGAGAGAAGGAAATTCTATGCCACTTTAGATATGATAGCATTAACAAGTGAAAAGGGCACTATACTTCCTCCACACTGTGTTAACTCAGTGTTATTGCAATTGCACAGCTTTTTCTTGAGGCTGCTGCCTGCCTGGTGAATGTTCTGTGACTATAAATGCAAAGGGAATCTTTGTACAATGAGCTTTCATCTCCCTGAGAAGCCTTTAGGCCAATCCACAGCTAATAACTTGCTCTGAAAACTCTGCTCACGTTTAACTGATCTGACAAATTCTACCACAGCAGCGGAGACAAGCCACAACATTTTAAATCAATCAACAGCATTCTAAATGAAACAACTCGCAGCATTCTTAAAAACAAGTCAAGCCATCCTATCTCCCAATCATAACAGGCCCTTTAAAAAGTTCTAGGACCCAGACCTGAATCTTTGTCAAGTACTAATCAGTTCTTCGCTAACCCTATCTGTGTACCAGATCTTATTGAATTCCTTCTGTTGATTGAGATATAGAATCATAGAATCCCTACAGGACAGAAGGAGGCCATTCGGCCCATTGAGTCTGTACCAACTACATCCCACCCAGGCCCTATTCTCGTAACCTCACACATTTACCCTGCTAATCCCCCTGACACTAGAGTCAATTTAACATGGACAATCAAACTAACCCGCACATCTTTGGACAGAATTGGGCAGAATTATCTGATTTGCTTTTTCGATGTGTCTGCTCAAGTGGGAAAAGTGAAGTGTAGCCCTCCTGTAGCACTGCTGGATACTTCCGCCATATCTTTTGACACTTCGAAAAAACAAGTGAAGGGGCAGGTCAAGCTGATGATGCCCGCCCCACCGCCAACTCTTGAAAGGTTGGGGCGCCATTTATATCGGGCACTCCGATTGAATAAAAATAAAAGAAGGAACACCTCACGGAATATCCCTCTTCATCCCACACCGCTGACAAAACTCCTACCGCCCCTGCCAACAGAACCCCTCCTGACCATGGAAACCCCTAATAATGCCACCCCCCCCAATCACTGGTACTGTCCCTGGCACAGCCCCAATGCCAACAGGCAGTGCCAGGGTACTGCCTGGGAATGACCATCCCCCCCCTCCCCACATCCTCCGGACTTGTGCCCTCATGCCAACATGAACGGAGAGTGCAACTTGGGAAGGGGGGACAGTCTTACCTGTATTATCAATTGGAATGTAAATGGAGATCCCAAATTTTAAGGTTGGGATCCCTGTTATGTCATTGGCGTGGGCAATCAAGCGTGGAAATCCAGCCGGTCTCAAAGCTGTTTTGGGCCTCCGGCCAATTCTCTGCCTCCTCTGCCAGCCCTCTCCCCCAAAAATGGGGGCAGAAAGTCCCCCCCCACACTATCTTCAGACTAACAAACATGGGCAAAAACATTAGTTCTATCCACCTTCAGTGGCGGAGGTTAAAATGGTCTGATCATTCATTTTGCTAAGGTTTATGTAACTATCCCTGATTTTTTTCAAGCAAATATAAAAAGATTTTATCAAACACCTTCTCCATGAAGTCAGTGCTCCTTTAAAACTTTTTTGTGTGTTAGTCACCACCCAGCAAGTGCTGACACAGTCCCTGGGGCTTCCTGTTCTAATTTCTGGAGGATATTTTTACCAGCTACCCAGATGAAAACAGTGCCATCTTTGCAGCAAAATACTTTAATTAGTGAACAGCCACAAAAATAACACGCTGGTCAACAAATACAAGGCAATTTAGAAATTCAATGACAATAAACAATCATTGGACCAACGATGTGCAGGTAAGGTTGCTTGATGGTGGTGAATTGCCCCTCAGTGCCAGGGGGATTAGCAAGGTAAATATGTGGGGTTACAGGGATAGGGCCTGTCGATTGTTGTCAGTGCAGGCTTGATGGGCCAAGTGGCCTCCCCTGGACTGTAGGGATTCTATGACTCCATGAGAAGGCCCTGAGAAATTTGTGGCTCCAAAACTAAATTCCTCAGGAGCGTAATAGATAACGGCAGATTCTATGTGACTGTGATGAAGGTAAATGCTCCCTTCTCATCCTATCTGCAGCCTTTGACAGAATCACTGCAGCATCATCCTCCAGCACCTCTCCATTCTTCCAGTTGGGTATTGTCGCGCTCACCTGGTTCCATTCTTATTTATCAATGCATTGCCATGGAAACATCTGCAATGGTTTCTCTTCTTGCTCTTTAATAGCTAGCTCTAGTATCCACCAAAGATCTATAGTCGGCCCCCTCCTATTTCCCATTCTCATGCAGTCCCTCAGCGAAATCATCTGGAAACACAGTGGGTGGAATTTTCCCGTCCCTTCCGCCATGGGAATCGTAGCGGGTGGGAGGCGCGGACCACGCAAAGGTTTGTTGATCTCGGGCGGGATTTTCCGGTTTTGGGGTGAACATGGCCGGAAAATCCCGCCCAGTCTCTCTTTCCACATGTATGCTGATGACACTCAGATCTACCTCACCCCCACCTTTCACGAACTCTTCACTGTCTCTAAATTGTTTGTCTGACATTCAGTGCTGGGCGAGCAGAATGTAGGGAGAAACAAATCAGTGGAGAGAGAATAGAGCCAGCGTTTTGAGTCTAGATGACCCTTCGTCAGAATTGGAACGTTGTTCAGTTTTGACAAAGGGCCATCCAGACTCGAAACGTTGGCTCTATTCTCTCCCCACGGATGCTGTCAGATCTGCTGAGATTTTCCAGCATTTTCTGTTTTTGTTTGAGATTCCAGCATCCGCAGTATTTTGCTTTTATTTAAGAACAAATCAGCGTCTGTCACAAATTCCATTCCCAAGACATCACTCAATTGCTCCCTCTGTTAATCCATTCTGCAGCCATAAAAACATAGAAAATAGGATCAGGAGTAGGCCATTCAGCACTTTGAACCTGCTCCATCACTCATCATGACCGTGGCTGATCATCCAACTCAATAGCCTGATCCCAACTTCCCCCCATGTCCTTTGATCCCTTCCACCCCAAGAGCTACATCTAACTCCTTCTTGGAATCATACAATGTTTTGGTCTCAACTACTTTCTGTGATAGTGAATTCCACAGGCTGACTACTCTGGGCGAAGAAATTTCTCCTCATCTCAGTCCTAAAAGGTTTACCCCAGACTATGACCCCTGGTTAGAGACCCTCCACCATCAGGAACATTCTTCCTGCATCTACCCTGTCTAGTCCTGTTAGAATTTTATAGGTTTCTATGAGAATCCCCCTCATTCTTCTGAACTCCAGTGAATATAATCCTAAGTGACTCAGCCTCTCCTCAGATGTCAGTCCCGCCATCACAGGAATCAGTCTGGTAAACTTTCACTGCACTCCCTCTATAGCATGAACATCTGTCCTCAGATAAGGAGACCAAAACGGCTCACAATACTCCAGGTGTGGCCTCACCAAGGCCTTGTATAATTGCCAGATGGTGAAGTAAGAAACCAGACCCAATATTTTACTGAATTCTAGGTGTATTTACAGAATGCAGCATTATATATGTCTGCTTCCTTCCTAACCAACGCGTGTGTCCTAAAAGTCTATATTCACTCCCCCTAAGCTTCAGTCATTCAATGTAGAGGGAACCGGTGGGGGAGAGGGGGGAAGGGGGGAGCGGGGGAAGACCATCTTGTAAGCCTTCTCTTGGGCCTGCCAAGTTGGCTATTAATAGGCCCAGTCGGTGGAAGGTCAAGGGGGTGTCATCCGACCTGACTGTCTGCCCGTCTACCATTGCATGTCCATTGGCAGGCTTCAGGCGTTCCGTGACTAGTGAACTCCATGGGAGCTGGGGTGCATCATCACCCCCAGGAATTATATTTTGGTTTTGTTAGTTAAGTTTCCTTTTGCTGTTTTATCTTAGTTACCGTACCCCATCAGGGACTGTCAGCCCTCTTTAATTGGTTTAATTTATTAATGTTTGTTTCTCAAGAGTCTCTCTTTAGATGTGCTCAAGGTCCTTAATCAATCTATGCTCTTCATCTGTTCCTTAACCTTAATAACACAATCAACATACCATTAACAGATCTTTAAAATCAAAATGTTATAACACTCAAACAGTATTCCAAAACAAATCACAGAAGGTATTTTGAGATTCCTCCCACAGAACTATTGATAAGGATATAAGCACCGGACTATTTAAAGCAAATTCTTTGTATGGACTGCCCACGTCAGGGAAATCATTACCATGCAATTTGATTGATCAACTAAGATCATATGGAGTGTCACAATGATTATATGTGATTACGTTCACAGAGTCCTTTGTTGATAGGGCTTTTCGGTGTGCTGTTTGTGACCACTGATCATAATTTTACACGTGCCTCTAAACTTATCATTAACAAATCCTGCCCCCCCCCCCAACCCCCATTCAGAAATTCGGCCAGAAATTTAGTTGCTGCTCCCATTCCAGTCACTATCCAGTTTTCCATTTGACTTCATCAACAATCACCTTTTTGTTTTTACCATGTATTACTGTAAAAAGACTGAATCAATTTACCAAGTCTATAAAAGACCTCACACCTTTTAATCCATGGTTACTTCACTAAAGTCTCATGCCAATAGAAGACCTGGCAGCATCCTCCCATATTTGTTACATGTTTTGGCTAATCTCTTTGAGCTTTTTATGTGCAACATCACACAAATCTGCATCCTTTAGGAGGATGTTTAATCTGTAACAAGGGTAAGCAAATTGTCTGTCTAACTTGAAGACAACTTGCTTTCTCTTAATTTTTTATCATTTGATAGCACTGTGACATTCTGATTTGAAATGTCCGGTGTTGTTAACAGGATGCAATAAAGTGCTATTTGACTAAACTAAGGCAACACAGTGGCACAGTGGTTAGCACTGCTGCCTCGCAGCACCAGGGACCCAGGTTCAATTCCAACTTTAGGTCACTGTCTGTGTGGAGTTTGCACGTTCTCCCTGTGTTTGCGTGAGTTTCCTCTGGGTGCGCCGGTTTCCTCCCACACTCCAAAGATGTGTGAGTTAGGTTGATTGGCCGTGCTAAATTGACCCTAGCGTCAGGGGATTACCAGGGTAAATATGCGGGGTTACAGGAATAAGGTGTGGGTGGGATTGTGGTCGGCGCAGTCTCAATGGGCTGAATGGCCTCTTTCTGCGCTTATAGGGATTTTATTCTATTCTATTCTATGATTCTAAACTGTGATTTACTGACTTCCCAATTGCTTTATCATGTTCCGTGTCCAGTTTCATTTGTGTTTGTCCCTTGGAAGACTTTGTCAGCAACAAGAGTATCTATAGACTATTGGCCAGAGTTTCTGGCCCTTCCTGCCAGCAGGATCGTCTGATCCCACCAAAGGCCACCCCCATCCTTTTTGACACTGCAGAATGTCACTGCTGGAAATAACTGCTTTTTCAGAATTTTTTTTAAAGCAACAGACAAACCAAAAGCTATTTAAAACAGGGGTCTATCCATACGTGACACCCTAGCACAATGCAACAATTGCAATGAGAGCAGTGAATAAGGAATCTCCAGATTGAATTTCTGTAATCTTTTGTTCAGTCTGTTAAAGTCCATGATATATTTACTCCATGGACTGTCTGTCTGTCTTTCACAAACTAACAAAGTCTGACCATGCCATGTAGGCAATTAATATAACATCGTTCTTGTAAATTTTGTCCATGAAGCCTAATACAACATCCAAAGCTTCATCAGTATCCAGCTACTGGGCGTCCAGCTCATAAAATACTTTGCTTCTGATTGTACTTTTGTTCGGAAGTGCAATGCCAAAGCCATACCTTGACTGCTGTTCAGTCGGGACAAAAGGGTCTGGAAACAGCGGAAGGACCTCGGGCCATGATTTCTCTCCCTGAACCTGTTCTCGACTCTCTATCTCTCGTTCCCCCTTTACGTTAAACCTTAAAAACCTATCTCTTTGATCAACATTTTGATGATTTGCCTAATTATCTCTTCATGCGACTCAGTGTTAAATTTTGGTTCTACAACATGCCTATGAAGCACCTTGGAACATTTAACCGATGGTGCCTGCCTATTGTAGTTTTCAAATTGTGCAATTATTGCATTATTGTTTTCTAACTGATTTCATGACTGTAAAACATTGGTACCATTAGCTGGTAACACATCGTCTTACAACAAGACCGACATCCTGTATCTTGTATGAGAGAAAGGGGGAGCTATTGAGTTGGATGATCAGCCGTGATCATGATGAATGGCGGAGCAGGCTCCAAGGGCCGAATGGCCTCCTCCTGCCCCTATTTTCTATGTTTCTCTTTCTATGTTTCTCATAATACTCAGAAGTGCAGTTATTTGTCGTTTTTTTTATTCATGGGAATGGGCATCACTGGTTGGCCAACATTTATTGCTCATTCCTAGTTGCCCTTGACTTTGTAGTGATTGATACAACTCAGTGGTTTGCTAGCCCATTTCAGACGGTAGTTGAGGGTCTATATCTGTATGTATCTGATAGTTATAGGTTATGTTGGTCAACTCTGGTCTGGAGCTGATAATGGAACTCCAATAATATGGGCAATTTATTATTAATATAATACACTTTTAAAAAATATGTAGTTAACAGTTTCAGAAATATTTCACACCCATCTAACAAAGACAGGACTAGGCAATTTAAACTATTTCATAATTCTGAAATAGAAGGCAGTTTAAGCACCTGAGCATTGACAGCTTAATAGGCTGTGCATAATTCTTTCTTTTATTATGTAACAAATGTTAGACCATTACCAGTGTTGGCATGCTTACCAAACTGTTTTATTCCGCGGCGTTTCTGGGTGGAATAGATCTGATTAAATGCCAGAGTGTTGCAACTGAACAATATATTTCCAGGGGAAAGTCTACAAGGGCTTTTATTGATGCATGTTTTATTTTTCAGTTCAGCATAAGATTCAAGGTTAAAGTATGGCTCAGCATTCAATGTTCTAATTCAGTATGCTCATATAAATGTGCAATGTTACTCGGACCACACTTTGTTGCAACCAGGTTTAGAACCATAGAATCATAGAATCCCTACAGTGCAGAAGGAGGCCATTCAGCCAATCGAATCTGCACCGACTCTCCAGAAAAGCATCTTACCCAGCCCCAACCCACCCCGTCCCTGTAACCCCACACATTTACCATGGCTAATCCACCTAACCGACACATCCTGGGACTCGAAGGGGCAATTTAGCATGGCCAACCCACCTAACCTGCACATCTTGGGACACAAAGGGGCAATTTAGCATGGCCAACCCACCTAACCTGCACATCTTGGGACACAAAGGGGCAATTTAGCATGGCTAATCCACCTAACCTGCACATCTTGGGACACAAAGGGGCAATTTAGCATGGCTAATCCACCTAACCTGCACATCTTTGGATTACGAGAGGTAATTTGAGCACCCAAAGGAAACCCACACAGACATGGGGAAATTGTGTGAACTCCACACAGTCACATCAGGTGATGAAGGAGCAGCACTCCGAAAGCTTGTGATTCCAAATAAACCTTTTGGACTTTAACCTGGTGTTGTGAAACATCTTACTGTGCCCACTCCAGTCCAACGCCAGCATCTCTACATCATGGCTACCATCTTCTTTAAAGGACAGACTGAATTGCAGACAGCCACACCTTAGCAGCAAAACAATATGTTGTGCGTAGCTTTATATCATTCTTTTTTCTTTATGAAACAACGTTGCCTGGAATTTTAGTCGTAAATGCATTGCATAGAATTTACAGCACAGGAACAGGCCATTTCACCCAACAGTTATATGTTGAAATTTATGCTTCACACAAGCCGCCTTCCCCATTACTTCATAATACCCCATCAGCATATCATTCTACTTCACCCCAAGTATCTACCTCGCTCCTGAATAATACAATACATCTTAACCATCCTATCTGATGGCAAGTTGAATATTCTCACCACTCTCAGGATAAAGAACATTTTTCTTAAATTCCATAATGGATTTATTATTGATTATCTTATGTTTATGGACCCTGTTTTCGACCCCCCCCCCACCCCTCACCCCCCACATAAAGGTAGAAAGCTTTCTTTTGGTTTATTCTATTGAACTCTTTCTTTCATCATCTTTAAGCCCTCTATCAGGTCACCCATTGTGGTAAACCACTGTTAGCTTATTACTTGTATATGTGACATGCCTGGACACATCCCTGCCGGCCCTGCCTGAGACTCCTCCCCCACTCTGGTCCAGGTATAAAGGCGACTGCTCCCCACCCCCCTGCTTCAGTCTGGACCAGTTCATCGGCATGGGTGTGCTCCAAGTCTTTTGCTAATAAAAGCCTATTTGTTCTTGCATACAAACTAGTCTTTGCTCGATTGATGGTGCATCACCCATCAGCCTTCTCTTTTCTGGAGAAAAGAGCCCCAGTCTGCTTGGTAATTCTTGATGGTTGCTGCATCTGGGTTTTGCTCCTCTCGTCATCATATTACAGGAAGGACATAAGTGCTCTGGAGAGATTGCGGAGGAGGTTTACAAGAATGTTGCCAGGGCTAGAAAGGTATAGCTATGAGAAGAGATTGGATAGATTGGGGTTATTTTCCCTGGACAAAGAAGGCTGAGGGAAACATTGATAGAGGTGTACAAAATTATGAGGGGAAGAGATAGAGTGGAAGGATCAATTTGGTTCCCTTGGTGGAGAATTCTAGAACCAGGGGACATAGATTCAAGAAAGATGGCAGTAGGTGTAGAGGGGACATGAGGAAGAACTTTCTTATGCAAAGTTTGATGGGTGTCTGGAATTCGCTGCCTGAGTTGGTGGTGGAAGCAGAGACCGTAAACCCTTTTAACACATACCTGGATCTGCACCTCAAGTGTTGTGTTGTAAACTAGAAGGCTATGGGCCGGGTGCAGGAAGGTGGATTAGAAAGGGCACTTGGGTGTCCTCGGGCTGGCATGGGCAAGATGGGCTGAATGGCCTCCTTCTGTGCTGTAATTTTTCTATGGTTCTAAAACAGTGAGTGGTGACAAGAATTTTTTAAAAATCCACATGTAAATACATTGTATTTTCCTTGGGCATTCTTCTGATCTCCTGCCGTAATTTCAATGAAAAGCCAAGAGAAAGGTTGTAGACGGTTGCATGTGCCATTCCTCTGTCATTTCTACCAATCTTTCACTCAAGCTATGGCAATCGATAAGGTAATCTCTGCAGGAATTCTAACCTCCACATCTGCCATCTTATTGTGCACAACACAATGGGAGCACTTCTGATCACAATCAAAACAGGTCTTTAAAAAAATCACTTCTGCAGTGATACCACATACCAGGCACTAAACAGCCTTATATCTGTGATAGTTTTAGTGGAAATGTGCACTCAGTTCCTGATTGATTGTCATGAGTTTCCAAAGGTGAGATGAATCATTCATGAAAATTACATTATAGTTGGCATTTTAAATGTGTCCTTTTCTCAGGCAGCTCAGCAAATCATCCACATCATCTATTACTGAATTATCAGATGCAAGAACCACAAACAAACGCAATGGAGATTAATTTGCATGTAGTTCACCCAGTGCTGTGACTCTTCTGAGATGAATGCTGATTAAAGTTTTCATAAACATACAAATTATAGCTGGCACGATAAGTATAACCTCCTGCTATTGTGCCAAAATATACCCAGTCCTGAGGAGCTCAAGGAGCCCACTTTCCATCCTTTTAGTTCAAGTCTTTTCCCCAGCCTAGGCTGTCAGGGGCTTGGATTCACCAACTGTGTTTTCAATGGAATTTCCTTAAAAGAAAGTTTCACACAGAACCCTAGAACCAAAGAAAAGTTACAGCATAGAAGGAGGCCATTCGACCCATCTTCTTTGTGCCAGCCTGAGGACATCCAAATGCACTTTCTAATCCCATCTTCTCGTACCCGGCACATAGGGCGGCATTGCGGCACAGTGGTTAGCACTGCTGCTTCACAGTACCAGGAACCTGGCTTCAATTCTGGCCTCGGATGACTACCTGATGGAGTTTGCACATTCTCCCCGTGTCTGCGTGGGTTTCCTCCGGGTGCTCCGGTTTCCTCCCACAGTCCAAAGATGTGTGGGTTAGGTTGTTTGACCATGCTAAATTGCTCTTAGTGGCAGGGGGACTAGCAGGGTAAATATGCGGGATTACGGAGATAGGATCTGGGTGGGATTGTTGTCAGGGCAGACTCAATGGGCTGAATGCACTGTAGGGATCTATGATTCTATGATTCATAGCTGTGTAGCTTACAGCACTTAAGGTGCAGATCCAAGTACCTTTTAAAAGAGGCTAAGGTCTCTGCCTCTACCACCAACTCGGGCAGTGAATTCCAGACTACACTCTGTGTAAAAAAAGTTCTTCCTCATCTTCCCTCTATGCATTCTGCCACATATCTTGAACCTATGTCCCCCTGTTCTGGAACTGTCTGCCAAGGAAAATAGTTATATCCTGTCCATTCTATCCCTTCCCCTCATAATTTTGTACACCTCAATCAAGTCATCCCTCAGCCTTCTTTGTTCCAAGGAAAATAACCTAGCCTGTCCTGTGTCTCATAGAATCCCTACAGTGCAGAAAGAGGCCATTTGGCCCATCAAGTCTCCGACAGAACATCTTACCCAAGTCCTATCCCTGTAACCCCATAAATTTACCCCTAACCTACACATCTTGGGACTTTAAGGGTTAATTTATCATGGCCAATCAACCTAACCTGCACATCTTTAGCGGAAAGAACTAGGAGTAACTCTGAGATTGCTATATTTGAGGTCCTGCATTTTAATTTATCGCCAAACTTCCCTTAGGTCCCTTAGGCAAGGTAGTTGGTACCAACGTGTACCACGACCATTGGCTGTTCACCTTCCCTCCCCAGAATGCCTTGCAACCTCTTCTGGAGCCTGGCACCAGGGAGGCAACATACCGCCCTTGAGTACATATATACGGCCATAGAAGCATCAGTCTGTGCCCCTAACTGTTGAATCCCCTATCACTGGAGCCCCGCCAGTCCTGTCCCTCTGAGCAGCAGAGCCACACCTATGGTGCCATGAACTTGGCTGCGACTGCTTTCCTCTTAGAGGGGGATAACGCAACTAATTTAACACTCTCTCTTCAAAATGGTTAAAATACACTTTGGGGTACTGTGAACCATCTTGGTCTCCAGAATATGAAAAGGGCATAGAAGCACTGAAGTAGATGCAAAATAGATTATTATAATGATAGCAGAACTGAGAGGTTATGCCGATGGATAACAATTAAACAGATTGGGGCTCTTTTCTCGAGAAAAGAGAATTCTGAAGATTGACCTGATTATGATGAAAGATTGTGAAAGGTTTGACAGGGAAGATGTTTCAATTTCTGGGCAAATTAGAATAACGGGATTTAAATTTAAGATTGTCATTCATAAATCTAAGGAACTCTGGAGAAACTTCTTTAAAAAGTCACTGATGAGTATGTGCAAGTTTCTACCAGAAGGCGTTTTAGTGCTGCCAACTTTTGGAAAATGTACAACTTTGTAATGACACCAGCTGTGCTATCGTCTGCTACTTTCAATGAATCACTGCGGACATGTGGGCCAAAATTTTCCGGCTGTTCACGACCCCACCACTGCCAGCGAGGATGGAGAATTTGGTGCTCAGCTAAATCTCCATTCACTGCAGCGGGACTGGAGAATCCCGCTGGCATGATCTGTCAGAGAATTCCGTCTATTGAATTTCATAGAATAGAATAGAATCTCCACAGTACATAAGGAGGCCATTCCACCCATCGAGCCTGCACCGACCACAATCCCACCCAGACCCTATCCCAAATATTTACCCTGCTAATCCGCCTGACACTAAGGGACAATTTAGCATGGCCAGTCAACCTAACCCCCACATCTTTGGACTGTGGGAGGAAACCGGAACACCCGGAGGAAACTCACACAGACACGGGGAGAACGTGAAAACTCCACACAGACAGTGACCCGAGGCCGGAATTGAATCCGGGTCCCTGGTGCTGTGAGGCAGAAGTGCTAACCACTGTGCCGCTGTGCCGACCCAATTTGTTCCCAGTTCCTGATCCTGTGATCGGGGTGAAGTGATGGGACCCTCAGGAACTTTAGGAGGAGGTGTCCTCCTCCGAGAGACCCGTCAAAGTATGAGCTGGTAGTGCAAATTGCTATACACTTGAATTGGGGAATCTTCAAGTGGTGTCTGTAACTGGAATTATCTGCCCTCACACAATCAGTCACTAATTCCTCAGATTTGCTGAGTTCCATTGATGAGTTTCACTGAATTTATTATACATTACAGATAAGGTGTTATCTCTCTTCTCTCCTTGCTCCACATAGTAATGTTCAGATGGCAGCAGCTGATCGCAGGCTCCTTGCTTTACAGAGTGCAGATATATAACACGGATGAAAAGTCATTCATCAACCAACAACATGGAAAAATTTCAATAATCTGTCCCTCAAATGCTCACGGAAGAAAATGCCATTGCTCTTCAATCTTATATCGGAACATTAACAGATATTTGCATCATTTAAAGCACATGAATTGCACTCTCTGTTAAGGGAATAGCCACGCAGGTGAGTAGAAGAAAAATATCTCCCAAGATAATTGTGAAGACTTGTCAGCTAATATATGTAGACACGTTTGTAGAGATGATGGCCAGCTTTCTGAGGGATAACTCTGTGACCAATGGATTACAGAAAAAAGAACAAATGTTAAATGAATCACCTTCCATGTATCAGATGACAAGCAGTACTAAAGTGTGACTGATAACCTTGCCTGATGGGTCCCTTTGCTCACCTTTCCTCATATTGGAAATGGAATTTTGCCCTTCATTGCTAGAGGGATGGAGTTTAAAAACAGGACGGTTAAGGTGCAGCTGTATAAGGTGCTGGTGAGGCCACACCTGGAGCACTGTGTACAGTTTTACAAAGAAAATTACAGCACAGGAACAGGCCCTTCGGCTCTCCAAGCCTGCACCGACCATGCTGCCCGTGTGAACTAAAACCCCCTACCCTTCTGGGGACCATATCCTTCTATTCCCATCCTATTCATGTATTTGTCAAGATGCCCCTTAAAAGTCACTATCATATCTGCTTCCATTACCTCCCCCAGCAGCGAGTTCCAGGCACCAACCACCCTCTGTAAAAAACTTGCCCCGTACATCTCCTTTAAACCTTGCCCCTCACACCTTTAACCTATGCCCCCTAGTAATTGACTCTTTCACCCTGGCAAAAAGCTTCTGACTATCTACTCTGTCCATGCCCCTCATAATCTTGCAGACTTCTTTCAGGTCACCCCTCACCCTCCATCCAACCTCTCCTTACTTCTTCTGGTCACCTTATTTGAGAAAGGATATACTGGCACTGGACGGGGTGCAGAGGAGATTCACAGGGTTGATTCCGGAGTTGAGAGGGTTGGATTATGAGGAGAGGTTGACTAGACTGGGACTATACTCATTGGAATTCAGAAGAATGAGGGGAGACCTTATAGAAACACACAACATTATGAAGGGAATAGATAAGATAGAGGCAGGGAAGTTGTTTCCACTCGCAGGTGAAACCCGAACTAGGAGGCATGGCCTCAAAATAAGGAGGAGCAGATTTAGGACTGAGTTGAGGAGGAACTTCTTCACCCAAAAGGTTGTGAATCTGTGGAATTCCCTGTCCAGTGAAGCAGTTGAGGCTACCTCTTTGAATGTTTTTTAAGGCAAAGATGGATGGATTTTTGAACAGTAAAGGAATTATGGGTTATGGTGAGCGAGCGGGTAAGTGGAGTCCATGACAAGATCAGCCATGATCTTATTGAATGGCAAAGCAAGCTCGAGGGGCCAGATGGCCTACTTCTGCTCCTAGTTCTTATGTTCCTATAATCTGTTGGTTACAGAATGCAGTGCGCACTTAAACTGGAGTGATATTGGGGAGATTTTTTGATGTTTCCCGTTTGACAGAAGTTCCCCTGAAATGGTAGGTTTTGAATCGCTGCCACATTCCTGTCAATAGGGGTAGCTGTTCCTAAGAGCTACCATTGGGTCGCCAGAGTATCTGGCTAAAACCAGAAGTAGTCCCTTTTATGTAAGCAATTCTGCCTTTCAGTAAAGAGTTGTGAGTATAACAGCCGCTGTACAGAGGACTCCATTTGAAACCCAACTAGCAGAGCCTGTTGCTGCGCTCTTTCAACTGGCAGTCCAAACTGAAAAGGAGCCAGGAGATAAGCTTCTGTTTATTTGTGTGGGGCAGGAAATATGAAACAACCTTAGGTGCCACTCAATTGGGGCCGCCCCACTCTAAGAATGTACTCCCCACCTCCCATACCTTTTTCAGAACTCTGAGGGCAATATGATTAGCCAGTATCACAGAGTCTTGTCCCAGGGCACATGCTTTCCCCCTACAGTCTGTCTGTCTTCAGTTAATCACAAGCATCCCTCAAAATAGAGCAGCAGTCTGACAGATGAATCTACCTCTCTGAGTCTGCATCCCTCCGAACCTTTGAATTGCAACGGTTATCCCAGCTTGATGTTAGTTCAGAGAACTGACATCAAAAGTATCTCACTTAAGTGTTACAACTTCCCAAAAACTCCAATGGGGTCCCATAAGGGCTTATAAAATGCAGTTTCACTTTGACCTGGAGTTATACTGCAAACAGATATTGGAGTAGGCGCGAAGGGCCAAATGGATCCCCATACTCCTATTTTCTATGTCACTTCGCTAAGTACAGTTGGGGTTTAAAGATGTGAGGGTTAGGTGGATTTTCTATGCTAAATTGCCGCTTAGTGTTAGGGGGACTAGCAGGGCAAATGCATGGGGTTATGGAGATAGGACCGAGGTGGGATTGTGGTCGGTGCAGATTTGATGGGCCGAATAGCCTCCTTCTGCACTGTAGGGATTCTATGGGATTCTATGGGTCAGACCTGACAAGCACCTTATGATGCCACTTTTCATTTCAATCTGTAGATAATTTGTGAATTCTTGCAAAATGTACCGAGACCCATTGTCACTAACAAGTTATTCAGGGTAACCGAATCTTGCAAAAATCTCACCCAGTCTTTCTATTGCTCTCTCAGAGGATGTAGTCTTCATAATGGTGACTTTGGGCCATTCTGAGTGCACGTCTACCATAATAAAAAGCAGTCATCCTTCGAACGGTCCAGCATCATCTATATGAACTCTTTGCCATGGCCCTTCTGGCCATTCCCATAGGTGTAAAGGCGCTACTGGTGGTAGGTTTCAAACTTTTGCACAAGGTGAACACATACCTGCTCCCCAATTTTGCTATCAAGGCCTGGCCGCCAGAAATAGCTTCTGGCTGTCTCCTTCATTCCTAACACTCCACAGTGATCCAGATATTCAGTAAAAGATTTGAAAATTTCGCATTTATCCTTCCATACTCGTAATCTGTAATCTTCAGGTCTCTGGAGTGGACCATCTAAATTTTGAAGATGTCCTTCATTCTTCCAGTAACTAAAATATTGTCTAAGTAGCGCTGGACTCTTTCTGGTCTGCTTAGAATTTGACCCATAGCACATTGGAACAACACAGGACACAACACGTAATGTCAAATGGAAACCTTTTATATTCGAATAGCCCCATATATATCATGATTGTCAAATATTGTTGTGAATCTGGATCGACATTTTAACTGGAGGTAAGCCTTACTAAGATCAACGTTACTGAAATGACCTTCAGCCAACGCAGTGAATAATTCATCAATTAAAGGCAGAGGTTACTGCTCTGCAGAGAGATGTGTACCAAACCATCTTTCTTCATCACGGGTACTATCAGCGTGGCCCAATCTATAGGGTGGTCCTTGCATATTTCCCCACCCAGACAGGCAAGGAACCCCTGTAGACCCGACTGGAGCACAAGTACCCTGATTGGGTGTGCACTCGCAGGCACTTCACCTGCACTCCTCTTGTCTACGTCGGAGAACTGGATGCCAACCAAATACCCTGGAACTTGATTTTTCATGGAACTTTAAATTTATTTATTTAGGATGCTGATACTTTGTCTAATTTTACTTAGACCTTTCTGCAAGTCATTCCATGTCTTTATCTAAAATAGCTGTTTTAATCAAAATGTCTTTTTAATTAGTGAATCATTTGGGAAAGTAATGCAGTACTAATGAAGGAGTTGATGCATTTCAATGACCAATTTGAACTATAAATCACAGCTGAGGGAACATGCAAACAGGCTGCCACTTTTGGACCTGAGAAGTACCCAGTCTGCCTCAAATTACCCTGGAAAGGCAACATATCTCAAAAATTTGAACAATGGGTTAAGCAGCATGCTGCTGCTATGTAGTGGCTGCATAAGTGGAATTTTCTGTTAACAAGATGCTGCCATCAGTTCAAAAACGTTTTGCCTGCCACACCATTGTGCATTGTCCTGTATGAATTTCAGTGCTGGGACAGTGCCAGGTACATCGGCTGTATGTCCCAGCAATTTCTGATCAAATTAAGCAGCATGTTCCCTTGGTTGTTCGCAGTAGACAGAGTACAGATTGTACTCAACCAGCCTGTGCTTGTAAAACCCCCAAAAATGTCTCGGGTAGATGTGATTCCCTGATTAGGCAGCACTTGCTGAACTATCCTGAGTGTGCTAATAGCTACACTAACAACCAATTTAAGATCAGTCAGGTTCATATCATGGCTCATTTATGCTTGTTGGAAGTGACATACCTTGCAATGCAGGAACAGATTTTCTACAAACAAAAGGAGTCTGTTCAAGCCCCATACCTTCTTGAATTACCTAGGGGCTTGGGGAGCCTATAGTTTACCATTATTTTCTCTATGGTAAAGCCTCAGGCAATCAGAGTCGACTGGCCAACCAATCAGCACACCCTTTTCTCCTGTAATATAAATTGTTATGGTTGTTTGAAATTTGGCATTCTTGTGTTTGTCCCAAAAAGTACCAGACCAAAAGCTTCGGCAACGCGCCACTCTTCTCAGCAATATTCAAGTTCTGTACTACCAAGTGACAAAATGTGACAAAAGAAAATGGCCAAGTTGTTACAGTATGTTCTGACATTACAGTAATCAATTTGTCTGTGTTGGAGGTGAGCACATTCAACAACTCCTGACATTATTAAATAGGAAGTATTTATGTCAGCGCTAAGGACATATGCTGCTTTCCCAAATGGATACTGTTTTCAAGGTGAGTATTATTGTCTGACCAACTTTATGCAGTGTCATTGGCATACGTTTCTTTACCTGGGAATTTATGGTTGCAATTTAACCTAGTCTTGCCTTCAAAATTGTAAGAGATGTCAGTTATATTCTACAATAAAGGGAAAGCATATTCCTGTTTACCCAGTGGTTGAGAGAAAAAGATGCGAATAATATCTTCGAGCTAACTTTTGATTGCAAGGTAAAATATAATGTGATTGTATAACACACTCTCGCCTGTGTTTTTGTGTGCTGACCATTGTGCACAGTTGCTGACTTTATTTTATTCTTTTGTTAAAGGAGATTGAATTGTGCAAGATCGTTCAAGAATCTTTCCAAAACAATCTGCTTTGTGTGCATTTTTGAGTGAAGTAAGTGGATTTTTAAAATCTGTACTTGCTCAGTTGTTTCATAATATTGTACGATTATCTGATTTCTGCATCATACAGCACACGCTTTTAGGTTAATTTTGCAAAAAGAATTTCATCAGAAGATTACATCCGAAACATTTCTTCACATAACTTCACATACAGTGACTTAACCTGAAGTGCAGTGACTATATTTTGTAGGCTAATGCCACAACCATAAAGCACGTTCTACGTGTAGTGATTAAATTGACCAGCTAATCGAGAGAGAAATGTTGTCCAGTAAAAGACCTTAGTATGGTGCTATTCTTTGAATAGTACGATACAAACTTAAACATCAACTTGAACAAACAGACCAGACTTTTGGTTTAAATCTCACCACCTCCAGCAGCCTTGCTATCCTTCAGCATAGAATCATAGAATAGAATCCCAACAGTGCAGAAAGAGGCCATTCTGCCCATCGAGTCTGCACCGACCACAATCCCACCCAGGCCCTATCCCCATAACCCCACACATTTAATCTGCTAATCCCTCTGACACTAAGGGGCAATTTAGCATGGCCAATCAACCTAACCCGCACATGTTTGGACTGTGGGAGGAAACTGGAGCACCCAGAGGAAACACATGCAGATACGGGGAGAATGTGCAAACTCCACACAGACCGTGACCCAAGCTAGGAATCGAACCCGGGTCCCTGGCGCTGTGAGGCAGCAATGCTGACCACTGTGCCACCGTGTCGTCCTGGCATCTGCCAAGATTGTGTGCTGAAATCTCTGGTTCGGGGCTGGACGCACAATCACTCAGAAATTAAAACATAACCAACTATGACTCTGAACACACAAAATCCGAACTGATGAGTGTGTTGTGTTGAAAAATTGATGGTGCATGCTTCCTTGTTTGTCCTTTATGACTCAGGAGACCATGGGTTTAATTTACTGAATGTATCCCAAATGTCACTAAATATGTGTTTTTAGCATTGAGTTTGCATCATGTAACTGCTAGAAAGCAACATTCTGAGGTTAAAATTGCATCCTATATAATTACATCTTAATATTTTTCATGCTTGTAATTCTCTAATTCTGACATGCATGTGAAAGATAGCAAATGGTCTGGACAAGTAAATGGGAGTGAGCAATGGTACACAATCTATTGCAGGGTCCATGACATTTAAAGCACACTGGGCTATTATTAAATCAATGAATATGTTCATTTACCTGCAATTTGAAACCCCAGTACAATAAGGCACCCTGAATAGAGGTAATGATGATACAAAATCAGCTCTGCTGCTTCAGAAAATAAGTGGCAAGTAGCCCTCCTTTCAATTAAATTTCAAGCAATTTGAAGCTTTCTGCCATTATTATTTTAAATTACCAGTTGAGCCCTGCATCTACCATTCAGATGGGTATAAATTCCTGGTGTGATCTGCGCAACTGAAGTGTGTATCCATAGCAAATCCACACTGCGCAATGTTCAGATAAAGACGAACAATTTTCCTGTCAATAAATGAAAATTTGACCTGCTAAATATATAATAACAATCATCGGTGGGTGATTTTCAGTTGAGTTCATAGTTTTGCAAGGCATATTATGTGTGCGCTTCACCTTTATAAATGCTGTTTTTCGTAGAATAGAATCCCTACAGTGCAGAAGGAGGCCATTCAGCCCATTTAATCTGCACCGACCACAATACCATCCAGGCCCTATTTCCGTAACCCAACATATTTACCCTGCTAATTCCCCCTGACACTTAGCATGGCCAATCAACCTAACCCGCACATCTTTAGACCGTGGGAGGAAACCGGAGCACCCGGAGGAAACCCACGCAGACATGGGGAGAATGTGCAAATCCACACTGACAGTGACCTGAGGCCGGGAATTGAACCCGGGTCCCTGGCACTGTGAGGCAGCAGTGCTAACCATTGTGCCACCGTGCCGCCGATAAAATTGGCTTTGATCATTGTTCCTTTAAATGGGTCAGCATCAAAATTCAAATCAGTGTAAACAGTCCATGAACATAAATTACATTTGTTTATTTCAATATTTCGCTTCCTGCTGTCTCCTGTTGCGCAGATGAGACACTTTTAAGTCTTAAGCAGCCACACAATATTCTGCAAATATAAAAGTGTTGTTTACAATCATTTTTTCCTGACGTTACAGGAACTCAAAATTATATTTGACCTCGGAATGAGGGAAATTCACATCAAAGCAATACTTTTATGTAGCAGATTGTCACATTTCAATTTGTTCCTCGTATACCAGGCCTTGATACATATATATAGATATAATGAAATATGTTTTATTTTCAGCACTCTAACATAATCAGATTGCATTCTAGAATAAATTGCTTTACATTATAAACACAATATTTGTGCTGCTGTCAACTTTAATCAAACATGGTGCCATTTTGGATCAAATTGAATATCACATTGCTGATGTGTTATTTTTGGCTGTTGGGCATCATTAATGAATTTACTCACTTATTCAGAATGAAACGCTGATTTATCCAATAACGTTAGAAAATATTGCAACGGGGGAAAAAAGTCAACCAATATATTTGGGAATTATTGGCCCACGAGCTGGGCATCTCATGGCTTGTCCCTTTTTAGACCTTTTCCCTTGTCCTGCAACTCGAAGGTGGTTTTTGCCCTGTTAGTGGGTGGAAGTTTGACTTGCTAAATTGTGAAGGCAGTGGCTTAGCGGAATTATCACTGAACTAGTAATCCAGAAACCCAGGGTAATGCTCTGGGGATAAAAGCAAAATACTTAAAATGCAGGCTCTGACGAAGGGTCATCTAGAATTGAAACTTTGGCTCTATTCTCTCCCCACAGATGCTGTCAGACCTGCTGAGATTTTCCAGCATTTTCTGTTGCTGTTAACGGTCTTTAGACCCACGTTCAAATCCCACCACGGCACATGGTGAAATTTGAATTCAGTATAAAAACAATCAGGAATTAAAAGTCTACTGATGACCATGAAACCATTGTTGATTGTCGTAAAAACCCATCTGGTTCACTAATGTCCTTTAGGGAGGGATATTTGCCATCCTTACCTGGTCTGGCCTACATGTGACTCCAAATCCACAGCAGTGTGGTTGACACTTAAATGCCCTCAGGGATGGGCAATAAAGAACAAAGAACAAAGAAAACTACAGTACAGGAACAGGCCCTTCGGCCCTCCAAGCTTGCATCGACCATGCTGCCCAACCTAACTAAAACCCCCTACCCTTCCGGGGACCATATTCCTCTATTCCCATCCTATTCATGTATTTGTCAAGACGCTTAAAAGTCACTACCGTATCTGCCATCACTACTTCCCCCGGCAGTGAGTTCCAGGCACCCACCACCCTCTGTAAAAAATCTGCCTTGTACATCTCCTTTAAACCATGCCCCTCGCACCTTAAACCTGTGCCCCCTAGTAATTGACTCTTCCACCGTGGGATAAAGCTTCTGACCATCCACTCTGTCCATGCCTCTCATAATCTTGTAGACTTCTATCAGGTTGCCCCTCAACCTCCGTCGTTCCAGTGAGAAATAAATGCTGGTCTAGCCAATGTTGCCCACATCCCATGAACAATAAAAAAATATATATATAATAACAATCATCTTTGAGTAACCGCACAGCAATTTTGCCTGTGCAACCTTTGTGATGGTGGGGCCAACAATGAGTTTTGAGGAATGAAAAAAAACAGGAGGACCCAGCTGAATTCATGTCAGAACCACTACTGAAGTAGCAAGGGAAAGAAATGTTTGATTCGAAGAGGAAGTAAGAACAAAGAATATAAATTAAAATTGGAATTTTTAAAATCTCTAAGGAACTATTTACCACCTGCAGGAATGAAACTGAAGTGTTTAAATTGCTCCCTTCCTGGCGAATTGCTCCCTTGATTGGCATTGCATTAACAGTTATTATGTTGTTGGAAAGGTGCTTATGCTGTTAAGTACAAGCCTAACTTTCAGTGGTAAGTTTAATTCTGCTTTGATGTGGGAATTCAGAGAGTGCTTCAATGCAAATGGGCTGGTTGAGTGTGAGCTACTGCTTTTGAGAGACATATGGAAAGTGTGGCAAGTCACAATTCGCAGGGTATCTCTTCCTCACCATAAGCTGTGGAATGATTTATACATCAATGACAGCGAATGCTATTCATTGTTTTATTTGCAAATTCCGGGTGATTATTTCTGTGGTCAGGGAAGAATCATAAATGAACAATTGAATGAAGTTCAATGAAATTGTTTTGCTGCCTAATTTTACAAAGTTCTGGATCAAAGCTCTGAGGGCAAGACTATCGCTGAATTCAGAAGTGACAAGAGGCTATTCTGGTTATAGTGACGCAACTTCATGAGAAGGACATTTGCATTCTAAAGTGATCTGGGAACACTGATGATTTTTCCTCTGAACAGCTCTTAACTCTTCTTTACCTCAAGCAAGTCCGAGATTTAAAGTTTTTTTATTAGTGCCACAAGTAGGCTTACGTTATCACTGCAATGAAGTTACTGTGAAAATCCCCAAGGTGCTACACTCTGGCACCTGGTCAGGTACACTGAGGGAGAATTTAGCACAGCCAATGCATCTAACCCACACGTCTTTCGGACTGTGGGAGGAAACCCGAGCACCCGGAGGAAACCCACGTAGACATGGGGAGAACGTGCAAAAACTCCACACAGACAGTGACCCAAGCTGGGAATTGAACCCGGGTCCCTGGGGCTGTGAGGCAGCAGTGCTAACCACTGTGCCACCGTGCTGCCCCTACACAGCTCACTTTCTCTCCTGAGGCCTTACTCAAATCCCTCACCAAATCACTCGGAAATGTTTGTCACATAATGCAAACAATGCAAACATTCCACTCTCTGCTCTTTATCACTCTCATTTCTGTTTCCTCTGTCATTTGCTCTTATGCTACTTCTCATGCACAATCTGCTGCTTTCTTCTACAGTCTCCCACTTGCTTGCTTTAGGTGCCTCTTGTGCCCTTTCTCACTCATGGATGGAATTTATTCCAGGACATGACAGTCTGACTCACTGGCTAGAGAGCCAGTGAGAGACTCACCGCACTTTCCCTTTTGAGTATTAAGTGACAGTCAGGCACTTAATTGGCCAACAGCAAGGACCCCATGGATGGAAATCCCCCCCCCCCCCCCCCCAATCCTCCCAAAGAGCTGCCGACTAATCTGAGGCTGGCTGCTGTTCATTGCTGTCAGTGCCACCAGGGGTGTGGTGGCAGCGCTTAGCAGTACACCCACCAGAGGAATCAGCAAGGGACCAAGCTACAAGTGAGTACGGGTGAGAAGGGGAATCAAGGAATGGGGACGTTAATTCACTATTCCAGGGTATCAATTAGCAGCAGGGCAGGAAGGGCATCCACCGGCCTAATGCCTCGGACATCAGGGCATAGACGAGAAGGAAGCCAGGTCCCCACCCAGCAACCTCTTCCCCGATTAAATGCTCCCTCATGCCTTCCACTTGTGTCAGCAAAGATCACACTTGTGTGTACTGTTCTGTGCGTGTGTGCTCTCTCTGTGGGCTGTCTTCTGTGGACCTCTCCCTCTCATACACGTACCATCTTTCTCTTTGTGTTCTCTTGTGCTTGCTGTCTTTCACATGCTCTTTCTTTCCCCCTCTCCCTCTCCCTCACTCTACCATGCTTACCCCTTTTGTGCAATTTATCACATTGCTCGTAATTGGCTCAGTCGATTAAAGAAAATGAAAGAAAGCATCAGTTGGATGTGGAGCTGAGGAAGGTGTTGGATTGTACCTCCTTCAGTCCATGTCTGTCTTCAGTTTGCTCGAGTCTGCTTTACCACATCCATTGCCTGTAACACATCCCACTTAGGAAAACTGGGAGCAGGGAATGGCAGACTGACAATCCATTTGTGGTGAACCATAGATGGTTACCACTATGGGTACTTGTACATATGTTACTCTTGTTGCTGTTGGGGTTAGGGCTGGGGTGTTCCACCTATTAGCATTGTTCTGTGGTACACTCCGTTTGGCTCCGCCTTCTTACAGGGGTATAAAGGTCATTGCTACTTCCTAGTAGCCCTTAGTCTGGGATAGTATTGTTAAGCAGTGTGCTCTATTCTTGTTGTGAATAAAAGCCTTTATTCCCGGGTACGACCTTGTCTCCCGTGTGAATCAATCGCGCATCACCATTACCACCAGTTTTCTGACCATGTGGTAAAAGTTAAAAACTATCCCATTACATTAAAGGTTCAAAATGGAATCTAAGCCTGACATGACTAACCAGTTAATATTTACTGTGATGGCTATAGCTCTATTCCTCAACATTGTCATGTGTTCTGTTGCCCAAAACCCAAGACTGATTTAAATTGGTGGTACTCACTTTAATTCCAATGTAACATTAACATTACTGGTAACACAATCATACATTTGAATTTGATAAAACAATGTTGATATGATTTCAGATAAATATCGATACAATTTCAATTATTTTATTAGAAAAATTTAAAGAACAAATATTTTAACACATTGTAATGACCTCAACGAGGCCCATGAGGTTGGCATGGGTAGCACAGTGGTTAGCACTGCTGCTTCATGGCACCAGGGACCGTGGTTCAATTCTGGCTTTGGGTGACTGTGTGGAGTTTGCACGCTCGTCTCGTGTCTGCGTGGGTTTCCTCCGGGCTCTCCAGTTTTCTCTCACAGTCCAAAGATGTGCGGGTTAGGTTGATTAGCCATGCTAAATTGCTCCTTAATGTCAGGGGGGCTAGCAGGGCAAATACATGGGGTTATTGGGATAGAGCCTGGGTGGAACTGTTGTCAGTGCAAGCTTGATGGACTGAATGGCCTCTTTCTAAATTGTAGACATTCTGTGATTCTATGAGTATGAGCTCCCTGTTTGAGGTAATGACTGCCTGCCCAATCAGGGAGTCTCACCTATAGATATATATAGAGCAGTGTCAGGGCTAACTGACATTCCAGATTTTAACTTTGTACCTGAAGCTCTCTCTCTAGGAGTGGAATAGAGCTTGTAAATAAATGGAATCTGGTGAAAAGACGCCGGTCTCTGAGGAGTTATTTCACTCACACAAAATTAAATGATGGCTACTATTTGGGGTGGCATGGTGGCATAGTGGTTAGCATTGCTGCCTCACAGCACCAGGTTCGATTCCCGGCTTGGGTCACTGTGTGGAGTTTGCACATTCTCCTCCGGGTGCTCCAGTTTCCTCTCACAGTCCAAAGATGTGCAGGTTAGGTTGATTGGCCTTAGTGTCAGGGGGATTAGGAAGGTAAATACGTGGGCTTGCGGGGATAGGTTCCTGGTGGGATTGTTGTCGGTTCAGGCTCGATGGGCCGAATGGCCTCCTCCGGCACTGGGGATTCTACGAAAAATTACAACTGTGTTGTTCTCGGATATCCAAAATTCTGAGCAACGCCATGGGACAAGTTATCATTCTGATTTTTAACTTTGCCTTAAAGTGCTTCTGTACATCGCCATGGAACCCGAGCATATAGCACAGCTATACATACATTCAGAGGATGAGGAAATTGGGTGTGTGTGTGTGTGTTGATACAGTAGCTGCTACTGCTAATGAATTTTTATTGGAGCATTAGTTAAAATTGAATTATGGAGGCACAAATCCACAGTGTGAAAGGCCATGTTGTTGCAGATGTGGCATCTGCTGAAGCTCAAATGTTCTCCTGATTGCTGACTAGCTGATGTTTGAGATATATAATTAGAGTCGGCTGTTCCAGAAACTGAATGCGTGCAGAAACTCCACAATCCTGTGACCATACCCCTTTAAAAATGAAGTAGGAATAAAATCCTCCAGGTTTTGGGCAGCTGAATGGATCTGTGTTCAAAATATTGCTCTCTTGATCCTCATAGTGCTTTTGTGTGTTTATTTTTATTTCTGATTGCATCCGGTATCATAATGATTTGAATATATTAGGAGACAGCCAATCATAATAAATGTCACGGCTGAGGCTGTGCAATCTTCTGTAACCTGGAAAAACCAAAGCAGGAAAACACTGACGAAGCTGATGGCTGGAGATTTGCTGTTAACATTAGATCCAACTGTCTGTATACGGTTCATTTCAAATCTCCTGTTAAATTCATATAGAAACCCTACAGTGCAGAAAGAGGCCATTCGGCCCATCGAGTCTGCATCGACCAAAATCCCACCCAGACCCTAGCCCCATAACCCCATACATTTACCCTAGCCAGTCCCCCTGAAGGTTCAATTTAGCATGGCCAATCCACCTAACCCGCACATCTTTGGACAGTGGGGAGAAATTGGAGCACCCGGAGGAAATCCACGCAGAAGTGGGAAGAATGTGCAAACTCCACACAGACAGTGACCCAAGCCGGGAATCGAACCGGGTCCCTAGCACTGTGAGGCAGCAGTGCTAACCACTGTGCCGCCCCAAATTGCCATTCTTCTCCACAAAACCTACATTTGTCAATTTGATAGGTATTTGGGGATTAACTGAGCTAATTATTCATTCTCGATGTGTTAACTTGAGGAAATAATGGCCTGGAAGTTTTGGAGATGCCGGCGTTGGACTGGGGTAAACACAGTAAGAAGTCTCACGACACCAGGTTAAAGTCCAACACGTTAATTTGGTAGCACAAGCCACTTTCGGAGCGCTGCTCCTAATAAATGTGCAGGTTAGGTTGATTGGCCATGCTAAATGGCTCCTTATTGTCGGGGGATTAGAAGGGTAAATACATGGGCTTGTGGGGATAGGGTCCTGGTGGGATTGTTGTCAGTTCAGGCGTGATGGGCTGAATGGCCTCCTCCTGCACTTGGGATTCTATGAAAAGTTACAACTATGTTATTCTCGGATATCCAAAATTCTGAGCAATGCCATTGGACAAATGGAGATTAGCTGTTAACCATTGGATCCAGCGCTCCGAAAGCTAATGGCTTGTGCTATCAAATAAACCGGTTGGACTTTAACCTGATGTTGTGAGACTTCTTACTGGATTTTTTGGACAGTCGGTGTTCGACTCCTGCCTTTTGGACAGGGATACTATCCTTGCCGATTCCAAAATGGGTGTCGATCGCCAGCGGGGACTTCCATCAGCACTTGGAAGGAAGTCCTGCCGTGGAGAGCTGCCGCCCAGTTGGGCCAACATCTCTCCAGCCCATCCAGACACAGCACTGCAGTGGTCAGAAGAGGTATTGCAGTGCCGTGCCAGGCACTAAGTGCAGGGAGCCAGTGTGAATGCAAGTGGCAGTGATTGTGTGGAGGGGAAGGTACACGATGCCTTGGATGGGCGGGGGGGGGGGGGGGGGAATGGGTCATGAAGGGGATGATTAGGTTATCGGAAACAGGCCGGGTGGGGAAGGTCCAAGGTTTCCGGTCCGTGAAGGTGCTTCTGATGGAGGCTCCCCATTCTGTTACCACATCCCACTACCCCCCTATTTTCCCACCCGAGATCGAGAGTGTGAACTCTTTCTATTTGTCACCCTGAGTTATCCAGTGTCCGTCAGCCTGAAAATTGAGGCTGGACGGGAAAGGACCCTAATGTGGCAATTAAGTGGATCGTGGGGAGGCGGGGTCGGATGAGTTGAAGGGATGGAGGTAGGATGGGTTGGGGTGGGCTCTGTGGTCAGTTAGTGGGTCAGAAAGGTAGTTAGAGGAGGATAGTTGGAAGATACCGTTGAGGGGATAGTCATTATCTGGAGAGTGGCGGGGTGATCAGGAGGGTGGTTGGGGGGGTGGTGGGGGGTAGAGTGGAGTGGGGTGGGGGGGGGTGGTGTCCAGTGAGGGGGCCGAGGGCATCTGTAGTTTAGTTACCCAGGAGTTAGAAGTTCTTTTCATCCTTCTAACTTTTCCTTTGTAACTATTCTGCTCGGACAGTTGGAACCATCTGGAGTCTCCAATTTGAATTGGATGCTTTCCATTGCAGGATAATTGCCCATCGGAAGTTTGGGATTCCTGGGTGCAGTCCTTGCGTTGGGACCTCTGGAGGTCCCACAGTACATGTTGTGGAATAGTCCCCGGAGGTCACCCTCCCTTGCCCCCGGAGATTGGAAGTTCTGAGCCTTGGGATGAATGATGAATGTGTGGTTTGTAAAGTGTATATTGTCCACTGTTGTATTGATATTAATGGTTTCAGTTTGCAGCATGTCTAACTCACCTTTCCCCCCTCCCTCCCACCCATCCCAGTAAAACTTAAGAGCAAAATTCAGTGAGAAGGATAAGTGACAATTTTTTCATGCACATAATTCTTACAGATCTTCGGCTATAAAATGTATGGACGTTTCTTTAAGAGATAAATAGCGCTTGGCATCATAGACCATTTAGTCTGAACCCCTGAAGAGCTTAACCTCTTTAATATCACAGATTTTCTTCAAGATTGACTGCATCTGTACTAAATTGGTCCAATAAAAGTTTGTTATTTTACAGATATTGGCTAGTCTCCAATGACACTTGTTTTAAGTCATCTGGGGCCTGGAGCATGGCCGTGTGGTGTAATTGCTAAGATGGGGTTGACCTTTAAGGCCATTGTTGAGACATTGCCTCTGTCAATATGGTCTATGTCGGCCAACCTGAGGGCGACTAAAGGCTAATAACTGTGGGATGTTACTGTAGATTGGAAGCTGCTTCTAAATGCCAGACCCCTGCACTTGAGAAGAAGTCTGGATGTGACTGGATGAGAAACGAAAGAGAAAGAATTCTGCTTGTTCTTTTAAAAGCATTCAACGAAGCTGGTTTTAAATTTGTAACAAAGAGGCATTCTGAAATATGACATCTTGATAAGCGATGGATTAAATGATCTATTGATCTCTGGAGATTGAGATGGTGAGTTGATATCAGGTGCTGCCTTCAGGGCAGAGAAAGATTGAACTAAACAGGAGGAGGAGGAAGAAGGGACACGGACAGAAAAGATAAGGAAGAACTGAAAAGGAGGGAATGACAGGAGAAAGGGTGAAGTGAGAGTAAGCTATTGTAAAGGGGTAGGCAGATGGAATGTAAAGGTTTGAAAGGCATTTTATTGGGGAGATCTTGATAAAGAGTTTTGGTGTTGTTGTTGTTCAGTCAGAAACTCCAAAGCGTTTTATGAAGCCCACCTGGATCATAAGTTTTGCACCCTGAATTTGGCTACCATAAGGTTCACCTCAGGTATGATTCAAATAACCCACTAGAGAGCTTTTATCAAATAAAGTTGATTTACGAATATAGTTAACATGTATGGAAAGAAAATTAGCAAGAACTTTTATTAATTACAAACAAAAACAAAACAACCACAATAATCTGTAACCCTTAACAAATCTGTCTAAGATGTTCCAATCAAAACCAAAACCTTTCAGAGGCAAAACCATTTAAACAAGTTCAACACAGCAAAGTCTAATGTTCACGTGATACTGGAATTGAGTCCTTTGGATGAATTCTGCGGTTCTCTTGATAGACTCAGAACAGTTTGAAGTCATAACAGCTTCCCAGAACAGCAGGGAGAAACAATGGTCAAGCCACCAACAGCAAGTTTTTTACTCCGGGAAGGCAAGACCTTGTTTTTCAGAGAAGCAGCAGAATTTCCAAGTATAACAGGGAGAGAGAGAGAGAGACATTTCTTTTCAGCTTGCTGTCCCTTTGAAAAACTAACCCCTGCAGCACAGAGCTGAAAATGGAAGAGCTCCTGTCACTTGACCTGCAATCATTCTTCATAAACATCCCAGTAAAAATAGACAAACCCCCGTTTAAGCAGCAATAAAACGACTCTTGTGGACAGCCTGGCAACAATGACATCAGCTAAGGCTGTGAGCTACAGACAACATGATTTTTAAAAAACTCTTAAAGGTATACTAATGTCACAGTGGGATGGTTGGAATTATATGACAGTAGGGAAGGGGGGGTTGGAATGGTGGGTCATTGGAAAATGACGTGGAGAGTTTCTTTTTCATTACTTAACAGGACAGAACTTGGGGAAATAAATAGTGATGTTTTGAGGAGTGTACATATAACAGAGAAGGAGGTATTGGAAGTCCTAAAGTGCATCAAGGTACATAAATCCCCGGGACCTGATGAAGTGTATCCCAGGACGTTGTGAGAGGCTAGGAAGGAAATTGTGGCTCCCTTAACAGAGATATTTGAATCATCAACAGCCACAGGTGAAGTGTCTGAAGGTTGGAAGGTGGCAAATGTTGTGCCATTGTTTAAGAGGGCTGCAAGAAAAAGCCTGGGAACTACAGGCCGGTGAGCCTCACATCTGCAATGCCTAAGTTGTTAGAAGGTGTTCTAAGAGACAGGAACTATAGTGATTTAGAGAGGCAAGGACTGATTAGGGACAGTCAGCATGGCATTGTGAGTGGAAAATCATGTCTGACTAATTTGATTGAGTTTTTTGAAGGGGTAACCAAGAAGGTAGATGAGGTAGTGCAGTTGATGTTGCCTACATGGACTTCAGCAAGGCATCGCATGGTAGGTTGTTGCATAAGATTAAGTCTCATGGGATCAGGGTGAAGTAGTCAAATGCATACAAAATTGGCTCGATGACAGAAGACAGAGGGTGGTTGTAGAGGCTTGTTTTTCAAACTGGAGGCCTGTGACTAGTGGTGTGCCTCAGGGATTGGTGTTCGGTCCACTATTATTTATCATTTATATTAATGATTTGGATGAGAATTTAGGAGGCATGGTTAGTAAGTTTGCAGATGACACCAAGATTGGTGGCATAGTGGACAGTGAAGAAGGTTATCTCGGATTGCAACGGGATCTTGATCAATTGGGCCAGTGGGCTGATGAATGGCAGATGGAGTTTAATTTAGATAAATGCAAGGTGATGCATTTTGGTATATCAAACCACTCAGTTAATGGTAGGGCGTTGGGGGAGAGGTATAGAATAAAGAGATCTAGGGGTACATGTTCATAACTTATTGAAAGTGGAGTCATAGGTGAACAGAATGGTTTAATTGATCAGAACACTGAATACAAGAGTTGGGACGTCTTGTTGAAGTTGTACAAGACATTGGTAAGGCCACATTTGGAATATTGTGTATAGTTCTGGTCACCCTATTTTGGAAAGGATATTATTAAACTAGAAAGAGTGCAGAAAAGATTTACTGGGATGCTACTGGGACTTGATGGTTTGAGTTATAAAGAGATAAACTGGGACTTTTTTCTCTGGAGCGTAGAAGGCTTAGTGGTGATCTTATAGAGGTCTATAAAATAATGAGGGGCATAGATCAGCTAGATAGTCAATATTTTTTCCCAAAGGTAGGGGAGTCTAAAAAAGAGGGCATAGGTTTAAGGAGAGAGGGGAGAGATACAAAAGTGTCCAGAGGGGCAATTTTTTCACACAGAGGGTGGTGAGTGTCTGGAACATGCTGCCAGAGGTAGTAGTAGAGGCGGGTACAATTTTGTCTTTTAAAAAGCGTTTCGACAGTTGCATGCTATCGAGGGATATGGGCAAAGTACGGGCAATTGGGTCTAGCTTAGTTGTTTAAAAAAAAGGACGGCATGGACAAGTTGGGCCGAAGGGCCTGTTTCCATGCTGTAAACCTCTATGACTCTACAGAGACTTTATTTTTCAATGATAAGCCATTTTTGTCCAGTTCAGAGGAATTGCCGATCTATACAGTGCTGATGTCTTGAGTCCTTTGCACATTAGAGAGGCAGGGAAGATATACACAATGCAGAGATATTGTGGACTGGAATTTACAGAGGCAGCACCAGTCCCATCACCAGGACTGAAAGCAGGGACAAAATGAGACCCATTTTGCCAGCAGGTCTATTAAGGACAGTGACCTACCCAGAGGTGAGCAGGCCAGTTATAGGTCCGACAGCCTTAACAGCGTCAGCAGCCTCAGGGTCTGGCTGAGCAAATTAGAAGCTGCAGAAATTTGGCTGTGAATGGACAGTTAAAGGTGAGACAGTTGGGGTTTTGAAAGTTCATTTTGTAAATGAATTGGGGGTATTTTGTCTGCAAGAGCAGACACAGAACAAGGTATAGGTAGTCCATATGAATGTGTAGTATGGTTTCGAGATTGATGTAAGCCAATGATGTGACTGACATGGTGGGAATAGCAAGGATGTGAGATGGCAAAGTCAAGGCGGTAGTCGTAATTAAGACATGGAGAGTTTACATGAGGGAGGATAAGAGGTCAGTGAATGGAGAGGAGAGAGAGAGAGAATATGATTTGAGATGGAGGCTGAAATTGCCAAGCATGAGAAGTTGTTCTGTGCAGGGGCTGCAAGAGAAAAGCAGTGAAGATATCTCGCTGAGGAAATTTTTATCGGACTGTTTTTGGGTGGGTGGAAGGAAATGAGGATTTCACATTAGAGGTGAGATGCGTGGAACAAAATGAGATACTGAAAGGAGGAGAAAGGATCAGAAGAGCAAAGAATCAGCCCAAACTATAATTTAGTGATAAAAGCCACATCACCACCATAACAGTCTGGGCCGGCAAGTAGTGGAAAGTACAGCCAAGCAGGGAGGCTTCATTTAGGGGAAAAATATCATTATTCCTCAACTTAGTTTCCTTCAGAGCAAAGCCGAGAGGTAGGTTTTTGGAGAATATCAGAGATACATTAATGGAGGTATTTTTGTGGCAATGAACTGTCAAGAGATGTAAAAATGTACTTGGCACTTGCTCAATGAACCAAATTCTTTGATTTGATTTATTATTGTCACATATTACTATACAGTGAAAAGTATTGTTTCTTGCGTGCTATGTAGAAAAAGCATACCATACATAGAGAAGGAAGGGAGAGAGTGCAGAATGTAGTGTTACAGTCATAGCTGGGGTGTAGAGAAAGATCAACTTAATAGGAGGTAGGTCCATTCAAAAGTCTGATGGCAGCAGGGAAGAAGCTGTTCTTGAGTCAGTTGGTACGTGAACTCAGACTTTTGTGTCTGCCCAGTCCTGCTATATCAGTTGCAGAAAGATCGTAGCAAAATAGGAGATCACCATAAACCCCAGAAGCCCGCAGAGTTTTGGGAGTTTGTTTCTTGCCGAGAACTGACTGAAGCTGAAAAACCAGTGTAACCAGTGGCTGACAAAGACACAGTCCCTCAGCGACAGCATTCAGTGTAAGTTACAGCTTGCTGACTGACCTGCACTAGCTTTTCATCAGATCAACTGGCTGTATACTGAAAGTAAGAATATAAATTCCTCGTGTTCAAGTGTAAGAGCTTGACTCTGTATTTTATCTTCCCCCAGGAACATTACATATGCATTTGCAGCGCTCAGCAAACCCATTTTGAGCATTGTCACAAGAGCCATTTTGCGTGTTGCTGTTGAAATTCAGGGCACGGCTGCTTTGGACTGGGCACATCGGCTCGGTTCTCTGAGCAAGTGCCGAGAGCAGCATTACAGATCTTGGTGGCTATTGGAGTGCTGTTTACTCACAGTGGTGCATAGCTTCAGGCTGTTTGGAGCTGCTTCAACAGAAGCATGCCAATCATTTTTATTTGTGGGTTAAAATATAACTTGGGGAAAGGGAAAGACCACTTTGCACAGAAACCTAGTGGTCCGATTATTTTGATAAAGGCAACATTCTGTGGATTAGGTAAATGGAGGGGTAGATTTTCAACTTGCCATCCAAATGTAAAACTAGTGTTGTGGGTCCACCAAGTGTTAAAGGAATCATTTGATTTTCGTTTTCATTGATTCAAACGAAAATAAAAGTGAAGTGATGTTGTCAATGGGCAATGCCGAAGGCCTCATGTTGAAAAACTGCCTTGACAGGTTAACAGATTTCCTTATCTGCCAATCAAATGTTGTATGAAATAATGGCCAGAAATTTACAGCACACCCCCTCCCCCTCCCCAAAGTGGGCCTGAGTAAGAAGTTTTTAAATAATTCTATTTATTAGTGTCACAAGTGGGCTTACATTGACACTGCAATAAAGTTACTGTGAAAATCCCCTAGTCGCCACACTCCAGCGCATGTTCGAGGGAGAATTCAGCATGGTCAACGCACCTAACCAGCAAGTCTTTGGACTGTAAAGTTTATTTATTAGTCACAAGTAAGGCTCACATTAACACTGCAATGAATTACTGTAAAATTCCCCCAGTCACCCCACAGTCCGGTGCCTGTTCGGGTCAATGCACCTAACCAGCATGTCTTTGGATTGTGGGAAGAAATTGGAGTACCTGGACGAAACCTACATGAACATGGGGAGAACATGCAGACTCCGCACAGACAGTGACCCAAGTTGAGAATTGAACCTGGGTCTCTGGCACTGTGAGGCAGCTGTACTAACCACTGTGCCACCCAATGAGACAATGCAGACTCAATGGGCCGAATGACCCCCTTCTGCACTGTAGGGATTCTGTAGAGGAGAGGGGGTCAAAACCAGGTTCCATTCAGTTGGACGGTTTACAGACTGAGGTCAGCACATCTCAACATGGTGGTAAACAGTGCTGGAGAAGACTCAGGTTGAGCTGTGATGTTATGACAGACATTTGTCACATGATGCAGCAGCAACTGGAGTCACAATCCATTGAACCCCCCCGTCACTGCCATTGGCTGTGCAGGTAACCATCACACTGAACTTCTAGCCTCAGGCTCTTTCCAGGGATCAACAGAAGGCCTGGCTGCTATTTCCCAGTCACCAGCACACAGACTTAAGGAAGAGGCTAATGCCCTGTTTTAATGTGTGCAAGATTCCTGGGAAGTTGCCACGACGACTTCATACTAAGAATTTTGCAGCTCCCCAGTCTATTTCAGCCAGCTACACAGATCTGGGGATGGCTCCTTGGCTAATGAGCCCCTTTAGAGCCCACAATCGGAGGCAGAGTTAAACTACAACAGCAGCCATGAGGAGCCCTATCAATGAGATGAGATGCAGATGCCTTGGTCTCTAAGATGGAGCTTTCCAAATGCTCCAGCAAGGGTTTCAAGAATAGTGTTTGTATGCTACAAGCTGCGCAATGTTGTTCAGCAGAGGGGCCTCCACAGTGAGGCCCTGGGCAGAGCTCCAACCTCTGAGGAGGAAGAGGAAGAACATGTACATTCAGGCCATTCCAAAACAGATTTGGATGATGAGCTGGCCAATGGGAAAGCAGCAGGGAGATATGGACATGTATCCAGGGCTGATACTATGCAGGATGGGTCTTTGCCAGATGGGACATTCTTCAGAATAGATTTTTTTGAGATCCTTCAAAAGACCAACTGCCATCAGACAGTCCCTGGAGAAATTTCTTCACAAAAAGATCCTTGTGACGTGACGTTACAGTCTCTGAAGGGACTGTCCATCCCTCACGAGGGAGTGAATCAACATCAATGAGTTTGACTCAGTCACAGTCAAACTGCAGCTACCCTCTCCATCATAAACACGGTCGTCAGCGTCTTTCAAACACACAGGATAATAAATCCCTTTCAACCTGGCCCCCTCACATGAATTCCATTGACTGTGAATGAGGCGCCAATTCAACCATCAAGTTATTCCCACAATGCAGATAATGGCATACCTTGGGCAGGATTTTATGGTTTCAGGACTTGCAAAGCCATAAAACCCAGTCCATACACTCCTTTCTGCACAGGGTTTGATGTTGCATCACAGATGCAGATATCTCACTCATGATGATTAGGCAGCTGCGCTGTAAGAGGTCATTAAAATAACTTTTGCTACATCCATTCCCACCACTGATCCCAGTTAAGAACTGGGTGCCATGTGGATCAGTCCTGGCTTACGTATCCCTCTGCAAACCACATCCTGGGACAGTGGAAATGACAATGCAACCACTGTAGTGATGAGAGCAGACAACCTGTATTAACTGGACAATACATGGCCTAATGAGCTGTGCTGCCCACACCAAGGTCAAAGTGAAGCACTGAATGTCCAGCACCCAATGCTCATGCTTCAGACACACTTGCTGACCAGCATCTGGTCATGGAGTCAGTTCATGAAACCTCCCTTAAAGTCACACTTAGATCGGAACTGAAAAATACAATGTGCATCTTGGTGCTTGAACCTTTGACCTCTGGAGTCTACTGTGATAGCAGGAGGAAACTCTCAAATGCCTCACTAATCGGGTCAGCTCAGCATGCCACCCTCAATATTTTTACCATTCCTCACACACACACATGCACACTCCTACGAAGTGCCCCCTCCCTCCCTTCTTGCCTCAGAAGAGGTGGAGGCAGGCTGCTCACTTATCTGTATCAAGGGTAATGTGGAGCATGGGTGGCGGGCCTTGGCATGCAGGCCCCTACTAGAGATCTCCCTCAGACTGCGGTCTCTGCATCTCCGCATGGGCAGCCTTGGTCACTGGCACATATGGAGGTGGTGGAGCTGGAAACTTTGTGGAAAATGATGGTGCTGAGGAACTCTCAACCTTATCAGAGACTCCTACAGGTTGACCTTCAGGTAGGGTGGATGGGAATGGCTGTTTGTGCTGAGCATCCTGCAATCACTGGGTCAACAGTGCGACTATTCTGTCTGAGGGGACACAGCTCCTCATGTATTGCATGGATGTCAGTGCTCATACTCTGAGCAGACTGGTCCAGGCTGCGGATGGAGGCTTGCACCCTTTCCTGGCTGAAAAGCTGCTCTTGCATCCACTCTGAGTGTTGCTGCATGTGTGTCTCTCCATGGGATTGGCCCATCTCTCCTGGTCACAGCTCATGCAGTTGAGCCCTGGGTATAATGTGGAGTCCATGATGGCAATGGACTCCACCATTCACACTCCAAGAACTCCCACTGCCTCAGGGACTCTGCCACATGAGTACACATCTGCTCCTGCTTGGACAAGTACCGTGCCTCTGAAGGTGACTCCTGAGGCCCAGCCGAGCGTCATTGCGCGTTTCCGCCCTCCTCTGAGGGGGGGCTCTGCACAGATGTTTCTGATTGACAATTCCTCCAGAACACCTGTGCCATAAACTCCAAACACGCATAACTTCCCTCTGCTGTGCCTGTATCTGAGTTGGTGGGGTGTGGGCTTGTATGATGTGTCACTGTGTTCTCAGACAGCATTTCCTCCGCTTGATGCCCAAGGGATGATATGGACTGGGAGTGAGAGCCAGCAGAGCTGGGACCTGTGTGAGATGTTTACGTACAGCCCTTCTCATAGTGAATGCACTCTCTGATGCACACCATTGCCTTAACCTTGCCCATGCTGTCCACATGACTCAACCTCCTCATTCCCTCTCAAGCCAATGTCCCGTTAAGCTGAGCAAAGTGACAGCATGACCTCCACCATTATCACCATGTACCAAGTCAATCTCAACTCCTCCTTTATCACCCTCGACTGGAGATTCACCATCAACAACAGACATCAGCTCCAGCACCCTGCCGGTCTCCATGGCCACCTGCTCCATGGGGCACTTTGTCTTCAGGTAGGGTCTCCCCCCACCCCAGGCTGGGCAATCTATTGTATGTTCTTTGCCCTTTAGTTTCGCAACCACAACATGATTTTTTAATCGTCCTCATATATAGTGCATGCAGAGATATTGCTCTTCAACATGTCTGTGCATCATACTGCCTATTCACATCTGTTTTGCATGCCGTTAAATGAGCTGCTTGCACATTCCTCTGCTTCAACATTGAGGTTTATATTTGCTAGATCTCACAATTTATCTGCACTTTGTTGATGTGACCGTTCTTTGGACTGCTGTGTCTACGTGCTGAGGTATTCACCTTGCCAGAATGCAAAAGGTCCCTGAATGTTTTTGGCATGGATCCATGATCTCCTATGTTTGCCGCTAGTGTTCACTGGGCGGCACGGTAGCACAGTGGTTAGCACTGCTGCTTCACAGCTCCAGGGACCTGGGTTCGATTCCCGGCTTGGGTCACTGTCTGTGTGGAGTGTGCACATTCTCCTCGTGTCTGCGTGGGTTTCCCTCCGGGTGCTCCGGTTTCCTCCCACAGTCCAAAGATGTGCGGGTTAGGTTGATTGGCCATGCTAAAATTGCCCCTTAGTGTCTTGGGATGCGTAGATTAGAGGGATTAGCGGGTAAAATATGTAGGGATATGGGGGTACGGCCTGAGTGGGATTGTGGTCGGTGCAGACTCGATGGGCCGAATGGCCTCTTTCTGTACTGTAGGGTTTCTATGATTTCTATGACTGCTGCCACAACCTGAACCCATGCCATCTTGGGTGGGGGTTTGCGATGACCAGGTGGGTAGACGATGCCTCTTTGTCTTTGCATCTCCTCTACCATGAGCAACTCAAACACATGGCTGTAGTTCATTTCTGCGTGCTTGTGTGCACTAACCATTTCCATCATCCTATCTATTAATACCCTTAATGATGTAGTTGAGAGATTGGCTCTGCACATTCGCTTGGTGTTGCTGTCACTCCAAGGTGACATGTTGTGCTCAGGAATAACTGACAGCCCGACAGGCTTACTCCATTTTATTAAGATTGTTATGCTGCTCACTGTATAAATGTGCGGGGCTAGGTCAAGCATCCACAGTATGGGAGCATCCAGAGAGATGAGTGGCAATCGGCCAAGTGGATGGGATAATGAGCATAGCAATGTTGCTCATTCATCCACTGAGTATATAGCCAGCTTACTAAATCACTGCAAGTTATTTAAAGCAAGTAGGGGTGGTAAACCAATACTATCTCCATGGCTGTGCCTTGAGAATCCACTCAGTGGTTTAGTTCAGTGCACATTTGATTCAGAAACATCAATGACAATTCTCCCATTGGGAATACCCATGATGGGCATCCAGTTTAGGATAATCTAATAGTTGGACATTTATAGCTTTGATGTTCACCTGACAACTCAATAGCATCTCCCAAACTGTAAATGTGCTGCATTCAGGATGTAATACTCTGATCGACAACTCCAAGGAGGCACTTGTTATATATGGCTGTGTCACCTGACGCATGCCTGGCCTGCCTCTGACTCCTCACCACTTCCAGGCTCACCCGCATGAAGTCCAATTCCAGCCCTTTAAACCCAGCAGAAAGTCAGACCTGCAGACGGCAATTTTTAAAACTTGGGTCTGCAGAACCAGGTATTCTCCCGTCTCTGCGCAACCGACCATAGGACAAAAAACTGGACCTACGTCAAAATGAAGTGTTGGCTTTTCTGAACAGAAGAAACGTAAGTGGCCTTCATGAAAGCCAGTTTGGTCTGCCCAAATCTAGCTTGTCTTCCAGTGTAAAGAATCATAGAATCCCTACAGTGCAGAAGGAGGCCATTCGGTCCATAGGGCGGCACGGTAGCACAGTGGTTAGCACTGTTGCTTCACAGCTCCAGGGTCCTGGGTTCGATTCCCGGCTCGGGTCACTGTCTGTGTGGAGTTTGCACATTCTCCTCGTGTCTGCGTGGGTTTCCTCCGGGTGCTCCGGTTTCCTCCCACAGTCCAAAGATGTGCGGGTTAAGTTGATTGGCCAGGTTAAAAAATTGCCCCTTAGCGTCCTAAAATGCGTAGGTTAGAGGGATTAGCGGGTAAATATGTGGGGGTATGGCCTCGGTGGGATTGTGGTCGGTGCAGACTCGATGGGCCGAATGGCCTCTTTCTGTACTGTAGGGTTTCTATGATTTCTATGATGATTTCTATGATCAAGTCTGCACCGACCACAATTCCACCCAGGCCCTATCCCCATAACCTCATGCATTAACCCTAGCTAGTCTCCCTGACACTAAGGGGCAATTTAGCATGGCCAGTCCACCTAACCCGCACATCTTTGGAGTGTGGGAAGAAACCGGAGCACCCGGAGGAAACCCACGCAGACACAGGAGAGAATGTGCAAACTCCACACAGTCAACCGAGGCTGGAATTGAACCCGGGTCCCTGGTGCTGTGAGGCAGCAGTGCTGACCACTGTGCCACTGTGCCGCCCTAGACTCATTTGTGACCAAGTGTTGTGGACTGGTACATTCCAAGTTGCAGGGCTGCGTGCTGGGGGATTTAAGTTTGGGGCATCAAAGCTCAATGGAGGAAGGCCAAGTAGCAGCCCCTCCTGCCTTAGTATACTGAGGGGAGGACTGGAAACTGGGCTCTGTGCATCGGGAAAAGTTTGTCATGAAATGTAATTACATACAGCATTGTAACTGTAACCTGTAATGGCAAGTGTAATGAGGCGCCTCATGTACTGTATTGAAAGAAACTGATCTATTTTGCATTTTGTGTTGGCAAACCTCCAGTGTTATGTAATGTACATTTACAAATCCTGTGAAATAAATTATGTTTTTGTGGTAAAAAATCAAGCTGCTTAACGATGCAGGGCAGTTGTATTTATGATGTTACTATGACATTGTGTGGGAATAAGTATAGGGTGGAATTCAATAAAAATTACAAGATCTCAAATGAAAAGAATAAAATCAAAAGCCTGTACTTTCAACTCATTTCACCTTAATATGAGTTCTTTCAAGAAAAGAATGGTCACGAGTAAAGAGTTTAATGCATTCATCTTGCAATGGTTACAAAAGTATCTTAATTAAATAACAAAATCATCAGGGCGCCGCGGTGGCACAGTGGTTAGCACTGCTGCCTCACGCCACCAGGGTGCCAGGTTTGATTCCGGCCTCAGGCCACTGTCTGTGTGGAGTTGCATTTTCTCCCTGTGTCTGCATGGGTTTCCTCCGAGTGCTCCGGTTTCCTCCCACATCCAAAGATGTGCGGGTTAGGTTGATTGGCCAGGGTAAAATGACCCTAGTGTCCCGGGAAATATGTGGGGTTATGGGAATAGGATCTGGGGGGGGGGGGGATTGTGGTTGGTACAGACTTGATGGGCCAAATGGTCTCCTTCTGTACTGTAGGGATTCTATGATCATTACCTCCTCTCCAACTATATCTCTACTTTTGCTGCTGAAATGTTGTGTGCTCCAATCAGTCGGACACCACTTGATTGAATGCAAAGGCTTGAGAGTCTTTGTGTTTTAACAAAGAAATCAGTTACCTATGAGAAGCCATATAATGGTGAAACACTATCCATCTGTGGAGCAACAAGCCAGCTTAATTTAAGTAACGATTAGTCTAGTTAGCACAAACAACACTTGTTCCTACATTGGTAGAATATCTAATTGCACAGTACTGATGAAAACTAATTCCTCTTCCCTTACAGTTTTCTACAAATGCCCCTTGGGACATTAATTTTGCCATCTTCAATCCAATGCGGTCCTTCAGCTGAAATTTTAAGGTGAGGCTGTATTTGCCTATTGAAGGGGCCCCAAATGATTCCATGGTGCAGTTTGTTGAAGAGCAGGGAATTTTCCAGGTGTCCTGCTGCTGCTGTTCTTTCAACCAACAAAGCTAAGGACAGAGTAACTAATCATAGAAACATACAAAATAGGAGTAAAGTTTTTGGCCCTTCAAGCCCGCTTTACCATTCAATTAATCATGGCTAAACCTCTATCTCAACGCCATTTTCCCATTCTCTTCCCTTGACACCGTTTGTGTCTAAAAATCTGTCCATTTCTTTCTTAAATATATTCAGTGACTTGGGTTTCGCAGTCTTCTGTGGTAGTGAATTCCATAGGTTCACCACCCTCTGAGTGAAGAAATTTCTCTCCTGTTCTACCCCCGATCTTCGTGCATCTAATTTGCTGTTTAAAATATTACTTTAATAGGCAGCTACATACCTTCATAACAGTGATTGCACTTTTTAAGCTATTGACTGTTAAGTGTGTTTTCTCAGAAGGAACTCTACAAATGCAGACAATAAAAATATAACAAAATTATTCCAACTTATAAATCAAAGGAAGAGTTCAATAAAGAAACTTCATTACTTCAAACTTGGGGCCTTGCCCTGGGCCACTCTAAGCTCCCCCACAATTCCCAACAGATTCTTATTTATAGTGAGTCAGCTGGTCAGCTGACCATCACATCATTCTGTAGTTGGTTCCATGGTTTACTGGGTCAGCTGACCCTTACAGCTTGTTACCATTGGTCACATTACATCCAATACAAAGTTGTCACCGGTTACATTCTAACAAAGTGAAGCATTTTGGAATATTTAAGGAATTTGATATTGTGCCATAAAAACGAGAATCGATCCTTCTAATCTTGTGGTACAGTTCACCAATCACAGTTGGGTCATTTTCATTGTGTAGTCACTTGGTTAGGAACTGTGCACACATTGAGGCAAAGCAATCGTGGTGTGTAGCAATGTCAAAGGGGAGATATAACTGAAATCTTTGAAGAGGGAGGCTTCCTTGAGGAGGCCATCATGCACTAGTTTGTGATGGCATCAGATGCAGAGTAATAACTCCACTCTGGTTATGAGGCAATGGGTTTTAATGAAAATTCTTCCCTGTGCAGCAAATGTGGAAATAACGTCCTTATTGCTGCCAAGTATCAGATGATTTGACACTGGATTTTAAAAGTTTTCCACCAAGAAAAGATGTGCACTTTTTCACACGCTTTGTTTCAAGAAAGTGTATTTCATGATCACACAACGAGTCAGATTATTGTCGAAATATGTAGGAATAGTTATCCATAGCTAATAGGCAGTTCCCATCACAGCGTTGAACAATGTTAGAAAATAATTATGTGCTGCAACTGTTTGCTTGGCTTATGTTGTCAGAGGAATGTTCTTTTAAGCCTAAATTCTAAACATGCATTATAAAATAGTCTGCACAACGAACTGATGACCTCATGTCCTGCGACATGCAAGATTGTAAACTGTAATGTGAATCGTGCAAAAGCAGTTTGTGGGAAACACAAAAACACAGCATGTTAAGATAAAATAATGAGGAGAGGATAATGCTGCTGCACCGTATTGTTTAAAAATAAACAGTTTTCTCCAAAATGTTATATCTATTCACACAACCCCTGTTGCTAGGAGATGCGCTGCCATACTTCTTAATCCATGCAGCATGCAACACTGGAAGTATTTATTCCACTTGCCCATCCTGTCTTCCCCCTGACCTTCAACATACCACAGCCTTCGACAAACACTCTGCACAGTTTGTCTTCAAAGACAGAATAACCACCATTGATATGATGAAGGCTGCAGCGAAAGGTTGCCAGCAATTCTTCAGGTAGAGAAAAATTTGCGTTTGAACAAATGGTAATATTCTGTCATTTAGCAAATCATGCAGCATGTTTGGAAAAGGGAATTGGCATGCGTGGAATTGTTGCCTGAATTACATGTTTTCTCGATTTGTTCATGCAGTATTCGGATGTTAATTACGGACTGGATTATTGCCCATCCCTATTGAGGCCGATCTGTAGGGTTTCTATATTCTGTCTCTTGTCTCCGTGGTTCTGCCACTCTGTCGCCGTGGTGCTGTTTTACTCTGTGGCATTCCATGCGATTGCAGTTGCACAATCTCGGCTTCCCTGCGGCTACGACTTCAATTGAGCCTTTTGTCATTCTTCTCCCTGTGTCAAAAACTAGTCTTCCATCTTTTGCATTTAAATGCGATCAATCTACTGACAAAGATGTAGATGAGTTAATGTACCCCCATCCTCTGGCATCAAATCAATACCTGATATTTGCTTCCATCCTCACTCCTATTTCAAATGTAACTAAAACGTTACACTTCGCATGAGCAGCAAGTGAAAAATTCCCAGGTATATGCCTTTTGTATTTATTGTAATCACCTATATTGTTGTAAATGTTCAAAGCGAGTCTGTTCAAAACAAATAAATGAAGTTGTACAAGATTTCTACAGTCTTTTAAGTCCCAGTACAAAACAAACACTCAGTATGTTATAGATTGCTTGATATTTGCAGCACTTATATAGAAAATCAAGGCTAGTTTGTTGCGCAAGATTACTAATGCATCTGGTAGCATTCTTGGTAGGGAAAATGAGAGGATTTGGGAGATGTGTCTCATTGTCTGCTGGGCTCAAGGAGAGGATTGTCAGTTAAGGAAGTGTGTGGTGTGTTGGCACTGGTGGATTCATTAGATTGAGCCAGGCTCCTTTTGGATGTGGGCATCAAAGACATTGTCAAAGCAATGTTAGCTAAACATTACCAGCAGAAAGCAGCCTTGCACTTCTTGATGCTCTCCTTACATATAGAAATTATATGAAACTGTGACAAACTTATGGCAATGCGGATATATCAATGATGCAGCTCAGTAATAAGTCTCTTTCCGGCATAACTTTTTAAAAAAATTTAAAAACAAGAATTTTTCGGAACAAGAAAGGGTTAGATCTGCTCTGCCTCTTAATTATTGCTCAATATTTGCATAAGAACATAGGACTTTTGGATCAATACACCTGTGAGTACCATGTAATCTATAACATAATAGACATTCTATTTTGTATAACGACTCAAAACCGTGTAGAAATAGTCTACAACCTCTCGCCTTTACACTGTATATTTTTTTTACCTTTTCAAAAAAGAACCTAATTGCCTCTTGAATAGAAACAGAGAAACATCGAAACGTAGAAGATAGGAGCAGGAGGAGGCCATTTGGCCCTTCGAGCCTGTTCTGCCATTCATTAAGATCATGGCTGATCATCCAACTCAGTAGCTTAATCCTGCTTTTTCCCCATAACCTTTGATCCCATTCACCCCAAGTGCTATATCCAGCCACTTCTTGCATGCATTCAATGTTTTGGCATCAACTACTTCCTGTGGTAATGAATTCCACAGGCTCACCACTCTTTGGGTGAAGAAGTGTCTCCTCACCTCCGTCCTAAATGGTCTACCCTGAATCCTCAGACTATGACCCCTGGTTCTGGACTCCCCCAACATCAGGAACATCCTCCCTGCATCTATCCTGTCTAGACCAGTTAGAATTTTATAAGTATCTATGAGATCCCCCCTCATTCGTCTGAACTCCAGCGAAAATGTATGCATCATCTTCACTTCAATCACCTTAACATATTCCATGAGTGAGTGTTTAATAAGGTTTCTACCTTACTATATTTATACATCCATCCCTAACGATTTTAGATCATCCAGTAATTTTCATAATGTGCAACAAATGATCCCAATTATGAATGGAATTGGCAATAATTATAGCAATTACGTAACAATAATTATGATATTTTTAAATAGAAATTGCTTCCGTTTGAAAAATGTTGAAGTTTCAAAAGTGGTAACTGCTTGAGGGAGCAGCAAAAACTGGCTTTTCTGCAAAACTCAATGTGTAAATTGTTATAAATGGAAGTGTCCAGTTGATTTTGAAGTACAATTGTCTCAGCTGTGGTGCCAGTCCGTGATTGCTGAATTTGGAAGCAATGTCAAGTTTATTGAGTGACATCGCAGCAAATGGTGTGACAACAATTGGAAGCAAGGACAGTTCTGTCAATGGCGTGATGTTGATTGACACCCCAGCCAGTAAAGACTTTCAAAACGGCCAAGCTATTAAGCAAAGGCAAAGCGCCAAGATAATTGACACACAATTCCAAACAGCAAACAAATTAGAGTGTAAGTAATGATTTTAGTTTCACCTCATTTGATTAAATTTGAAGAAAGGAAGTACAGAGAATTAAAAACAAAGTTAGATTGAAACTTTTGACACAGAAAACATGTTTTGGCAGCGCGTAATCTTGTAGGCAAGAACATTAAAGTTTTCCAGGGAATTGTTTTGCTATCTTAAGTTTAAGTTTATTTATTATTGTCACAAGTAGACTTGCATTAACATTGCAATGAAGTCACTGAAACTCCCCTAGTCACCACACTCCGGCGCCTGTTCGGGTACACTGAGGGAGAATTTAGCATGGCTAATGCACCTAACCAGCACAGACTGTGGGAGGAAGCCGGAGTACCTGGAGGAAACCTATGCAGACATGGGGAGAACGTGCAAACTCCACACAGAGAGTGACCCAAGGTGGGAATCGAGCCCAGGTCTCTGGCGCTGTGGGATAGCAGTGCCACCCTCTCTTTGGACTTGCTATCTTCTTATGATTTGCTAAGCATCAAACATCAGCCTGAAAGCAGACCTCAAATTATATTTGGTGGTTAAAAATGAGCATTATTTGCAAATTGAAAATAGAATGCTTCTATTTTGTGTGCTGTAGATTTTATTTTAGTGAGAATTTGTATTCTGCTCAGCCATGAGAACGTTTCTAAGTCCCTTTGAACTCTTCCCCATTATTTTGGTCTAACCGTGTGCAGAATTAATGCGAGAGATTGTAACTCATTCAAAATCCATCCTTTTGCAGAGCTGGCATCTTGTGGCTGCAAATGTGACTTTGGCCTCACATTTTTAGCAAAATAAAGAAACAAGTGAGGAACAAGTTGTCGCATTAATTAACAGAGTTGCAGCAACTTTGTGTCATGATTTAAGGGAGGCGTGTTAGAGAACGTATCCTTAAAAAAAAGTATTTGGTCAACAAATGGAGATCAACTACAATGGAAAGATCTAAAACATAAGGATGTTGCAAGCATCCACACTCTGGCGCCTGTTTGGGTACACGGGGGAGAATTTGGCATGGCCAATGCATCTAACCAGCATTAGACGATGGTAGCCATGATGTGGAGATGCCAACGTTGGACTGGGGTGAGCACAGTAAGAAGTCTCACAACACCAGGTTAAAGTCAACAGGTTTATTTGGAATCATGAGCTTTCGGAGTGCTGCTCCTTCATCAAGTGAGTCCAAATAAACCTGTTGGACTTTAACCTGGGCGTTGTGAGACTTCTGACAGCATTCGGACTGTGGGAGGAAACCGGAGCACCTGGAGGAAACCCACACAGAGAAGGAGAGAACATGCAGACTCTGCACAGACAGTGACCTAAGTCAAGAATTGAACCCAGGTCCGAGACTGAGCAGATTGGGTTTGTACTCGTTGGAATTTAGAAGGCTGAGGGGGGATCTTATAGAGACCTATAAGATAATGAAGGGGCTGGATAGGGTAGAGGTGGAGAGATTCTTTCCACTTAGAAAGGAAGCTAGAACTAGAGGGCACAGCCTCAAAATAAAGGGGGGTCAGTTTAGGACAGAGTTGAGGAGGAACTTCTTCTCTCAGAGGGTGGTGAATCTCTGGAATTCTCTGCCCACTGAAGTGGTGGAGGCTACCTCATTGAATATGTTTAAATCACGGATAGATGGATTCCTGATCGGTAAGGGAATTAGGGGTTATGGGGATCAGGCGGGTAAGTGGAACTGATCCACTTCAGATCAGCCATGATCTTATTGAATGGCGGGGCAGGCTCGAGGGGCTAGATGGCCTACTCCTGCTCCTATTTCTTATGTTCTTATGTAGGTCCCTAGCGCCGTGAGGCAGCATTGCTAACCATTGTGCCACCATGCCGCTGCACGATACTATGGGCTAGGTAGACAGTGGCATAGTGGTAATGTCACTGGACTAGTAATCCAGAGATTCATGCTAATGCTGTGGGGAACTGATGGAATTTAAATCTGGAATTAAAAATTTGTCTAATGGTGACATGAACATTATTGTTGTAAAAACTCATCTGGTTCACTAATGCCTGGCCTGGCCTACATGTGACTCCAGATGTTCATGGGACTCTGGATTATTAGGTCTGACTCCAGATCCACACCAATGTGGTTGAGTTTTAAGTGCCTTCCGAAATGGCCTAGCAGCCACTCAATTCGAGGGCAATTTGCGATGGGCAATACATTCTGGTTCAGCCAGTGAGGCTCACATCTCATAAATTAATTTTTTTTAAAACTCCAATTATAATACTTTTCCCCTTCCACTATTCTTTCCTCTATGAGGAAAAAAATCCTGCAGGGTCATTCTTAAATGCTCAAGGATTGTTAAAGGAGCAAGTCCTGGTTTTGCCCAGATGGAGGAAAGGTTTGATCTATAAAGCATAGGATGTTGCACTTCACACTTTCAAATGTGGCTGATACAACAGAGGATCACTCACTCACAGCTCCATCAGTATGTGCTGCTTCACTGCACTGGAAAATAGGGCAGTGTCAATTGGGAAACAACAGATTCAAAGAAAATACCCATTTGAGTCAGTCGATCGAAGGCACGGTGGTACAGTGGTTAGCACTGCTGCCTCACAGCACCAGAGACCCAGGTTCAATTCTGGCCTTGGGTCACTGTCTGTGTGGAGTTTGCACGTTCTCCCCGTGTCTGCGTGGGTTTCCCCCAGGTGCTCCGGTTTCTTCCCAGGTTCCAAGGTTGTGCGGGTTAGGTGGATTGGCCATGCTAAATTGCCCCTTAGTATCAGGGTGATTAGCAGGATAAATACATGGGGTTACGGGGATAGGGCCTGGGTGGGCTTGTTGTCAGTGTTGGCTTGATGGGCCGAATTTGTCTCTTTCTGCACTGTCAGGATTCTATGATGCTATGATTCTATGATTACCAGGTGATTCCAAGTTCCGATTTGACCCAGAGTTAAGAGAAATGGAAGGAGATACTCAGACAGGAAGAGTAAGAAGCCAATTGGCTTGAAAGTTGTAAGTATATCATAAGGAAGGAGAAATAAGTTGTTCTTTTCATTATTTCTTCTCAAATGATGATATTTTTGTTAAAGACATCCTGGTGCTCGGGAAGAACAACTTTTTGTACGTACAGGGTGGGATTTTACAGCCGCGCTCGCCCCGAGACCGGAAAGTCCCGCCCGAGGTCAACGGATGATGATTCCCCCCCCCACTCCCCACCCACTCCAATTCTCTTGGCAGGCGGGACAGGAAAATTCCACCCGTAAATTCCTCTGGCAGTATTAGTTATATATGTTTCGGTTGTAATTACAGTAAATGCAATTCAATTTATTAAATTTTCAGGCAATTGTTGATGTTACTTTAGTTATATTGTATTCTGAGAACTTACATACATGTATCATTTTACATTTTAATGTAAAAGTTGTTTTTTTTGTAAGTGGGGAGAGCTGAGCATTTTGTTATTCTGCCCTCTCTGCTGCCCTCTCTGTTAGGGAGGTGTAAATAAAGTTAATTCAATGCTAGCTGCCTGCAGCTGAGCATTTGTTAGTCTTAGTGCAAAATAACAACATGTACGTTCCAAAATGTTAATATTGAGTTGTTACTGAATGGTCGCTACAATTGTTTATTGAGGTTGGCCTACTGGAATATGAACTCTCTGATTAAGGAGTGAATTGATGCACCACTTAGGGAGTCTTTTCCTTGTGTTTAACCGGGACTGTCAGTTCCTCTGGCACTCCCGTAGGTAGACTGCTGACTGATAGCACTCTGTTGTACTGCTGTTAGAATTGCAAATAAAGGGATTTTGGTGAAGGGACTTCTTCCTCCAAAGACTAATTACAACAATCATGGAGTGTTTTAGCTTCTGTTATGCATAGCTTTCCTCTCTATTAACCACTGAATGGAGGCACTGAAAATTAACCCAATGGAAAGACAATTTTGTAACAGATTAAGATTATCATCAGCGGACAAGTGAAGCAGTTCAGTTCGTTCCGTGTACTAAATTTATTCTGTAAACAAGTGAGTGGTGGTAATGGAATGTATTACACTTTAACAGTCTGAAGATGGGCAATCTCTTCCACTTATGTGCATGCCTATTAAGTATCGATAAGGCTCAATTTAAGTGTATGAGTTTTTTTATTTTGAAGGCTATAGTTTGTAGTCCAATCGCACAAGAATTGGAACACAAAAAGGCCACTTAACCCAGACAAAAGAGGAAGTAAATGCTGACAATCAGAAAGGAAACAGATATTCAAAAAATGCACAGCAGGTAAGTATCCAGGAATGGAAGGACGGGTTAACATTACAATGCATGTTTGCGGCCATTCAGCTTGTTGTAATTGAAGTCTACCTCTTGGACCTTTGCTGACCATAAACATTTCTATCTATGGCCCTTTAATGAATTTTGCTTCATTCTATTCTTTCCCGACTCGTGGAATGTGGCCGGTTTCTTAAAATTTTACAAGTTCTATATTCACTCTTTTTGGTCATTTATTTATGTTGTTGAGGGCTCAGATGCTCACTATGTTTTAGGTCTTGATGTAAGGCAATTGTCCTGAATCAAAAATTCAAAATGAAACAGATAAATTAGTTTTGACTTTGTTTTAAACAGTAGGCCTCAGTGGAGTCCCCTGCTGGAAAGGAAAGTGATTGTGTATGTTGCTAGGAATTGCCAGAGAAGTGTATCGGCAAAGAGATTTGGGTGTCCGTGTACACAACCATTAAAAGCTAGCGGAGGGCAGATGTATAAACTTGAACAGCACGGTGGCAGAGTGGTTAGCACTTCTCCCTCACAGCGCCAGGGACCCGGGTTCAATTCCAGCCTCGGGTGACTGTCTGTGTGGAGTTTGCACCTGCGTGGGTTTCCTCCAGGTGCTCCGGTTTCCTCCCACAGTCCAAAGATGCGCAGGTTAGATTGGTTGGCCATGCTAAATTGCCCTTTCATGTTAGGGGGACTAGCAGGCTAAATAAGTGGGGTTACAGGGATAGGGCCTGACTGGGATTGGGATCGGTGCAGGCTCGATTGGCCAAATGGCCTCCTTCTGCTCTGTTGGATTCTATGATTTTCAAGTGTAGAATGTGTGGAAGTGTTCGTATAGTTGTTCGTTTGTTTGCATAGGTTATCGAGAGTACACAGGATACAGATCTAATGTTACTATCAGATCAGCCTTGATTTTATTAAATGGCGGAGCAGGCTCAAAGGTGCTGAATGGCCTACTCTTGCTCCTTGTTCGTATTTTTGTACGGCAGGGTGATCTAACTTAGATATTTAAAATGAAAGAAGATAGATAAAGAGAAACTATTTCCTGTCGTAGGAGTATTAAAACAAGGCAGCTCAACATTAAAGTTAGAGCCAGGCCATTGAGGAACGAAATTGGGAAGTACATCATCGCACAGATGGTGGTAGAAATCCGAAACTCACTGTCTCTCTTTCCCCGCCTCCTCAATTATTATAGTTTCTGGGTCAATGGAAGCTTTCAAGTCTAAGATGGAATTCATTTTATTAGATCTGCCACAACAACAACTCATAGCAAGGGGATTTGAGTATCGGAATAGGGATGTTTTGCTGCAATTGTACAGTGCGTTAGTGAGGCCACACCTGGAGTATTGTGTGCAGTTATGGTGTCCTTATCTGAGGAAGGATGTCCTTGCTATAGAGGGATTACAGCGAAGGTTTACCAGGCTGATTCCTGGGATGGCGGGTCCGTCATAAGAGGAGAGACTAAGTCAGTTAGGATTATATTCAATGGAGTTTAGAAGAGTGGGAGGGGATCTTACAGAAACTTATAAAATTCTAACAAGGTTAGACAGGGCAGATACAGAAAGGATGTTCCCAATGGTGGGGGAGTCCAGAACAAGGGGTCATAGTTTGAGGATAAGGGATAAACCTTTAGAACTGAGGTGAGGAGAAATATCTTCACCCAGAGGGTGGTGAATGTGTGGAATTCACTACCACAGAAAATAATTGAGACCAAAACTTTGTCTGATTTCATGAAGATATTAGATACAGCTCTAGGAACTAAAGGGATCAAGAGATATGCGGGATAGGCAGGATCAGGATATTGAATTCAATCAACCATGAACATAATGAATGATGGAGCAGGCTCGAAGGGCCAAATGGCCTACTCCTGCTTCTAGTTTCTGCGCTTCTAAAGTTAAAGTTTATTTATTAGTCACAAGTAAGGCTCACAGTAACACTGCAATGAAGTTACTGTGAAATTCCCCTAATCGCCTCACTCCGGCGCCTGTTTGGGTACACTGAGGGAGAATTTGGCATGGCCAATGCACCTAACCAGTACGTCTTTCAGATTGTGGGAGGAAACCGGAGCACCCGGAGGAAACCCATGCAGACACGGGGAGAATGTGCAAACTCCACACAGACAGTGACCCAAGCCGGGAATCGAACCCAGGTCCCTGGCGCTGTGAGGCAGCAGTGCTAACCACTGTGCCACCGTGACGCCCCTACTTGAATAAAAGAAAAGACTCAAGAAGTTAAATGGTCTACTTCTTTTCCTGAGTTGTTTCACAGTAGTGGAAGGCCAATTGTGCAGTTACGGGGGAAATGCCATCATATCTTGCAGAGAATTAAATAATAAAGCACAAAAAGGATAATTTTTACAATAATGTGAGCATTGACACCGTGAGCAATGTCACCCTTTCTGAAAAAAGGCAACAACATTTAAAGGAATTTTATCAAAATATACAGACCCAGATTTTGCTGTCAGTGGCAAATGAACAGCAATGTGCTTCCCACTGCCAACAGACCTTTCATAGCCTTTTGAGCAGCAAGTTATGGTCTTCAGGTATCTGCAGCAGTGCGACATCTTCTATAGGGAGTCCAGGACCTGTAAAAGCCGGACAAGAAACTTTGTGGGGGCGATTTTACCTTTTCATCCTGCTGGTCGATGGGCGGGATGAGCCGGTAAGATCGCGTAAAAGGCTGGGGGCTGAGGGGTTGGGGATCAGCCAGAGAGGCCAGCAATCATGAGGGGGGTGAGGGTGGGTGATATCCTGGGGAGAAGGTGACTGACAGATCTCTTTGTAATGTTGCACAGAACAGAGAGATCTGTGCATGTGCGATTGCACCCTTTAGTGTGAGCAGCCGGCTTTCTGGAGAGGAAGCCATCCCCCTACTGGCAGGAAACAGATTGTGCATCTTTTTATGTACAAATTGGCTTCAGATGACATTTTGAAACTTGCCCAAAAATTGGATCTGAAACTCTCCCGTTTTCACATTCATTTCAGCACTGAGAATTGTTTTGGTAAGATAACCCCCTGTGTCTTTTCAACCAATCAAATTAAAGATTCCTCGCTGAGCCATGCAGAGTCAAAACCAGGAAGTGTAAGGTAGGATATTTAATTCAATGTGAAACCATGTAGAAAATGAAAAAAGAGAGGGAAAGAAATATAGGGTTAAGAGAAATTGGCAGAAGGTAAAAATTTTACAAGTATAATTTTGTAAAAGGAATCCCAAGTAGTGAAAATCTGAAGGAATGAGACTTTACATTTCTTTCAAAAGGCAATTTCCAGTGCCAAACAGGTTATGTGGTCTTTATTCAGACTTATTTGCACTATTAGAAATTCTCTTAAGTTTGAATTGACAGACCCTAACCTTTACTGGCACACTTAGTGGGCATCTATATGGACCTTCACATCTTGACTTCAATTTCAATGCAAAATCTATCTGTGAGCTGGTGGTAGAACAGGGTAACTTGGACAGCAACTTCTTAATTTCCTTCTTTAATTGCATGTTTCTTTTATTTGTGGGACATGGGGATCGCTGGCTGGCCAGCATTCATTGCCTATCCCTAGTTGCCCTTGAACTGACTTGCTTGCTAGGCCATTTCAGAGGGCAGTTAAAAGTCAACCACATTACTGTGGTTAGACCAGGTGGGACAGCAGACTTCCTTCCCTGAAGGACATTAATGAATTAGATGGGTTTTCTGACAATGGTTTCGTGGTCATCAGTGCATTCTTAATTCTAGAATCCTCTTACTGAATTCAAATTCCACCACCTGCCGTGGTGGGATTCAAACCCAGGTCCCCAGAACATTATCTGAGTTCTGGATTAATAGTCTAGCGATAATACCACTAGGCCATCGCCTCCCCTGTGCAGGCACCAGAGGTTGCTGTCTGATTTATTCCACACTGACATTGAGCTATTAGCCATAATTATTTTCTAGAAAGGGAACTCCTCTTTTATCAAAAAGAGGAAAGATGTTTTTCTTCATAATTAGCAACTCAGCTAAGGATATAGTATTCTCAGATGTCGCGGTTCAAAGTTGTGTATTAGCATGCAATTAATTGTGGAGAGATCAAATTCTTTATTGTTCAGATTAATTTTGAACCCTACATTCTTCATAGTTCATGAAGAACAATGGACAACTTCCGCTCTACCACAGTCTCTTCATGAGGTAGGCGAATGGCTTCAGTTGATTTGAAGCTGAAAGCACTGTGGAAGTTATTTTTCCCTTTGGATAATATCACTGTTATTAGGAATTCCGGTCACTATTAATTCTGCCCAGGTCTAGTTGCAAATTTCAATCCTGTCAGTAAATTTGACTTCCTTGGAGTCAGTAGTCAATTGGGAAAATTGTTTTGGTGACATTGCCTTTCCTTTGATTTGATTTATTATTGTCATATGTATTGGGATATAGTGAAAAGTATTGATACCCGGTCAGAGAGCACCTGGTCACATTTTGCTTCCCATGGGATAACTTGCCTTTATTACTATAGATCCACCATTCCCAGTGTCACTATCATGCGAGATACTCCATTACAGCGACCTCCTGGCCTACAATAAAAACACCTACAAAACCCTTTCCATTAACTTCTTTAACTGACAACATGTTTACTTATAGAACATATTAGACGATTCACCCTCGTGCATTCCCATAATGCCTGTCTTGCAGATGCTTTTGCCTGTTTTATTTCCCCGATGCAGTGCTGTCTGAGTGGCTTAGGCATGGCTGCTGGAAAGCTGTTGGCTTTCACTGGGGAACACTGAAGGTGGCTGTGCAGTATAACTTTGAGCAACACGGGGCCTTGACGATCGGACTTTAGACTACAGCACCTGGACTTTGGGGGCAGCAGTCTTGGATGGCCGACTTGAGGGACAATAGAAGGGGCACTGGTGGAATAGCAGTGGTAGGAGCACAGATGCTGACAACCTAGGATTTGGTGACCGTGGCGCCACTGCCACGCCATGGGATTGTTGGTCTGTTGCGAGAAGGCCCCCTTGTGTGCTGAGATCCATATCCATAATTCAAAAGTGTGAGCCCATGTGATAGCAAGCTTGAATCTCATAACCTCCATCTGTGTTTCCACTCCAGCATTGAGAAGTTCATTGGCTTCTGTCTATGCTGCAGTGGACATTAAGAATCCACTGCCAGAGGGTGTATGATCGCCGGGTCCATTTGTGCTGTCAGGGGGTTGGCCAAGCACTTCCATGGTGAAATAAGTAGGTTTCAAGCTCTGAACACTGCCCTCTGCCATTCTGGAGCCAGCCTCATCCACATTCCTGGAGGGTGGTAGGATACAATTTGACAGACCTACCAGTGCACTATGCGAAGGTCAAATTCTGTGAATCCTGGAATCTGAAACAAAAACAGAAATTGCTGGAGAAACTCAGCAGGTCTGACAGCATGTGTGGAGAGAGAATATAGCCAATGTTTCGAGTCAGGATGACCTTTCGTCAAAGCACAATGCATTTTGGTATGCCTCATCATCAGTGTTATCTCTTTGCTGCCCCATCAATCTGAGTCTCTTGTGGCAACACTTTGCTACTCTTTACTCCTGCTCTGGCTGCAGTGCACTCGTGCCCAGTGACTCTCCATGTGCAGATCCCGACTCAATACTCGCCTATGGTATAGTGCCAGTATTTAAGCTGGGGGCTGTGAGTGTGAGATCAAGTGACAGTGCTTCTTCCTCAGAGATCTGGTGGAGCTGGGGGCTGTTCTGACTGGCCAGGCAGCAGTTCTTAAGGTGTTGGAAAATATAAACACAGAGGGGAAGTTTGGGGTGAAGAAGTGGAGGAGAGGGGGAGGGGTGTAACAGAAGTATTCTATTGTCGCTCCCTTTGCAGCTTGTACTTCTTGGCAGATATCACGATGAGGGTGAGGTGGGGGTTAGAAGGGGCATACGGCAGTAACATACAGTCTTCCTGAATAATCTTGGCATCCAACGCTATGAACTTTGTCACAGCCTGATCCATGAGGTGCATGACTATTTCCTGTGTTGGGCTGAGGGGATGAAGGTGTGCCTGACTCTTGCCATTTCTCCCTTTAAGTGAGGTTGAATGTCATTGATTGTTCTGCATTGTGTTTGGGTGATGTGACAGCTGAGTCCTGAAGGCTCATGGGGGCAGTGTGGGGTGGGTCTGAGAGTGGCATCTTTGGAAGGTGTGTAAGGGTGAGGTGGAGTATCTGAGTGTCAGGCTTGAGTTCCGCACTTTTGAGATTGTTGACGTTTGAGTGATGGGGATCTGGTGCTTTGAGCAATGATAGAGATTGGTAAGTATAAGATGTCCCGCGAAGGTGCACTCACTGACCTTTACCACACATGTGAGATCACTAAACGTCTTCCAGTACTGCTGCCAGGTCCCTGGAGGGGGACTCTTGGAGTTGACTTCCATGAATGCCCAATCCCATTCTCTTCTAAACGTTGGTATTAATGGCTGCTCCCTGCCCCCTCCTGTTCAACTCCATAACAAAGGCCTACAGCACTGCATCTGTGAACCTGGTTCCCGCTTTCAATGGTTGTGGTCTATTCCCTTCTCTCTAACTGCAACATTGACAGTCAGCAGCAGCCATCTTTCAGCTTTTGCTTAAAAGCGACAGACTGACTTTTAAGAATTGGAAGTTAGCTAGAAAAGTACTGTTAGGTCCTGCGTTCTGCATGGAGCTAGCCAGCAGAGCAGCTCACACTGGACTACATACAGAAGTCATAGAAAATCAGAGGGAGCACAGAGGTTGCATGCTGCCTGCCTTATCAGGCACGGGCAGATTGCTTCTGAAAAAGGGTGCCCTAGGCGGCACGGTGGCACAGTGGTTAGCACTGCTGCCTTACAGTGTCAGGGACCCGGGTTCAATTCCGGCCTCAGGTCACTGTCTGTGTGGAGTTTGCACATTCTCTTCATGTCTGCATGGGTTTCCTCCAGGAGCTCTGGTTTCCCCCCAGAGTCCAAAGATGTGCAGGTCAGGTTGATTGGCCATGATAAATTGACCCTAGTGCCAGGGGGATTAGCAGGGTAAATATGTGGGGTTACAGGAATAGGGCCTGGGTGGGATTGTGGTTGGTGCAGACTTGATGGGCCGAATGGCCTCTTTCTGCACTGTAGGGATTCTATGAAATCTAAGGCACTTCGCAATGATGTAACTGGCATGGTGGGTTAGCACTGCTGCCTCACAGCGCCAGGGATCTGGGTTCGATTCTACCCGTGGATGGACTGTCTGTGTGGAGTTTGCACATTCTCCTCGTGTCTGCGTGGGTTTCCTCCCACACTCCAAAGATGTGCAGGTTAGGTGGATAAATTGCCCCTTAGTGTCAGGGGGATTAGCAGGGTGAATATGTGGGGTGATGGGGATAGGGCCTGGATGGGATTGTTGTCAGTGCGGGCTCAATGGGCCAAATACTTCTTTCTGCACTGTAGAGATTCCACGATTCTAACATACTATGTATTATGTGGTACTATAAACCCATCCTTTAGAAAACAGTAAATTCACATATCTTTCTCCTTGTTTGGAAAGGGAGTAATTATATCATCAACCTTTTCTCATATTCTTCATGCTTTGTTGTTTATCGTCAGCTAAATTCAATTATGTTTGTCAATATAGTTCTTTAGTAGTTCCTGTTTTGTTAGTCTTAATTTTATATTGAACTTTCTTAAATGGACCTAACTTTTTGCTGCGACTTTTAGGTCTTCTATCGAAGTTTGCATTTGGGAGTGTCTCATTTCACCCAGTAGTTTTATTTCTATGTAACATGTTAACTTTGCAGCAATCCAAGAAATTAAACTCACACAATTGTGAGACAATCAACGTGGATCAGTGTTTTGATGTGGTAGGTGGCAATTGCCGGGCTGAACAAATCCCAAAGGGAAACTTGATCAAGCTATCACAACAAGTTGTGTTTTATTATGAGAAGGTATGTGTACTCAAGTTGGGAGTAAAACTTCCAGTACCGCTTTTAGAGATTTTAAATATTAAATTAAAACATTTGTTAACAAAGGAAAATGAAATTTAAGCACACCGGATTACATTTACAGAATTAAAATTAATCTTACAAACATTCTCCAAAGGATTTCTACTTAGTTTGACTCGCAAATAAACTACCCTTTTCAGGCGACATTCCCTCTTTATTCTCTATTAAAAAAAATCCAATAATATTACTGCAAGGCACCAGCTGTTGGTTTAGTTGAGGTAGTTCACAGGTCTTCTCCTTCCCTCTCATTCGACAATGGAAATCCAAGGCTTGTAACAAAACCTTGCTTTCTGTAACAACCAGGGGTTGGCAGGGGTGGCAAGAAGCAGCTTACTCACAGGCCTATCCCTGAACAGCACACTCATCAGGATATCAAGTAGCCTTTCTTCCTATGCAGCTTTCAATCCTTCCTTAAAATATGTTTCTCTCTTTCATCTTTAAACCTAATGTTGTTAATCTTATTTGGAAGCTATCTTGCCCAAAATATAAAAATATATATTTTTTTTTTATAGCCACTACTTTCAGGAAAAATAAACATAATTGGTGGGTGGGATTTTAGAGCCTCGCTCGTCCCAAAACCGTAAAATCCCGCCCGAGGTCAAATGGACCTTTCCATTGTCCGCCCCTCGCCTGCTCCGATTCCTGTGGGTTTAATTTCTTGGATTGCTGCAAAGTCAACATGTTACATCGAAAAATAACTACTGGGTGAAATAAGACAGTAAAATTCCGGCCTCTAACTTTATTCATTTATGATTTTTGTCAGTTGGAAATCTCTTTTCATTTCTCTTTGACATTCACTGCTAAAGATCCAAATCTTCACTTATCTCTTAATGCAAATTTCTATTCCATGTTGTTTACTTGTACCCCGTCCTAACTTTGCTCATCTCCACTTCAAATGCCTGTCTTTCCACCATGTCCTTTTGATGATTTAAACCTGCAATCTGACTGCGGTTTAAATTAGTCACAAACGCAAACGACGCATAGCCCCCACCAGCCTGCTTCACAGTATCCCACAGTGATATTGGAAAATTAATGATACTTTCATTAGTGTGAAATCTACTCCCAAATTAAATTCATTCAGAACATCCAGAATTGTCAATGATAATTTCAGCAGGGGATCCATTAATTTTCAGAGTTTGCTCAGGTTTACCAGTGATATAAGATGTGAATCACGGCTCACCTTAGTACACAATGCATGTTCAATTTTCCAGTGGCCGGAAAATGGCACTGAGTTGATTTGAAACAGTAAGAAGTCTCACAACACCAAGTGCCACGGTCGCATAGTGGTTAGCACTGCTGCCTCACAGCGCCAGGGACACAGGTTCGATTCCCGGCTTGGGTCACTGTCTGTGGAGTCTGCACGTTCTCCCTGTGTCTGTGTGGATTTCCTACGGGTGCTCCGGTTTCCTCCCACAGTCCAAAAGACATGCTGGTTAGGTGCATTGGCCATGCTAAATTCTACCTCAGTGTAGCCGAACAGGCACCGTAGTGTGGTGACCAGGGGATTTTCACAGCAACTTCATTGCAGTGTTAATGTAAGCCTGATGAAGGAGCAGCGCTCCAAAAGTTCGTGATTCCAAATAAACCTGTTGGACTTTAACCTGATGTTGCGAGACCTCTTACTGTGCCCACCCCAGTCCAATGCCGGCACCTTCACATCATGATTTGAAACAGAACAATTGTACCATCATTTACTTTGCTTGTCAGTATGAATACAAAGAATCTGGCAGGTTGAGAAGGAGATGGGGTGGTGAAGTGGGGTCTGTTGCTTCCAGACAGAACAACTCTGAAAGCATGGTGATGTTCACCAACTTTGAAATTAACAACAGCCCGTACTTAGAAATGCACCATCTAGCACAATTTTGAAGAATTCAATGCTGTTCATACCCGTTGCCGTGAAGCAGAGAAATCTGAAGGAACACTAATAAAGGGCATGGATTTGAACGTTTTCCTCAATCTCCATATAAACAGTGTTTACGCCAACCTGTACTCTGTACATTTTTGGGTTGGATCTCCATGCGTATGCCAAGAAAGTGTGCATTGTGAAATTAAGAGGAAAGTGCTGAAACACTTTAAATCTGCCTGATATAATTTCACACCTTATTGAACAAAGCCCAGTTCCGAGCAACATTGCCAGATTTATTTGCAGCAAAGCTTGATGGCGTGCCAGTTGTTCAATTGGAAAGGCATGCTACCTTACCCTGCAGTAAAACAATCCGTAAAACAAATCAAATGCTCTTCTTCTCGGTAAATATTTGGAATTCAGAGGCGGAATTTCTTTTGGCCCTCGGGAATAGGTAGTGAGGGCATAGAATTAGGAGTGAAGGCAGGGTTGGAGAACCTGTTGCCTTCCCCATACATTCTCGTCCATTCAGGGGCTGCATGGAAAGGTTGAGGTTGGCCACTCTGTCCATGCACCAGTTGATGCCTCTGCAGTGCCTCATTCTGCCTTTACTCGTGGGCGCAGGGGGTCGGTCACTCCTGTTTGGACACCCCCTGGTCTTCAGAGGGCATCTCCAATAGCAAGGGCCAGATCCTTGGAAAGATTCTATACCACATCTACCACTAGCCACCCCCCCTCCCCCCGCCATCCTTAACATTAAGATCCTCACACGATCTCTCCCCCACCCTCAGCAACAAATGTGCCCATCAACCTCCAGGCCCCAGCCCCACTCCCTCTCCCCCTTGCAGGATCAGCCATGACTGACCCCAGAGGGTCCAACTTGCTTATCTGGGTTCTGGAGCCTCCTCCATTGCTTTGACAAAGGGTCATCTGGACTCGAAATGTCAGTTCTTTTCTCTCCTTCCAGACGTTGCCAGACCTGCTGAGATTTTCCAGCATTTTCTCTTTTGAGTTCCTCCTCCATTGTTGCTGGTCTTGGCCGGCTGCCGTACCAGCAACAGCCACCGCTCCAAGTGGCACTGCTGGGACAGAAGAGCTTCTGGACCTCTGATTGGCTGACAGCACTCTGAGCCACTATCTTCGTCCTTAAATGGACAGAAACTCTTAAGTCAGGTTATTCATTGCTTGACAGCCATGCAATTATTATGTCAGGGCTTCTGGAAATTAGCTGCGGCAGGGTTGCCGCCAGCTGTCCGACTGGTGGACTAGGTCATCATCACCCGCCATTAAATTCAGCCCCAACACTATCTAAGTCTTGATGCTCTCATTAAAATACCCTGTGGTCAGGCCCGAGTTGATTTTTGAGAACTAATTTTTTGGATTAACTCTGTACGGAGGTTTTCTGCTGCAGTTCGATGTTGAACAAAGTAGGATAGGGCGGAATTTTACAGCTCCGTCAACGTAAAAATTGGCCCTGAGTCTGTGAGATATGTTGCTTTCCACACTCCTGTAAGAACTCTAGCCTGGCTCCCATCCTTTTGAAAATGTGTGCTTCTGACTTCTCCCTGTCAATTTATCTCAATCCAAGTTCACATTTCCTTCTTCTCTTAGAAATGTGATTGTGTTTCTCGTGTCTCTAAAAATAGTGACCCATTTTAACCTTAAAACCATTTCCTCACATCTATATTCTTTAAAGTCATGGAAACTGCTGCTTGCTTTCAAACAATTTGCCATTGTGAATCCATGTTCCACAGTGTGATTTTCAGCAGAGTTGTTTCACTTGTGCCTGCATTTCTTGAAAATCCTCTTCAACGTCATAATGAATCATTTTTTTCCATCCATTCGTGAGACATGGGCGTCGCTGGTTGGCCATGCCTAGTCACCCTTGATCAGAGGGCAGTTGATAGTCAACCACATTGCTGTGGCTCTGGAGTCACATGTAGGCCAGACCGGGTAATGACGGCAGATTTCCTTCCCTAAAGGTCATTAGGGAACCAAACAGGTTTTTTTGACAATCAACAATGGTTTCATGGTCATCAGTAGATTCTTAATTCCAGATACCAAAAAAAAATGCTGGAAAATCTCAGCAAGTCTGGCAGCATCTGTAAAGAGAGAGAAGAGCTGATATTTCGAATACAGATGACCCGGACTCTTCCCTCTTCTTACAGATGCTGCCAGACCTGCTGAAATTTTCCAGCTTTTTTGCTTTCAGATTCCAGCATCCACAGTAATTTGCTTTTTTATCTTAATTCAATAAATTATTTTTATTGAATTCAAATTCCACCATCTGCCATGGCAGGATTTGAACCCAGGTCCTCAGAACATCAGCTGAGTTTCTGGATTAGTGGTTTATCGATAATACCTCTCGGCTACCACCTTCCCAGTTCTGGGCCACCACTCGAATCATCTGTTGGTAAAATGGGTATCTGCAAAAACTTTTGAACTTTCCGCCACATGGTCACTCACCAGAGTTAGCTCCATGAATATGCAATTTCTTGTCAGATCATTTTCAGTGCTGTAGCTAATAGCTTATTCTCTGACACAGCTGTGAATGATGCAGAGCCTTTCTCGGTTCCTGTCCCCTCTCGCTCGGTTTCCTTTTCTGTTTCAGTGACCTTTCATCATCAAACCACACCGATTCTTTTACGAATTGCATTTTAAAATTCATGACTGTTTTAGATTGGAGTCCCTCAGTGAGTAGAACAGTGCAACCATTGAATTATGGTGTCTTGCTTTCCTTTGTACCTTCAAACAGGGCAATGAAAATATTGTTTTAATATTAACATTAATATTAATTTTTCAAAGATGTGAGCCCTGAAATTCATGCTGTGGGATTATTGCTTACAAGTGACTAATGCCTTTCACCAATTATACTGCCTATCTCTATCGAGCAGCGCTTTAAGCAGATGTTTTATCAGCTGCTTCCTTCTCCTCTCAGCTTCCACCTTGCAGAACCATGTTTCACTGATCAGTTTTTATTTTTCTCAATTTAATCCTGAAGCTTCACTCTTGCGCAGCGTTAAGTGACTGGCGAGCAATGTTATTGAACGGCTGCTCAACGCTGATCATCAGTTTATACAACTTATCAGTAAAGTCTAAATCTATCAGCTTCAGCCTCGGAGAACCACGGGATGAAGCTAATAGCTCTGTCCTGATCAGCCATAAAAACCGATCCTTGCACTGAGCAATTGTTCAATAATGCTGCTCATTTTCACTCTCTTTAAAGACAGGATTCTGTCTTTAACGTTTATTCATTAGTGTCGCAAGTCGGCTTACATTAACATTGCAATGAAGTTACTCTGGCGCCTGTTCGGGTACACTGAGGGAGAATTTAGCTTGGCCAGTGCACCTAACCAGCACGTCTTTCGGACTGTGGGAGGAAACTGGAGCACCCGGAGGAAACCGACACAGACACAGGGAGAATGTGCAGACTCCGCACATACAATGACTCAAGTCGAGGATCAAACCCGAGTCCCTGGCATTGTGAGGCAGCAGTGCTAACCACTGTGCCACCCATCTTGGGACTCTATAAAGGAAAACAAAGGTTTTTGGGTATAGAATGGTTAAAAGTAGAAGCTGAGAGGAGACGTTGAGTTGCTGAATTAGCAGCTGTTTGAAGTACGACACAACAATAAAAAATTGGATCATTTTACTTTTAAATATGGGTAACATTTTAATTTATTGCCCATCCCTAGTTACCTTTTTGTTTAATCATTTATGGGATGTGGCTATCACAGGCTGGGCCACCATTTATTGCCCATCCCTGAGGGCAGTTAAGAGTCAACCAGATTGCTGTGGACCTGAGTTACCTGTCGGTCAGAATGGCAGATTTCCTTCCCTAAAGGACATTCGTGAACCAGATGGGTTTTTATGACAATTGACAATGGTTTCGTGGTCATCATTACATTTTTAATTCCAGATTACTATTGAACTCAAATTTCACCACCTGCCATGGTGGGATTTGAACATGGGTCCCCAGAGCATAATCCTGAGTCTTCTGGATTAGTCGTCCACTGACAAAGTGACAATACCACTATGCCACTCCCCCAAAATATTGGTGGACTTTATCTTTGAACCATTGCAACCCCTGTCGCGATGGTGCACCCATATTGGTCTTACGTAGAGCTTTCTACAACATCAACCAAGTGACGGTGAGAAACATATGTCACATTCAAGAAACTGTGTGATTTTGGGGACAATTTGAAGGCAATGACGTTCGTAAAAGTTAAAGTTTATTTATTAGTCACAAGTAGGCTTACATTAACACTGCAATAAAGTTACTGTGAAAATGCCCTAGTCGCCACACTCCGGCACCTGTTCGGGTACACTGATGGAGAATTTAGCATGGCCAATGCACCTAACCAGCACGTCTTTCAGACTGTGGAAGGAAACCAGAGCACCCGGAGGAAACACATACAGACACGGGGAGAACTCCGCACAGACAGTGACCCAAGCCAGGAATTGAACCCGGGTCCCTGGCATTGTGAGGCAGCAGTGCTAACCGCTGTGCTGCCCCTCTCTTGCCTATCTTGCTGCTGGAGGGAGGGAGGTACTGTCAAAGTAGCCTTGATGATTCGAAGGAAAGAGGGATTACACCTGAAGAGAGGGAACTTTTATTGGCTAACATTAAATGTGCAGGTGATTTCAAATTGAACTTGTGAAATGCTTTTCAAGGTATTAATTCTATCGAATAGTATGTGACAGTGGAATCAACTCATTGATTCTTGTGTTAGAAAGAACACAGTTGCAGTGGGGCGGCATGGTGGCACAGTGGTTAGCACTGCTGCCTCACAGCGCCAGGGACCTGGCTTGGGTCAGAGTCTGTGTAGAGTCTGCACGTTCCCCTCCCGTGTCTGCGTGGGCTTCCTCCGGATGCTCCAGTTTCCTCCCACAGTCCAAAAGACATGTTGGTTAGGTGCACTAGCCGTACTAAATTCTCCCTCAGTGTACCCGAACAGGTGCCGGAGTGTGGCGACCAGGGGATTTTTACAGTAGCTTAATTGCAGTGTTAATGTAAGCCTACTTGTGACACTAATAAAAATTAATTTAAAATTTAAATTTAAAACATACTGAAACCCGACTGCATGATTTTTTTCAGAGAGGTGACGACAGCAAATTTAACAAGAGAGAGACAACACTTAAAGGGAGTGAACTGTTAATAGTTTCAACAATGAAAATATTCTGAGGATATTTAAATGTAGAATTTGTTATTTTTCCCCTTCAAGAACAAAGGGAACCAGAACTGAAACATCACTGTAACAGCGAGGGAAAATAAATGGTCTTCCTTCTAGCACTGATCTTGGGAGTAGCATGTGTCTGGGAATGTTGAGGAACTTGAGGAGAATACTGAGAAAATAATCACTGACATTGTCAATGGGAAACATGCATAAGGTATAGTCAGGAACCTTAATGGGGGTTCCCAAAATGACTTCTAAAAGTCTCAGGTCATCTGCCCTCATGGATGTGACAGTGGTTCATGTGGACAAGTAACGTTTGGATTAACAATGGTATATCTCAATGTCATCTGAAGTTGCCATCACTTTTTGTATACCAAACAATATGTACATAAAATGTATTCCCTAACATTGTCAGCTCAAATCGGTTGAACTAAATTTGAAAAGGTGACTTTTTTTTAGTTATGCAAACCATCATCCTACAGACACGTCATCACATCAAGCTTGTGATTGTGAAATGTAATGCTACATTGCAATGGCAATACTAAAACACTCCAAATATTGCTCATAGTTTGACAATTTGTAGAATACAATTCACTCATTAAGTTGCAGCAAGTTTATATACCCATTATGCCTTTGTTAGTCTTTTAAAGTGGATTTTGTGCTACACCTGTAGTCTTAATAAATGAATTGGCAGATTGCTCCTCAATGTTGGTCAAAATAATTCTCACAATACTTTAGAAGACCAAGACCAAATCTAAAACATTATTGCAATCTGCGCTTGTGTTTTGCTGGCTTCTAGGTTAAAACTATAATGCAACTTTGGGCTAACATGGAGCTTAAGATGCCTTCTAGATCTCTTGCCACCACTCCCATTGTACCTGTTTTCTGATTGTCTGTGCATTCTTCAAAAGTTGCCGTGTTTGTAGGGTTCAGGCTTCATGTGTAATGTATAATTCTGCTATTAAAGTGCATCAGTATCCACTCAAATTGTAAATAGCTATTACGTTAAATTATTAATATGAGTGTTTGAGATGTGAGATTGGAAAGTGCTTGTAAGTCTTTGGCTGTGGGTCAGAAGCAACATAGCCTGAAAGTGACTGGATTCCCTGCTGTTGAAAGGCTGTTTTGGCTCTGTAACAACGTTTTAAAGTATTTCCGTTGAATGTGTAGCACATGGATTAGGTGTTAGGTTACTGCTTATGAAATAAGACCTCCAGACTTTTGCGGAATGACGCTAGAAGGAATTAATCTGTCAACGGATGTTTTTAGCTTCTAATATGTAAATTGATGAGGACCTCATTCTAAAATCATCTTCCGAAGTTACCACTTTGGCCATGCTAAATTGTCCTGGGATGCGTGGGTTAGAGGGATTAGCAGCGTAAATATGTGGGGTTACGGGGATAGGGCCGAGGTGGGATTGTTGTCGGTGCAGACTCGATGGGCCAAATGGCCTCCTTCTGCACTGTAGGGATTCTATGATTCCATGATTCTAAATGGAAAATAGATTTAATTCAGATGATCATCAAATGGAGTAAATGTGTAGTATTTTGTAGCAATGTATACTGGTGGGAGTTGAAAGTAGAGTGAGATTCAGATCAGAACATTGAAATGTACAACACGAGAGGTGTCTGGTGAGAATTTTCATCTCTATCACATCAGCTTTGGGTACATTTTCATTGTGCTGAGGATTTAAATTACAGCACACCATTGTTGAAGAATGTGATCAATTGAAATATTTTCTTTGCATCAATTTCAGGACAGTCCAGTGTATTTTATTTTCGTACCGCTAACCTCTGCTCTTCTCTTGAAGGTTTCTGCCAATCACGCACTCAGAACCCAGGAATCCAAACAGTGCTCATTGGCACAATGCGCAAAACATAGACTATTTTTTAAATAAAGTTAAAGTTTATTTATTAGTCACAAGTAGGCTTACATTACATTGCAATGAAGGTACTGTGAAAAGCCCCTAGTCGCCACAATCCGGCGCCTGTTTCGGTACACTGAGGGAGAATTTTGCATGGCCAATGCATCTAACCAGCACATCTTTGGACTGTGGGAGGAAATGGGAGCACCCGGAGGAAACCCACGCAGACACAGGGAGAATGTGCAAACTCCACACACGGTGACCTGAGCCGGGAATCGAACCGGGGTCCCTGGCATTGTGAGGCAGCAGTGCTATTTGAAATCGTGTGAAGAATTTTAACATGACTGTGTGGATAGGATCAGGTGGCAGGGTGAGGAGTGGTAGTGTTCATGAGTTAAAAAATGAAAGGAGGCGAGGAAGCTGGCTTCTGAGTTCTAATCAGGAGAGACAAGGCAGTGGACAGATGTTTAATTGGATATGTAGTGCGAGATTTCCTATTCTTACAGCGTGGCAGAGTGTTTAACCGATATTTGGACTTTTCATTTTTCAAATTTTTCCTTGCATTCACATTCTGACAATTGGAGAAAGGTTAAGGCTGCACACAGCAACTGAAATCTGTGAAGAAAATTGGACAACTGTAGATGTCCTGACCTTTGAATTTGGTGTCAAAATGGACATATATGACTGTGATACAAAGCACATTCTAAACAGTTGAAGATAAGTTTGGGGCCAAGTTGCAGGGAAGGTAGATTGTAAGTGGAATGGTGTAAAACAAGAAGATTATTTGTCAACCAAATTAAATATCTAAGATGCTTAAGCAAAAACCTTAGAACCATAGAATCCCTACAGTGCAGAAACAGGCCATTTGGCCCATCAAGTCTGGACCAACTCTCTGGAGGAGCATCCCACCCAGGATCTGTCCGCCACCCTATCCCCGTAACCCTGTGCATTTACCATGGCTAATTCACCGAACCTACACATCTTTGGACACTAAGGGGCAATTTAGCATGACCAATCCACCTAACTTGCACATCTTTGGACTGTGAGAGGAAACTGGAATATCCTGAAGAAACCCACGTAGATATGGGAGAACATGCAAAGATCACACAGACAGTCACCCAAAGATAGAGTGATTTTATTTAGAGTGATTTCATTGGCTGAGAAGTGATTTGGGATGCTCTGAGCAAAGGAAGGACTTCCTTTGACCTCTAACAGCCAACTGTTTGTCATTCAACCTCACATGTCTTCCACGATATCACTGAACTTTTCTTTTTCCCACGGTCCCTACTTTCAGTTACTTAAATCCTAGTATATCTCTACATATGAACATATACAAATTCAGAGCTGGAGTAGGTCATTCAGCCCCATGAGTCTGCTCCACCATTCAGTCAGATCATGGTTCATCTGATTGCAACCTTAACTCCATATTCCAGTCTATCCATTGTTATGGTTCAGGTCAGAAACCCCACAATGTTTTATGGAACCTGCCTGGATCATAAGTTTTGCACTTTGAATTTGGTTAGCATAAGCATGATATGGTTCATCTTGGGTATGATTTAAATAACCCACTCAGGAGCTTTTATCAAACAAAGTTTATTTAAGAATATAGTTAACATGTAGGGAAAGAAAATTAACAAAAACAAAAACAAAACAACCATAATAATGTATAACCCTTAACAAATGTATCTTAAGATGTTCCAATCAAACCAAAAACTTCCATAGACAAAACCCTTCAAACAAGTTCAACACAGCAAAGTCTAATGCTCACGTGATACTGGAATTGAGTCCTTTGGATGAATTCTGCGGTTCCCTTGATAGACTCAGAACAGTTTGAAGTCAGAACAGCTTCCCAGAATGCCATGGACAGCAGATTTTCTACACCAGGAAGGGAAGACCTTGTTTTCTGGTAACCAGCAGAATTTCCAAATCAAACAGGGAGAAAGAGAGAAAAACACTTCTTTTCAGCTTGCTGTCCCTTCTAAAAACGCAAACCTGGTGCTCTAAACTGAAAATGAAAGCACTCCTGTCAACTGACCTGCAATCATTCTTCCTCCTGATAATGCAGAGTCATAAACATCCCAGTACAAATAAACAAACACCCGTTTAAGCAGCAATAAAAGACATCTCCAGACAAGCCGGCGACCATGACATTCGATAAGGCTATGAGCATGAATTTTTAAAAAATCTCTTAAAGGTACACTAATGTCACACCCTGATAATTTTTCACCCCTTTCTCATTAATAATCTGTCAAATTTATGCCTTAAAATGTTCAGAGACTCTGCTTCTGTCTCCTTTTAAGGAAGAAAGTTACAAAGACGCACCACCCTCTGACAGAGAAAATTTATCCTCATCTCTGTCCTAAATGGGTGACCCCTTATTTTTAAACAGTGAACCCTGATTCTAGACTCTCACATAAAAAGAAACATCCTTTCCATGTCCATCCTGTCAGGACCCCTCAATCAAGTTGTCTCTTACTCTTCTAAACTTCATCTGATAGGAACAAAACTATAAGACAACTTGCCCTTTCCAGGTATTAGAGTAATACACCTTCTCTGCACTGCTTCCAACGGATTTACATCCTTCCTTAAATAAGGGGACCAATACTGTACATAGTACGGGCGCAGTGGCACAGTGGTTAGCACTGCTGCCTCACAGCGCCAGGGACCTGGGTTCGAATTTCCGGCTTGGGTCACTGTCTGTGTGGAGTTTGCATGTTCTCCCCGTGTTTGTGTGGGTTTCCTCTAGGTGTTCTGTTTCCTCCCACATTCTGAAAGACGTACTGGTTAGGTACATTGACCCGAACAGGCACCGGTGTGTGGCAATTAGGGGAATGTCACAGTAACTTCATTCCAGCGTTCATGTAAGCCTTACTTGTGACTAATAAATAAACTTTAAAACTTTAATTTTTACTTTAGATGTGGTCTCAACAAAGCTTTGTATAACTGAAGCATAGCTTTTCTACTTTTGCATTCAATTCCCCTCACAATAAATGATTGCACTCTATTAGCTTTCCAAATTACTTGCTGTACATGTAAACTAGTCTTTTTGCCCTTCATGAACTAGGACACCCAGATCCCTCTGCATCTTAGTGCTTCTTTTTAAGTATTCCTGCCAAAAAGGATCCATTTCACATTTTCTCACATCATACTCCATTTGCCAGATCTTTGCTCATTCACTTAATCTATCTATGTCCCTTTGTAACCTCCTTGTGTCCTTACTTACTTACTTTTCCACCGACCTTTGTATCAACAGCAAATTTATCAACCATGCCTTCTATCCCTTCATCCAAATCATTTATATGAATTGTAAAAGTTGAGGCCCCAGCGCTGATCCCTATGGCACACCACTCGTTACATCGTGCCAACCTCAGAATGACTCATTAATGTCTATTTTCTCTTTCCTGTAAGTGAGCCAATCTTTTATCCAAGTTAAAATATGACCGCCTACGCCATGAGCTTTTCTTTTCTGCAATAATCTTTGATGTGACACCTTATCAAATGCCTTCAGGAAATTCTCTCTAACATTTCTGAATCCTGATGAAAGGCTATCGACCGGAAATGTCGGGCAGAGTTTTCTCATTTTTCTGCAGAGTGGCGCAGCGGGTGGAGAAAACTGGGATGGAAGCTGCCAGTCCCAAGGCCACTCAGTGGGGGAAAAAAAAAACAAGAGGCAGATCCCATGATGGCACGTCGGCGGGGGAGGCTCTGAATGAACAACTTAGGCTTTTAAAAAGATCGGGTTGCCTCTTTTAAAGGGCGTTCCGATCTTAAAAAAAATCGAACCTCAGACCTCTTCCCCAGAACATTACCCCTCCATCCACAAAACCACCCCTCCACACCACCACAGAACCTTCCCCCCTCCCCATGGGATGAAGCGCATTAAGATGTGTAAGGTAAGGAAATCCTTATACATTGCTGCAGATTGAAAGATCACAAACATATCGCCTGTGTATCGGAAATGTGCACCTCATGGGTTATTAGGGCTCACTGCATCAAAAATGCATCTCTTGTGGAAATTAATAAAGTAGCTCATGAGTGTTGGACTTGGAGGGGATTCCAGGGCCATGCCATCTGTTTGGGTATATGTGTGTCATGGTGTCATTAAAGCTTATCTGTATAAGTTGCTAAGTTCATAAGTACCTGGGTAGAGGACATCCAAGCAATCCTGCAGGACAATGGCTATCCTGATCACATCATTGTTAACTGTGTCGCACACAAACTCACAAACAGGGTAAAGGTCACCACTTTCAGATCTGAAAAGTGCTCGGTCTACCTCGGATCACTTGGAGAGGCAAAGTGTCTCAAAAATTTGAACACAAGATTAAGCAAGCCATTTCACACTGCTACTGTGCATCCGAGTGGCATTTTCCACTAACAGGACGCTGCTGTCATCCACACTGTTATAATCAATGCTGTGTATGAATTTCAGTTCTGCTGCGATGCCAGGTCCCCAGGTCATACATCCCAGTGATTGGCTGATTGACGACAGTGTATCCCTTCCGTTGTCCAGAATAGGTGACGTGTCTGTTTTCAGCAATATTCCAGTTCTGTAATGCCAATCGACTGCTTAAATGCAAGTTACTTTTGTTTTTGTCTTTTTAATTGCAATGACCCGAATTTGACCAAGCTTGGATTCTACAGAGCCTGTCGCTTCCTTATCTGCTCAAAGTATTTTCTCCAGTGTCCCATAATCATGTTAATTGGCTCAAGTAACCAGAGCCAGGATAAAGTCCATTTTTTTCATCTTTATTTTATTGTTCGAATTAAACTGCAAAGGAATAAAGTATTGTCTGTCTGTCTGTCTGTCTATCTGTCTATCTGTCTGTCTGTCTGTCTATCCATCTATCTCTTTGTCTATCCATCTATCTCTTTGTCTATCCATCTATCTCTTTGTCTGTCTATCCATCTCTTTGTCTATCCATCTATTTCTTTGTCTATCCATCTATCTCTTTATCTATCTATCTATCTATCTATCTATCTATCTATCTATCTATCTATCTATCTGTCTATCTGTCTATCTATCTATCTATCTATCTATCTATCTATCTGTCTATCTGTCTATCTATCTATCTATCTCTCACACGTTTGTACTCAAGCACAGACCTTCATGCCACAGGGAGGCCATTGGTGAGTTGAAAACCCGTTTGCAGTTGAAGCCGGCTTTGCTGTGGCTTTTTAACTCAAACGTGATATTAGCATTCCTGTCCATGTTTCTCTGCCAATCACAGCATGCAAATTCGATGATGACCCACACCCTGCCAATGAAAGCTCTCTATTTAAAGGGACACCAGACGGGGTCAGAATGACTGAAATAACGTTTGCTTCTGAAACAACTTGAAGGCAAGAAGTTGGAAGGAAGACAATGGAATGCTGGCCACCCCAGTTCTCGTCGTCTTCCCAAGGTGTCACACTGGAGGTGATGAAAGCTATGTGTCCAGCCCCTCTGTCCCTGAAGTGGCTGATGGTTGCGGAGAAGGCAGCTGCTGTTGCTGCTCCTTGTGCTGTTGGTGCTGCAGCTTTTAAGTGCGGCTGCTGTTGCATAAGGCCAGGGGACTGCTACAAGACTTGCTCCCATGCTACAGTGCAGGCTGGCAGTAAGCTTGACATTGACTCTCAAATGTCCTGAATTCAGCCTCTCAGGACAAATCCTGCAAGCACCAGCTTCTCATTGGGATGGGTTGTAAGCCTTGCAATGTCACCTTTCAAAAGCTTCCCAGCATGTCGATTTCATTGCTCTGTTGTGTTCTAATTTTGTCGATCCTGGCAAGTTGTTCAGGAAAACCTGTATAATGGCTGCTAAAGCTGGGATAAATCCTGCGATGATTGCCTTTTTGCATATTCCTTCAACTGACAGCTGCAAGTGTGTTCCCCGTGTGTTTGCAAACAAGTCTGGATTAAGCACAGAACTGGCTAGGAACATGTCAGGTTCCCAACGCAATGCCACTTTTTCAGGGCTTCAATCCCATGCCAGCACCTGAACCTGCCTTCCCTCAGCCGTTAAAATTCTGATCTATCTCAGCCATCTAATGTGCATAAGATTTAAACTATATCTGTGAGGTGGGAGAGAATATTAAGTTTATTTATTATTGTCACAAGTAGGCTTACATTAAAACTGCAATGAAGTTACTATGAAAATCCCCTAGTCGCCACACTCCGGCGCCTCAGTTCGGGTACACTGAGGGAGAATTCAGCATGGCCAAAGCATCTAACCAGCACATCTTTGGACTGTGGGAGGAAACCAGAGCATTTGGAGGAAACCCACGCAGATTCAGGGAAAATGTGCAGACTCCACACAGTGACCCAAGCAGGAATCGAACCCGGGCCCCTGGCGCTATAAGGCAGCAGTGCTAATCACTGTGCCACCCTATACCTGATCAGCAAAGACCTGAATGGGATTGCTGTTGGTGCAGGCTCGATGGGCTGTATGGCCTTCTTCTGTACTGTAGGGATTTTATGATTCTATGATTCAATGATCTTTGTTGATTCAACATCAATTTCCATTTGTCCTATTTTGCTTTTCCTGCGAGTCAGCTGGAGAAAGTTTCTCTGCTGTTTGACGTAAAGGTATCCACACTTGACGACTTGAGTGGGTTGGGAAGTGTTTTGGTGTTGACATTAACTGAGCATTTGGATGCAATATTTTTTTTTAACTTTGTGGATACGTGAATATTTAAGCTTTTCAAACTGAAGGAAAAATTGAAACATGCAACTGATCAGTGAATATATGAAAGTTGAAAACCTTGAGGGTTACATTGTCTGATTTTCAAGCAACAGTGGTTTACTTATAGCAAGAGGCAGATGTTCGTTATAATTTTGCAAGAAGAACTGTATTGTATTTGGAATATTGCGTGCAGTTCTGGTCACCACACTACCAGAGGGATGTGGATGCTTTGGAGCCGGTACAATTAAGGTTGACCAGGACGTTGCCAAGTCTGGATGGTTTTATGAGGAGAGGTTGGATAAACTCAGATTGTTTTCACTGGAAGGACAGAGACTGAGGGGGCGACCTGATAGAGGTCTACAAAATTATGAGAGGCATTGATAGGATGGATAGTCAGAGGCTTTTTCCCAGGGTAGAAGGGCTGACTACAGGAGAGCACAAGTTTTAGATGAGAAGTGGTAAATTTTGGGGAGATGTGCAGGGAAAGTTTATCACACAGAGGGTTGTGAGTGCCTGGAACGTACTGCCAGTAGAGCTGGTGATGGAAGCAGGCACGTTAGCAATGTTCAAGGCGTATCTTGATAGACAGATAAATGGGAGGCAAACCGAGGGATAGACCACGTATAGATGCAGGCTTGGTGGGCCTATTCCTCTGCTGTATTGTTCTTTGTTCATATATTTGGGGGGGAAAAAATTGCTCGATTAATCTGTGGTTTTATTTCCAAAGTCTATTCTATGAGTCACACTTCTGATGTGGTTTTATCATCTTGAAGTGTAATGAAATAATGGATCCACTTGATTGGTACAGCTTTGAGCTTTTGCCAAAGTGGAAACCATTACAATAGGGTGTACTGACACAGAGTCCTGCTAGCAGCAAGTGTAGGTCAGATTATTGAAACTATTCGATGCCAGCACCATTTTTACATTATCATCATAGAATCCTACAGTGCAGAAGGAAGCCATTCGGTCTCCACCGACCACAATCCCACCCAGGCCCTATCTCCATAACCCCATGCATTTATCCTAGCTAGTCCCCTCTGACACTAAGGGGCAATTTATCATAGCCAATCCACCTAACCCGCACATCTTTGGATTGTGGGAGGAAACCGGAGCACCCAGAGGAAACCCACGCAGACACAGGGAGAACATGCAAACTGCACACAGACAGTGACCAAAGCTGGGAATCGAACCTGGGTCCCCCAGCACTATGAGGCAGCAGTGCTAACCACTGTGCCACTGTGCCCCATGTGTTTGTTGTTAGCAAAGCACCTTGTTGAGCGTGGAGGTTTGTTACTGAGACTCTGGTGTCCTTTATCAACCAGAGTTTAAGATAAATATTCTGTGAGTTAAGCAGCCAGGGACTGCATACAGCATGATTGCGATGGCCTATTTCTTTATACTGAACAACAGACTCCCGAGATGACAGTGATGTATCGGTAATGAGGCACACTTTTGGATACCTCTATTCAAATGATAATTTTCAAAGCAGTGTTACCATTCAGTTTAGTTAGCTTGATATTTTTTAATCGTTGATAAACCAATCATAGGAACCTTGAAGTCACCTTGAGGCTCTAGCATTACAGGGCCTTTGTATTTTTACTAAATACTGTTGTTCAGAATTTTTCAAATCAACATTTCCAAGAAGTTCTATTCAGGCTGTCAAAAGAGATTGATTGCAGTGAGGCTACCTGGCACAATTTTAGAATTTTTAGTGAGCTGTGCTTCTTGAATGAAAATGGACCTGTATCATCCTGCTTTTCCCTAGTCGATGGTGCTTGCACTTAATAAAAGAATTGGAATTCAATTGCCTTACACATTCAGATATCACTTGTCAAGACTGACTCATGCATGAATGTGGAACATGCTTTGATTAGTTTCAATTTGAAAGAACACATAACATCTAGATCATGCAGGAACTGTACGGCATTTTTATATCTCTGGGCATTTGAAAGCAGAGAATCAAGCTTGAATTTAGAAATTTACAGTTCCTGTATTTTACAAGCCTAAACAAAGTACAAATCCATGGAATGAACATATATGCCGGAAACCACTGACTTCGCCTGCTGCTGAGATTCTCTGGTCCCGCTGCAGTGAATGAAGTCTTGGCTGAGCGCCAAATTCTCTGTTCTGGCCAACAGTGGTGGCGGGGTGTACGAGAACGGAGAATCCCGCCCACACTCTTTCCTTCGGCTAATCTGAAAATAAACATATACAAACGTTGATTGAATTCTTAAAATAATTTGGATATTTCAGCCAATCACAATTTCTTGTAAGAAGATAATAGTTCTCTTGAACTAATTTTGATCATTAAAAAACAACAGATGAAAAATCAGCTACCACAAAATCTTTCAAAAAAATTGATGTCAAGTTGAGTGGTCATCTTTTAAATCTAGCTCACAAAATTCTTTAAAAATTCTATAACACAATAATGATTTTTTTTAAATCGACAATTGTGAAACAAAGTCAACAGCAAGCTACCCAATAAATGTATCAATCTCATCCATCAATACCTCAGACAGGATTTCTGCACACAATTCCCCTCTCTGAGTTGATTTTGATTTTTGATTTTGATTTATTATTGTCACATGTATTAATATACAGTGAAAAGTCTTGTTTCTTGCACGCTATGCAGACAAAGCGTACCATTCATAGAGAAGGAAACGAGAGAGTGCAGAATGTAGTGTTACAGTCATAGCTAGGGTGTAGAGAAAGATCAACTTAATGCAAGGTAAGTCCATTCAAAAGTCTGCCAGTAGCAGGGAAGAAGCTGTTCTTGAGTCAGTTGGTACGTGACATCAGACTTTTATATCTTTTTCCCGACAGTCAACTCTCCCAAGGGTATGGGGGAATTGTGGCATAGTGGTGGTGTCACCAGGTAAGCCATATACATAGGGTAATGCTCTCGGGACACAGGTTCAAATCCCACCAGAGGAGCTGATGAGATTTAAACTCCATTGTTAAATCTTGGATTAGAAAGCTAGTCTTGTTAATAGTGATGGTAATGGTCATAAAAACCCATCTGATTCACTCATGTCTTTTCGGGAAGAAAATCTGCGGTCCTTGCCTGGTTTGACCTACATGTGACTCCAGGCCCACAGCAATGTGGTTGACTCTCAAATGACCTAGAAAACCACTCAGTTGTATGAACCCTACAAAACAAAATTAAACTGGATCACCTGACATTGATCTAGACATCTGAAATGACAAAGGAAATCCCAGACCATTTGACCCTGCAAAGTCCTCCTTGCTAACATCTGGGGACTTGTACCAAAATTGGGAGAGTGGCCTCACAAACTTGTTAATCAACAGCTTGACATAGGCAAACTCACAAAATCATACCTTTTAGATAATGACACAGACACCATTATTACCATTCATGGGTATGTTCTGTTCCATGACAGAAGTTCATGGCAGCAAGTGGTATTCAGTCAACAGGGATTTGCACTGGGAGTTCTCAACATCAACACTGGACCCCGTGAAATCACATGGGCAAGGAAATCTCCTGCTGATTACCACCTCAGCTGCTGAATCAGTACTCCTCCATGTTGAACACCACTTAGACAAAGCACTGAGGATGACAAGGGAATAAAATATAGTCTTGGTGGGGGACTTCAATGACCATCATCAGGAGTGACTTGGTAACACCAGTACTGACTGAGCTGGCCAAGTCCTAAAGGACAGAGCTGTAAGACTGGGTCTGTGGCAGATGGAGAGGAAACCAACAAGAGGTAAAAACCTATTTGGCCTTGCCTCACCAATCTCCCTATCGCAGATGCATTTGACCATAACAGTGTCAGTGGAAGTGACCACTGCACAGTCCTTGCAGAAACAAAGTCCAACCTTCACATTGAGAATACCCTCCATCGTGTTGTGTGGCACTACCAACATGCTAAATGGGACAGATTTCAAACAGATCTATCAACTCAAAACTGGGCACTCGTGAGGCACTTTGGGCCATCTGCAGCAGCAGAATTGTATATAACCACAATCTGTAACCTCATGGCCCAGCATATCCCCCACTCTATCATTACCATCAAGTGGGGGGATCAACCCTGGTTCAATCAAGAGTGCAGGAGAGCATGCCAGGAGCAGCACCAGGCATATCTAAAAATGCCTGGTGAAGCTGCAAGACTGGACTACTTGCATGCCAAATAGCAAAAACAGCATGCGGTGAACAGAACTAAGTAATCCCATAAGCAACAGATCTAGCAACTCTGAACATTGCATACCTTTCACATCCAGTCATGAATGGTGGTGGACAATTGAACAACTAACTGGAGGAGGACTTTCCACAAGTATCCCTATCATCATTGATGGGGGTGCCCATGACACCAGTGCAAAAGACAAGGGTAAATCATTTGCAACCATCTTTAGCCAGAAGTGATCTGTCTTGGCCTCCTTCTGAAGACCCCAACATCACAGATGCCAGTCTTCAACCAATACGATTCACTGCAAGTGATGTCCAGAAATGACAGAAGACATTGGATGCTCCAAAGACAATGAACCCTGACAATGCTCCACAATAAAACTGATGACTTGTGATCCAGAATTTGCTGCATCTCTTGCCAAGTTGTTCCAGCTACAACACTGGCATCTACCCGGCAATGTGGAAAACTGTCCAGGTATGTCCTGTCCACAAAAAGCAGAACAAATCCAACCCAACCAATATCCATCACCTGCCGAATCAGTCTACTCTCAATCATCAGCAAAGTAATGGAAGGGGTTGTCAACAGTGCTGTCAAGCGGTACTTACTCAGCAACTTGGGGGAGGTGATGGCCTCGTGGTATTATTGCTAGACTATTAATCCAGAAACTCAGCTAATGCTCTGGGGGAACATGGCAGATGGTGGAATTTGAATTCAATTTAAAAAATCTGGAATTAAGAATCTACTGATGACCATGAAACCATTGTTGATTGTCGGAAAAACCCATCTGGTTCACTAATGTCCTTTAGGGAAGGAAATCTGCCATCCTTATCCAGTCTGGCCTACATGTGACTCCAGAGCCACAACAATGTGGTTGACCCTCAACTGCCCTCCCAAGAGCAACTAGGGATGGGCAATAAATGCTGGCCAGCCAGTGATACCCATGTCCCACGAATGAATAAAAAAAAACCTGCCCACCAATGGTCAGCTTGGGTTCAACCAGGCCACTCAGCTCTTGATCTCATTAAAGCCCAAGACCAAACATGGACAAAAGAGATGAACTTGGATGAAAGGATCAAAGATATAGTTGCAAAATTTTCTGAAGACACAAAGAAAGGCAGGAAAGTAATTTGTGTACAAGACATAAGGAAGCTACAAAGGGACATAGATAGGTTAAGTGAGTGGTCAAAGATCTAGGAAATTAAGTATAATGTGCGAAAATGTGAAATTGTCCATTTTGGCAGGAAGAATTAAGGAGAGAAGCATATTATCTAAATAGTGAGAGATTGCAGAGTTCTGAGTAGCAGAAGTATCTGGGTGGAGCGATTGGACAAACAGGGTTTGTCCCCTGATAGAAGTTTACCAAATTATGAGAAGCATGGATAGTCGGGGCCTTTTTCCCCCAAGGTAGAAATATCAATTACTAGGGGACATAGGTTTAAGGTAAAAGGGGGAAAGTTTAAAGGAGGTGTGAGAAGCAAGATTTTTACAGAGGGTGATAAGTGCCTGGAATGCTTTGCCTGAGGAGATGGTAGAAGCAGATACACTAACAACGTTTAAGAGGCATCTTGACAGATACACGAATAGGCAGGGAATAGAGGGATATGAACCGCATAGAGGCAAAAGGTCTTTAGTTTAGATAGGCGTCATGTGCTGGCGCAGGCTTGGTGGGCTAAAGGGCCTGTTCCTGTGCTGTACTGTTTTTTGTTCTTCTTTGTTCTTTGTCCCAGTGTATGAACCACAAAGGATAGTATGCAGGTACAGCATTTAATTAGGAAAACTAATAGTATTTTACCATTTATTGTGAGGGGAATTGATCACCAAAGTAGGGAGGCTGTGCTTCAGTTGTACAGGATACAGGTGAGCCATCTGCAATACTGTGTACAGTATTGGTCTCCTTATGAAAGGAAGGGTGTTTATGCATGAGAAGCAGTTCAGAGAAAGTTTACTGGACTAATACCTGGAAAGCACCGTGGGCGGCACGGTAGCACAGTGGTTAGCACTGCTGCTTCACAGCTCCAGGGACCTGGGTTCGATTCCCGGCTTGGGTCACTGTCTGTGTGGAGTTTGCACACTCTCCTTGTGTCTGCGTGGGTTTCCTCCGGGTGCTCCGGTTTCCTCCCACAGTCCAAAGATGTGCGGGTTAGGTTGATTGGCCATGCTAAAATTGCCCTTAGTGTCCTGGGATGCGTAGGTTAGAGGGATTAGTGGGTAAATATGTAGGGATATGGGGGTAGGGCCTGGGTGGGATTGTGGTCGGTGCAGACTCGATGGGCTGAATGGCCTCTTTCTGTGCTGTAGGGTTTCTAAGATTTCTTCAATAGTCAGTCAGTGATGTTGCACATCTTTTCAATATGGCACCCGGACATCAGTTCCATCCTTTATTCCAGCGGGTTGAACCAGATCATTAATAACCTCAGCATCCTCCTTATTCCTGAAATGAGGTGCTAATCTCTGGATGGGATTTTTCCACCCCACTGCGCTGGTCGAGTAGCGTAGCGGGATGGGAAATATGAGTGGGTTTGCCCCTGATTTCTTGCCTCTCGTGATATTGCCAACCCTGTTCTGTCGGCGAAATCAACCTCACACTCGGGAAGGGCGCAAGGCTGATTTCAGTATTAATGACATGCTTTGCTTTGCGTGTCATTAACGAGCAATAGTCCGGGCGCACTTACCTTTCCTACCTCACCAGTGGAGGTCCTCACCGGCGAGGATCACAGATGGTTCCCACCAACGGGGACCAGGTACGATGGCTTCGCTGTAGGGCCTGGAGGTCTTTGAAGCCTCCTGGGTGGTTGGGGGCAGGGCCAGCCTAGAACCCTCGCAATGCCAGTCTGCCCCCCCCCCCCCCCCCCAACCGCCAACATTGTTTGGCATTTTTTAAGCAATTTAGGTCCTAATCTCTGTTGTTTCTTCAGCAAACCCCTCCGTCTATCAGCTCCACTGGGTCCCTGAAGATGACCTTTAGAACCCATGCCTGTGACTATGTTTCTGGCCACCCCTCCAATCACCTTCTTAATTGGCTCAGGATTGATGTTCATCCGAACATGCTTCTGTGAAACATCCTGGGGCATTTTTGTTCCACTAAAGGCCTTTAGTAAGTGCAAGTAGCTGCTCCTTTTACATTTTAGGTACAAACGCTTGTTGGGTTGCTCTCTAAAGTTCGCCTGTTCAAAACCCCCAGTCCAACAACCATTTAATGTTTAAGATATAAACTTATATAAAATCGGGCGTTTAACCAGGCCAGATGGTGTCCTCAAAGGATCTGTAAAAGCCTGAAGAAAAGCGATGATTCAGTAATTATGGCGCACTCAACCCAGTGCCTAATTGGCACGAAGCACAACACAAACCCGCATTAAATTGACAGTTTTATTCAGAGTGAACACAAGATGGCTGGTGTGGGAAATGGAAAATGTCACATTAGTGCTTTGGGGGGTCTTTTCTAAGGATGCAGCTAAGACACGGATTGGGGCAGAGAAATCTTTGTATGTAACAGGACAAACATGTGTCCTGGAGTGTTTGAGGTCAACACTGGGTGGTAGAAAAACATTTACCACAACTAATGTCCTTCATCTTGATTTTGGGAAGAAAAAGAGTTTTAAGAGTTACACCTCTTAATAAAGTGAAGCAGTTTTACCGCAGCGTGCATTTCAAACACTGCATCCTGGATTGAAGCAATGTGTGACACTGTCAAACATTAGTTGTTCAGAAAATGCATTTAGAAGTGGTTAGCCCTGCTGCCTCACAGCGCCAGGGACCCAGGTTCGATTCCCGGCTTGGGTCACTGTCTGTGTGGAGTTCTCCCCGTGTCTGCGTGGGTTTTTCTCCGGGTCCTCCGGTTTCCTCCCACAGTCTGAAAGACGTGCTGGTTAGATGCATTGACCTGAAAAGGCGCCGGAGTGTGGCGACTTGGGGAATTTCACAGTAACTTCATTGCAGTGTTAATGTAAGCCTTAGTTGTGAGTAATAAATAAACTTTAAGCATATAGAATAAAAACAGAAAATGCTGGAAATACTCAGCAGGTCAGGCAGCATCTGTTTAATTGAAGATTTCCAGCTGACAGTGTATTTTGCTTTTGTATTAGTTTCAGAAAGAAAGTAGCCTGAGTCTGCAGTTCAGTCCCTTGTGGGTTGGCAGTGTCACTGTGGAGACAGGATAGTTTGTACGAATTCCATGGAGAGTTCAGATTTTCAAAACCAATTGCGTAAGCAAGAGTAATTCTCGAGCAGTCATGGATGTTTTATTGTTCAAACTAATTGTAGTTATTGCCCTGGAAATTTAGACCAAATGAGGACATCTGTTCTTTCCACAGTTGGTCACTCACATGTCTTGTGAAAAATTTGATACATTTGCAAAAGAACTGGCAAATCATTTTCCTACATCATTAATCACAGCTTCTTGAAGTGATTCTTTCTATTACATTGGCAAATATTTTTCTTATTCATTTGTGGGACATCATAGAATCCCCACAGTGCAGAAGGAGGCCATTCGGCCCATCGAGTCTGCACCAAGCACAATCCCACCCAGGCCCTATCTTCATAACCCCATGCATTTACCCTAGCTAGACCCCCTGACACTAAAGGGCAATTTAGCATGGCCAATCCACCTAACCATCACATCTTTGGGACATAGACATCACTGGCTGGGCCAGCATTTATTGCCCAGCCTTAGTTACTCTTGGAGGGCAATTGAGGGTCAACCCACATTGCTGTGGCTCTGGAGTCACACGTAGGCCAGACCGGGTAAGGACGGCAAATCTATTGCCCTAACGGGCATTAGTGAACCAGATGGGTTTTTCTGACTATTGGCAAAGGTTTCATGGTCACCAGTAGATTTTAAAAATTGAATTCAAATTCCACCATCTGCTGTGGTGAGATTCAAACCCGGGTCCCCAAAACATTCAGCTCTGACAAAGGACTCTATTCTCTCTTCAAAGATGCTGTCAGACCTGCTGTGATTTTCCAGCATTTTCTGCTTTTGCTTCAGATTCCAGCATCCGCAGTATTTTGCTTTTACCCCAGAATGTTAGTTGAGTTTCTGGATTAATAGTCTGGCGATAATACCGCCTCCCCACTTTGCTGAATTCTGCACAACTGCCTGTTGTGAATTTAAGTCTATTGTCCAAATTCATTTAACACAGAATCTTGACAGCTAACTGAGGGAATCAGGTTTGGATTTGACATCAGGATTCAATGAAAACAAAAATCATGTTCTCGTTCTCTATATCGGCCTCCTGTCCTGTTTTCTGCATGTTCGGTGAACAGGGTGTTGCTCTTGTGGTTGCCATCCTCTTGCACCTTTCCTTCTCCAGCAACACATTCAGGTTATCTTCATTAAAAGGTGAAATTGTCACTGAGGTTGTAAATATCATCAGTTCTCACTGAAACATAGCGCTACACATTCAAGAAAAATGGAATTCACCCTTTTAGGTGCAGCAACCGTTGCTGGACTTGGATGGATTATCACTTCACCAACTGGTCATGCATTCCTTGCGCTCACCAAAAATAGAGTACAGGGTGTATAAATCATCATCTTAACTATCCAATTCTACAAATTCAAGCCCAATAGGTGACCTGTCAATCATAGCATCCCTATAGTGCAGAAAGAGGCCATTAGGCCCATTGAGTCTGCACCGACTCTCCAAAAGAGCATCTTCCCTATCCCCGTAACCCCACACACTTACCCCAGTAATCACCCTAACCTATACATCGAGGGAATTTAAGGGGCAATTTAGCACGGCCAATCCATCTAACCTGGCCATCTCTGGACTGTGAGAGGAGCACCCGGAGGACACACACACAGACACCGGAAGAACGCACAAACTCCACACAGACAGTCACCCAAGGCTGGAATTGAACCTGTGTCCCTGGCGCTGTGAGGCAGCAGTGCTAACCACTGAGCCACTGTGCCACCCAGGTGTGTAGGTGCTTCCCAGGGTGTATCCAGTTTGCTTTTAAAATCAGGAATCGAGGCTTAAATAACAAGTGGCTGAATTTTGATTTGATTTATTATTGTCACATGTATTGTTTGAAAAGTATTGTTTCTTGTGAGCTATCCCGACAAAGCATACTGTTCATAGAGTACATAGGGGAGAAGGAAAGCAGAGTGTGCAGAATATATTGTTACAGTCATAGCTAGTGACAGTGACAGGGCATGGATCTATCATTATAGAACATAGAACATAGAACATTACAGCACAGAACAGGCCCTTCGGCCCACGATGTTGTGCTGACCTTCATCTGAAACCAAGATCAAGCTATCCCACTCCCTACCATCCTGGTGTGCTCCATGTGCCTATCCAATAACCGCTTAAATGTTCCTAAAGTGTCTGACTCCACTATCACTGCAGGCAGTCCATTCCACACCCCAACCACTCTCTGCGTGAAGAACCTACCTCTGATATCCTTCCTATATCTCCCACCATGAACCCTATAGTTATGCCCCCTTGTAATAGCTCCATCCACCCGAGGAAATAGTCTTTGAACGTTCACTCGATCTATCCCCTTCATCATTTTATAAACCTCTATTAAGTCTCCCCTCAATCTCCTCCGCTCCAGAGAGAACAGCCCCAGCTCCCTCAACCTTTCCTCATAAGACCGACACTCCAAACCAGGCAGCATCCTGGTAAATCTCCTCTGCACTCTTTCCAGCGCTTCCACATCCTTCTTATAGTGAGGTGACCAGAACTGCACGCAATATTCCAAATGCGGTCTCATCAAGGTCCTGTACAGTTGTAGCATAACCCCACGGCTCTTAAACTCCAACCCCCTGTTAATAAAAGCTAACACACTATATGCCTTCTTCACAGCTCTATCCACTTGAGTGGCAACCTTTAGAGATCTTTGGATATGGACCCCAAGATCTCTCTGTTCCTCCACAGTCTTCAGAACCCTACCTTTGACCCTGTAATCCACATTTAAATTAGTCCTACCAAAATGAATCACCTCACATTTATCAGGGTTAAACTCCATTTGCCATTTTTCAGCCCAGCTTTGCATCCTATCTATGTCTCTTTGCAGCCTACAACAGCCCTCCACCTCATCCACTACTCCACCAATCTTGGTGTCATCAGCAAATTTACTGATCCACCCTTCAGCCCCCTCCTCTAAGTCATTAATAAAAATCACAAAGAGCAGAGGACCAAGCACCGATCCCTGCGGCACTCCGCTAGCAACCTGCCTCCAGTCCGAAAATTTTCCATCCACCACCACCCTCTGTCTTCGATCAGATAGCCAGTTACCTATCCAATCGGCCAACTTTCCCTCTATCCCACACCTCCTCACTTTCATCATAAGCCGACCATGGGGGACCTTATCAAACGCCTTACTAAAATCCATGTATATGACATCAACCGCCTAGTTACCTCCTCAAAAAATTCTATCAAATTTGTGAGGCACGATTTGCCCTTCACAAATCCGTGCTGACTATCCCGGATTAATCCGCATCTTTCTAAATGGTCGTAAATCCCATCCCTAAGGACCTTTTCCATCAATTTACCAACCACCGAAGTCAGACTAACCGGTCTATAATTACCAGGGTCATTTCTATTTCCTTTCTTAAACAGAGGAACAACATTCGCCACTCTCCAGTCCTCTGGCACCAACCCCGTGGACAGCGAGGACCCAAAGATCAAAGCCAAAGGCTCTGCAATCTCATCCCTCGCCTCCCAAAGAATCCTAGGATACATTTCATCAGGCCCAGGGGACTTATCGACCTTCAGTTTATTCAAAACTGCCAATACATCCTCCCTCCGAACATCTATTTCCTCCAGCCTATTAGCCTGTAACACCTTCTCTTCCTGAAAAACATGGCCCCTCTCCTTGGTGAACACTGAAGAAAAGTATTCATTCATCACCTCGCCTATCTCTACTGATTCCATACACAAGTTCCCACCACTGTCCTTGACCGGCCCTAACCTCACCCTGGTCATTCTTTTATTCCTCACATAAGAGTAAAAAGCCTTGGGGTTTTCCTTGATCCGACCCGCCAAGGACTTCTCATGTCCCCTCCTAGCTCTCCTCAGCCCCTTTTTCAGCTCATTCCTTGCTAACTAATTATCATTTTAATATTGCTCTATTTCCAATACTTGGTGTCTTTTTGGCAAATATGGCCTTGAAAATCTGTAGTGGCGCTCCCTTGACATTAAATCCAGACTGGGATGCGTCATTGCTCTTCTGCCATCAGCACCACTGATGTTTGTGCAGTCGAATGGAGAAACGTCAAGGATTGAAGTGCGCGAGACACATCGGAAACACTTGCCGAAACTGGTCACCCTGGGTGTGCGCTGAGTTTTCCCCACCCAAAAACGGTGGGGGGGGTGATGCACTTTTAAAAATAATAAAAAAATAAAAATTATTATTCTCCTCCCCTCCCCCCGCCCTCCACCTTCATCCCAAATTGGAATTGCAGGTTTAAGCTGGGTCCATGTGGTGCAGCAGATGTACCATTTTTACATGAGTTTCCAACAGCAGGCTGGGACACTGGCATACCTGACTTAAGGAGCCCCTTCTCCTCTTCCAGTTGATGGTGTTCAAAGGGCCGGCAGAGGTTCTTCTCCCACAAAGTCATCTTTCAGAATGCTGTTTGAAGACCAGTTCTTGGCTAAATTTACTGTTGTTAAGGTAGACTATCGTTGGACACTGGCCAAGGATTTTGGAGCCGACGCCTGCTCGGTTGCTGAGGCTGTCCTCTTCTTCCCATCCTCTGGGAAAGATCACCTCATTGCAGCCCCTCTGATCCCTCAGCAGGAACTCCAGTTAATATGGAGTGGGTGGGTGGCAGCCTTCCCAGATCCTCTCTCCATTCTTATGGTAGCTGCAGCATCAGGAATCCACATGCTGGTGAGCTTCTCCCACTCTTTGCCATGGCCCCTTTAATCAGAAATCCTTCCTTTGACAAATTGGGCATATCATGCTGCCCGCCCTCCCATAATTGGTCGGGGATCCTGGGTGTGGGGCGACGCTTTGGGGGGGGGGGGGGGGGGTGGTTTACTCTGACTCTCTGAATGAGCATCTTACCCAGGCCCTCTGTTCTATTCTATCCCCTTAACCCTGCACATCGACCATGGCAATCCATCTAATCTACACATCTTGGGACACTAAGGCGCAATTTAGCATGGCCAGCCCACCTAATCTGCACAGCTTTGGACTGTGGGAGGAAACCAGGGCACCCGGAAGAAACCCACACAGACATGGGGAGAACGTGCAAACTCCACACAGTCAACCAAGGCCAGAATTGAACCCAGGTCTCTGGCGCTTTGAGGCAGCAGTGCTAACCACTTTGCCAACTTGCCGCCCTTTACAAATTTGCATGTCATCTTTATGCAGGGATCATTGCTAATCTCTGCATTGTTCCAATTTTAGTGTCGATGCTGCCAAAGTGAGTTACACAAATAAATAATACAAATAAATAATCCTGACAATTAAAGCATGTGCCATGATCTTTGAGAAGACACAAGTGGCTCATATTTCATTGTAATTAAAAGTTACAAATTCACATAATTATGGTAAAATTATTACACTTGGCTGTATAAGAACGGCTCATTCATTACCAATGTAAATAGGTTTGGAGGTGTGAATTTTGTGAAAGATTATTGAGATCATTCAGAGAGTTATCAAATTCTTTTACCATATCCTGCAGGTTGAAGATTCTGGCTGCCATTACATGGTTCAGCTTTCTATCCAGTTACTGGGAAGCTTCTCTCTCCCAACTTACAATATTCTCCCTGAGAGTCTCAGACTGTTCCTGAATATTTTATTTTCTCCTTCTTGTCTCCAAAGCCATTTATCATTTTAACCGCTTGAACGTCCACAATGACAATTCCGCCACAAGACTTGGTTTCCTTTCTGAGTCTCACTTTCTGTGCTAATTTGATTCCATTAATTTTGTACTTCAGTCACACGTAATGTTTTGCCCAATGTATAATACTTCACGTTTGGCTGTATTAAATTTCATTTGCCATCTGTCTTCTCATTTGCGGAGCTGCCACCCTAGGAATTTATTATCAAGCCATTTATTTATAGCCAAAGCTTTTACATGTATTGGAGAGGGATTTGGAGCATTTAGGATAGTGTCTTCCTTGCAATGAGATTAGGGAGCACATTATTAAAAATGAATTCAACAAAGATATGGAAGAGGAGCCATACAGGCTTCAAAGCAAAAGCCATCTTCTCATCCAAACTTGTGTGCGCGTTTGTAATATTATTTGAGCAGGAAGCAATGTCAAACATTACCAGGTTGTACCATGGGCAGACAGATAGCCCTTTGAAGAATGGGGATTTCATTAAGCTCGGGGGTTATTTTTGTCACGGCAGAAGTTTCATAATGGATATTAGTTGCCACTAAATGAATTGCACATCTCATTTCAAGGTTGAGAGGGTCGAACTCCAACTTGTAATCAATGATTTACGGTGAAAAGGCATTTACGTTATTGCTATCAATGAAACTGCTCATTGCCAGCCATGTGTGCATTTATCTTTCCACCCATTACACAGCATGAGATCAATGTATACCTTCAAAGCCAGATGAATTTATAAAGTTGACAGTGATTTTGCTTCCACTGCAACATTTGTATTCTATTTGCATCCTACATTAGGTGTTACTGGAGTGTTACTGCTGTTTTGATAGCTCATTAGTCAATCAGTGGTGGGAAGAGATCTGTTTTTTGATCATTTGTTGTAAAGGAAAGACTTGTTGCCTCAAAACCGCAGCTGCCTAAGTGGATTTTGCTCTAATGAGTTTCCCATTAGATGCCTTCATAAATGCCTCTCCCTGTCATATTTCCTCTGTAATAAGTCAACAGGAGATTCACTCCTGAAAGGGAGAACTGATTCTGCCGGCTTCACTTGCTCTGCCGTGCTACAGATGGGCCTTTTATCCATCAGTGAAAGTTGTCCGAAGAAGGTGGTCAAGTTCAAAGGTCAGGGATGAGATCCAAACTTAGAAGGGGAGAGTTTAAACTTCTGGATGGGAGGTTGGCAGGCTCACGATCTGCTTGTCTGCGAGGCTTTCTGGGAGGGAAGGCCAACAATAAACAGCTGAACCTCAGTGAAAACACACAGGGTACTCACCTGCGTGAAACTGATGTGAAGAAGCAACTAGCTAGCAGTTGACAGGTAAAAAATGGGCAGAATGCTTTTGACACTCAGATCATTTGTCGTGAGGACAGGGAAGGGACAGTGGGTCTCATGAAAAGGAGGAGAGAGCCCAGTGTTAAGTATAGTAATTGAGAATTTAATTATGTTCAGGTAGCAGGCATTAACTGTGAATTCACTCGAGTTCTGGTAGATAGCAGACTGAAACTGTAGTTGTTGGGTTAAGAGATGCATGTTTGTAATGTCTATTTCTGTAAATAAAAACTTATAAAAATGTGTAAGTATTAGGCTCCAGTTCTGTCCTTCATTGCCTGGAGAGTTGGAATAGAATATCCAGAGGTAAAGAGGCTTCCACTCTCCTATGGAGCACAGAGGAACAGATCGCACTCTTTTAACTGTGACTTAACTCATGTTAACTCAATTTAAAGAAGCAAATTTAATCATTCTTTAGTCTTGTACACTATGCTCCATAAATGGCATCCAACATACTATTGGCAGTTTTAATGGCTTCATCTATCTGGAGTCATACTTTTAGGGAATTATGTACTTGAATTATGTTACCCTTCATGTTCCCATAAAAATCACATATGACTTGACTTAGACTTCTGCATTGTCATGGAGTCAAAATCTTAGAATTCCTTACCCAACAGTATTGTGGAAGCACTAAGATTACGCAGACTTTAGCGGTTTGAGCAGGCTCCAATACTACCAATAGCTGACTGGGGCTGGGCAATAAAGGTAAGCCTTGTCAGTAATAGCTACAATCCAAAAATGAAAGAATTTAACTACAGCCCCTGAATCTTCCCATTAAGAGTATGCTGCCTTTCCTTATTACTCCCACCCATACCACTCACTGATAGCTGCCACCTGTCTGCCCACTCTGTAAAGTTCCCTGTTTTTTGGAAGCCTGTTAGTCTTTTTTGCTGGTTTCCAAGCTCCCTACTTTGCATCCCTTAACTTATGAGAATTGATTTTGCTACACCCAAGTCCAAATCATCCATATATACCAAGAACAAAAGTGGGCCGGCACAGATCTCCGGTACACCATTTCCATATCTTCTCCAGTTAATCTGAACAATGTCCATTTAATCTAACTTTGTTCCTGACCATTAACCAATTTTCTATCTGCTACCTTTCCTCTTATGCCTCTTATGAGAGATCTTATTGATCACTTTTTCCAATTATATGTAAGTTTTACGCTATTTTTATTCCTCCAATTGGTATCATAACCTTGGATTTTTTATAGGTGTATCGACAAATTTCTGTCTCAACAAAGTGTATCAAACGTGGCCTTCCTTTAATAAATTCTTTGCAATTGGATTTATTAACTCACATTTTAATTTTTCATTAATTTTGAATCATAGAAACAGAAGGAGGCCATTTGGTCCATCAAGTCTGCACTGACCACAATCCCACCCAGGTCCTATCCCCGTAACCCCACTTATTTACCCTGCTAACCCCCTGACACTAAGGGGCAATTTAGCATGGCCAGTCAACCTAACCCGCACATCTTTGAACTGTGGGAGGAAACCGGAGCACCCGGAGGAAACCCACGCAGACACGGGAAGAATGTGCAAACTCCACACAGACAGTGACCTGAGGAAGGAATTGAACCCGAGTCCCTGGCGATGTGAGACAGCAGTGCTAACCACTGTGCCACCATGCTGCCCACCTTTGGTTTGGAAGTGACTTACAAGAGTTTGCACACATATTTTTGTTAGGTGAAGGTGGAAACTTTGATGTCAATCCGTCAAGGTAACGTTCTTTTCAAAATAAAATGGAATGCTGCAAATTACTGAAAATATTTTTGCTAAATAGTTTTGAAGAAGATTGCGAGGGGCTACTATTTCTCATTCATTGCTGCTCCCAATTCAGTTTGGAGCTGTTATAATGGGTGTTATCGCAGCAGAATCGCTGCGCTTACAGAAGTAAACTGCACATATTCCCTAAACTCTGAAGCTAGTTCCCTGTGGTTTCCTGCCCTAAAGAAACCTCTAAGATCCTGACATTCCCAGGTCATAACTATGCACTGCACTGCTCTGGATGTAATATTAAAGTTTAAGTTTATTTATTAGTCACAAGTGGTGAAGAAAGCATTCAGTATGCTTGGTTTCATTGTTCAGAACATTGAATACAGGAGTTGGGACGTCTTGCTGAAGTTGTTTAGTCAGGTCACACTTGGAATACTGTGTGCAATTCTGGTCACCCTATCATAGAAAGGATATTACTCAACTAGAAAGAGTGCAGAAAAGATTTACTAGGATGCTACCGGGACTTGATGGTTTGAGTTATAAGGAGAGGCTGGATAGACTGGGAGTTTTTTCTCTGGAGCGTAGAAGGCGTGATCTTATAGAGGTTTATAAAATAATGAGGGGCATAGATCAGCGAGATCGTCAATATCTTTTCCCAAAGGTAGGGGAGTCTAGAACTAGAGGGCATAGTTTAAGGTGAGAGAGGAGCGATACAAAGTATTCAGAGGGGCAATTTTTTCACACAGAGGGTGGTGAGTGTCTGGAACAAGCTGCCAGAGGTAGTACTAGAGGCAGGTACAATTTTGTCTTTTAAAAAGCATTTAGACAGTTACATGGGTAAGATGGGTATAGAGGGATATGGGCCAAATGCGGGCAATTGGGACTAGCTTAGGGGTTTAAAAAAAAAGAAGGGTGGCATGGACAAATTGGGCCGAAGGGCCTGTTTCCATGCTGTAAACTTTTATGACTCTAAGTAGGCTTACATTCACACTGTAATGAAGTTACTGTGAAAATCACCTAGTTGCCACACTCTGGTGCCTATTCGGTTACACTGAGGGAGAATTTAGATGGCCAACGCACCTAACCAGCACATCTTTGGACTGTGGGAGGAAACCAGAGCACCCGGAGGAAACCCAAGCAGACACAGGGAGAATGTGCAAACTCCACACAGACAGTAACCCAAGCCGGGAATCGAATCCAGGTCCCTGGCGCTGTGAGGCAGCAGTGCTAACCACTGTGCCACCATGCTGCCCCACAAGCTGCAGTCTCTGAATTAATTTACAAGTAGCGAAAGCTTTGAGCAATGACAGCAGTCAGTGGCCTGATCGTTTAAAACTGCTCAGTCCATCACAGCAGTGAACGTGATCCCAGTCTGTTTACCCACAATCTGTAACCTGGTCCAGCACTCGCTTTCAGTTCCATTTCACCCATTCTGGCTCCTGTCAGTTAATCTTTTTTTTTCTTCTCAAGCATCTCTCAAAATGTATGTCACATTCCAGATAAAAATGCTTGTTAATGCTTCCTCTGACAGTCCCAAACTCCAAGCTGCATAATCTATAAACAGGGCTTCCTTCGGAAATAGGCCCTTCATAATTGATTAACAGATTAACGCAGTGTAGGTATTGATGACGAAAACCACCACCAGAAAGTCAAAAATACTGGCTACTTTAAACCTTCGCTTTGAATTTGTTCTGACTATTATAAATTCATATGGACAGTTAAACTCATTCAGCCTCCATTCACATGTGAACAGGAACAATAATATGCAATTTGTCACAAGACAGCATTAATTTAAATATCTGTTAGTCAATTTTGGCAGTAATGTATGTCTAAAATGAGTCCAGTGATGAGATGCAGGCAATGGCGCAGCTGTTGAATGACTGTTTTTATTACAGGAGCTATACTCCTATATATTATGCTTAAATTCCGGATGAGAAGTGCTCAGCATTGAATAGCAAAAGAGATCATTTCACATTGGATAGATCAGGGAATCTTAAAATTGATAGGGTTCTAGGTTCAGATAATATCTGTTCAAGGCTGATTAAGGAGGTGGGACAGGTGCTCTGTGAGCCCTGTGCTAGTCTCTTCAATATTTCAGTGGAGTCAGGATACTTCTTTTGACTGGAAGCTAGCTTATGTAGTTCCTGTTTTCAGAAAAGGGGATAAATCAGAATCAAGGAACTGCAGGACTATCGGCCTGGCATTCATTACTGGGAAGACACGAGAATGGATCATTAGAAATGATCACTGAGAAAAGGGATGGGGCCATTAGAAATTCACAACTGGACTGCTGCAAAAAATAGTATGTGCCTATCAAATTTGATGAAGTTTTTTTGAGTAAGTCATTAGTGGATGAGAGAGAGCCAGTCGACATTAGCTGCTTGAACTTGATAAAGTATCTCACACCAGGGTTACTTCACAAAATGGAATCTTGTGGTATCAGTAGAAATTTGAAATATTTCATATATCTCCAATCCCGCAGCTATAGAGTTATCGTTAATAGATATGCTTCAGCCTAGAGATATAGTACCCATGATGTTTTCCATATACTGGTCCTTGGCCTACCATTCCTCATGGACCTGCGTTTTTTGCCCATCAAGTGAGCGCACTCGGCGAGCCCGGATGCGGGTGTGAAACATGTTCCTGGCCGCGATCAGCCCCGGAGCGCAATTTCGCACTGGCTGGCCAATTAACTGCCATCCAGTGTGAAACATACTCTGTGAAAGTCTGAGTACTGCCAGAGAGGGAGGGAAGAGAGCAGGTGTTGAGAATAGGGAGAGCGCGAGCTGGCGTTACCAATGTGCTGCTTCACGGCACAGCCACTGCGGAGCTGTCTCAGGGAGCTACTGACCCATAAAATATAAAAATGGATGTTAAAACTATGCCACGAGTATGCAGGCAGCACAATAATACACAGACCTCAGTCCCCAGGCCCATTTGTTAATTTCATTTGAGCCCTGACCTGTCCTGGATCCAGATTGCAGCTTAAATGTAAAGGCCACTTGGCCAATCAGCCCCACCCACCAACCATGAAGGCAGACGGGCCGCATAAAATCCTGGTCAATTGCTGTTTAATTAATTTCAATTGTCTTCTTGCTTATTGGCAGGCTTGCTTCCGACTCACACATATCCCCGCTGACCAAAATATTGCCCGAGGGTGCAATGATGTCGGAATGTGCGCCCGAAGACTTCGCACGCGATATTACGCACTCCCGTGTTGGGCGCGTGCCCAAACTTTATACTTAAGATTCTGGCCATGGTCTTTATTAATGACCTGGACAATGGTGTTGGGAGTACGCAAATAAGTTTGCAGATGACACCAAAGTCTGTACAAGGTTAATTCAAATGGTAGGGCCCCCCCACCCAAAAAAAAAGATTTAAGTGCATTGGGATGCGCACCACATTATTAAATGGCATTAATTGAGTTAAATGTCGTGTCCTGTGTGTCAGTCAGGCCAATGAAGAATACACTTAAATTAAGAAAGAGACCAAGAGGGAAAAATATAGAATCATTGAATCCCTACAGTGCAGAAAGAGGCCATGCAATCCATCAATTCTTGCTGTGTTTCCAATGCGCTGATTCAGTGCACAAGTCACTGAAGGTTCATGACCAATGTAGTGAAATGGTAGCTAAAGCTAACAAGGCCTAGTGTCATCCTAAACCATTCAATATATACCAAAGGACACTTTTTCACATTGAATAGTTCACTCATCAGACCCCGCCTAGAGTACTGTGCCCAGTTTTGGTTCCCACACATGGTGGATGATATAATGTCCACAAGTAAATTCCCGAGGAGAGCTACATAAAACATTCCTAGTTTCTGTGTCAGCGGTGACTCAGTTGGAAGCACACCTGCTCCAGGACGTAAGAGAAAGGTCAAGGCAGTATTGGGTCTCACTTCTAGAGGTGCTGTCTTTTGGATGAGACATTAAACTGAGGAGCAGGCAGATGTTAAAAATCTCAAGGTACTATTTTGAAGAGCAGGGCAATTATCCCCAGTGCCATGACCAATATTTATCCCTCAATGTTCATGACAGAAAACAAATCATTTGGTCATTAGCACATTGCTGTTTGTGGGAGCTTACAACACTTCAAATGTACTTCATTGGCTGTAAAGTGTTTTGGGATAGTCAGGAAAAGTGCTTTGTGAATTCGAGTCTTATTAAAAAAATGCTACTCAGATAGGCTTTAGGATCATGGTCTAATTACTAAGTTTAGATTTAAACACAGTGTCGACATAGAGGTGACCTGACATAGGGCCAGATGGCCTACTCCTGCTCCTATTTCTTACGTTCTTATGTTCTTATAGGTCCATAAAATAATGAATGTGAGAATCGAATCCTCATTGATAGTAATTTCCAGTTGAACAGATTGGAGAAGGCCAATGGCATGAGTTTAAATTACGTAAACATAAGAATAAACTGGAAGTTAAACAGTTTTTCTTTTTCCATAGGATTGTGGGTCTTTGGAGCACGTTGCTAGTTAAATATATTGTGGTAGGGACTGCCTCCCTGCATGTCTTCAAGAGGGAGTTCCTCACCATATCGAAGATCTGTGGCTTTATCGTTAATGCTTGATTCATGTGATCTGGTTTCAATTAGGCTTACATTAACACTGCAATGAAGTCACTGTGAAAATCCCCTAGTTGCCACATGCCAGCGCCTGTTCGGGTACACTGAGGGAGAATTTCGCATGACCAATGCGCCTAACCAGCGCGTCTTTCGGACTGTGGGTGGAAACCGGAGCACCCGGAGGAAACCCATGCAGACACGGGGAGAACGTGCAGACTCCCCACAGATCGTGACCCAAGCTGGGAACCAAACCCAGATCCCTGGTGCTGTGGGTAGCAGTGCTAACCACTGTTCCAAGAGAGCAATTTTGCATAGGACTCCACACACCTTCCCCTCCACCCCCCCCCGCCCCCCACCCACCACCCATTTGCCGTGTTTATATCATGTTTCTATGCCTCTCCCAGGAGTGTTCGACTGTGATGGTCTATCCATCATGGTTTGTGGGGTGGGGGTGGGGGGTGGGGTGGGGGATTGATGGACCTGCCAGTCTTTTCCTACCCATCATTCCAGATGTTTGTATGCATAGATCTAAGCCGTGAATGCATTGGAGTTAATATGGGATGTGGATTGCAAAAGGAGAGTGTTTAACCGACGTTAACTTTTCAGTCCACATGCAGGAAAAGGGTATGGTGTCATTCTAAGTGAATCTGTTTGCCAGTGTTCCTTACCTACAGACAAGAATTAAACAGTTGGCAATGAGTAATCTCATTTGTGACATTTGACTTAGTTATCTTAAAACACCAAGGTAACTGACATTTCCGAAACTATCCTGTCATCTATTTTGATGTAATGAAATTACAGCAAGTCACTCTTTTTTTTATTGACCCATCAGCAGTTATCACATCTGCTACATTTCTATTATTCATTGAAGACTTTCCAATAGGCATGCAAAATAATTCTGCCGAGGTGAATGACGCCACTGCGAAGATGGTAGCAGCGAAACAATGTGCAAGGCAGAAGTGACAAAGGAAATGCAAGTCAGTGTGGGCAATGCAAATTGCCTGGCGGATAACATGGTTGCTCAGTGAATTAATTGTTCATTATAACAAGTTTGGGAGGGAAATGTTTCACTCGTTTGACCAGCAGCACCTTGGGCTATTTTTCAAGTTTAAATATATTCTCTGCTTGATTATCTGTCTAGTGGAAAATTGGAATGTTGGCAGAAATCAGTTTCTCAACTGATGTTTCTCCCAATCCGAACTCCGTGACCTGTGTTTATCTGCCTGCAAACCACAGTCAGTATTTTGTATAAAACGATTAATTTAATCAATAACTGGAACGTGTCATAGAATTCCTACAGTGCAGGAAAAGGCCATTCAGCCCATCGAGTCTGCACCGACCACAATCCCACCCTGGCCCTATTCCTGTAATCCTTCATATATGCCCTGCTAATCCCCCTGACATGGGGTTTAATTTAGCACGGCCAATCAATCTAACCCACACATCTTTAGATTGAGGGAGGAAACCGGAGCACCCGGAGGAAACCCACGCAGAGACGAGGAGAATGTGAAAACTCCACACAGACAGTGACCCGAGGCTGGGAATTGAACCCGGGTCCTTGGCACTGTGAGGCATTGGTGCTGACCACTGTGCCACCGTGCTGTGTCGAATCAAATAGGAACAAAATATGAGTTTTGAAGTGAATACAATTTCTGGCACCTGCAGAACTACATTAGATTAGAGTTAAAAAACATTCTCTTCTGCTTTGCCACTATGAATGGATTAAGAACAAAAGATGGCTCAAAGTGCTGAAGAGGTGGATGTTCCAAAGAACTTATCTGATATCAGATTTATGGATTAAAAATAAGTTAGTTCTGTATTATTATTGTAATATTCTGGGTGGCACAATGGAAGAGTGGTTAGCACTGCTGCCTCAAAGGGACCCGGGTTCAATTCCAGTCTTGGGTCACTGTCTGTGCGGTGTCTGCACGTTCTCCCTGTGTCTGCGTGGGTTTCCTCCGGGTGCTCTGGTTTCCTCCCACAGTCCAAAGATGGGCAAAATAAAAGCAAATTGCTGCGGATGCTGGAATCTGAAACCAAAAGAGAAAATGCTGGAAAATCTCAGCAGGTCCGGCAGCATCTGTAAGGAGAGAAAAGAGCTGATGTTTCGAGTCCAGATGATCCTTTATCAAAGCGAGTTAGGTTGATTGGCCATGCTCAAACGCCCCTTAGTGTCAGGGAGATTAGCAGGGTAAATAAATGGGGTTATGGGGATAGGGCCTTGGTATTGTTGTTGGTTCAGGCTCAAAGGGCTGAATGGCCTCTTTCCGCACTGCAGGGATTCTATGATTCTAATTATCATCGTAATTATTCTAATTTTATCTGAGGAGCAGTATGTGATGATGTTTTTAATAAGAGTGTAAATTGTCAGGACAATGTGTGAGCTGCTTGTTCAAGATCTCGGCAAAGTTCACCACTGCTCCTGTGCCAGTGAATATCACAACGCCCCCAATTTTGTTTTTGCCAGTGGGCACTTCAAGTTCTGGAAGGAGATTATACTGGCACTGTGCAAAGTAAAATGTCAGATTGTGTTGCAGTAGTGTCCAGGCAATGATGATACATGATTAGTGCTGATTAATTTTCAAAAGGAAAAAATAAAGCTTATTTTCAGGGTAGCAAAATTTTACATGCTGGATAATTTTTGCGGCACTGGGTCAACACTGACTACCCACACATTGAGACATGCCCCTTTCCAAAGTATTTCGATCATGAGAGACTCCACTTCCTTATTACATAGGTATGGGGCTAAACATGGCATAGTGATAATGTCACTGGACCAGTAGTCCAGAGACTCAGATTAATGTTCAAGGTTTGGGCAATGTCTCTGCAAAGTCTGCCATGAGTTCAAACCCCACCATAGTAGCTGGCAGAACTTAAATTCAATTCATTAAAGTCTTGGAATTGAAAGCTAGCCTCAGCAATGGTGATTATTGTCAAAAAAAACATTTGGATCATAGAAACATAGAAGATCAGAGCAGGAGAAGATCAGAGCAGGAGAAGGCCCTTCGAGCCAGCTCCGCCATTCATCACGATCATGGCTGATCGTCCAACTCAATAGCCTAATCCTGCTTTCTCCCCATAACTTTGATCCCATTCGCCCTCACTGATGCCTTCTCGGATTGGAAAATCTGCTATCCTTACCTGACTGCTGCATCCTTACCTTAGCTTTGATGCTTCACAGCGCCAGGTACCCGGGTTTGATTCCCGGCTTGGGTCACTGTCTGTATGGAGTTTGCACGTTCTCCCCGTGTCTGCATGGGTTTCCTCCGGGTGCTCCGGTTTCCTCCCACATTCTGAAAGACGTGCTGGTTAGGTGCATTGACCCGAACAGGCGCCGGACTGTGGCGACTAGGGGAATTTCGCAATAACTTCATTGCAGTGTTAATGTAAGCCTTACTTGTGACTAATAAAAGAACTTTACTTTTACTTTTGCTTTACTGACTCCATATCCACAGCAATGGGGCTGACTCTTACCTGCCCTCTGAAATAGCCAAGGGAAATTAGGGATGGGCAAGAAATGCCTTGGCAACAACACCCACATCCTATCAGAGAATAAAGAAAAATCCATGCCGTACACATGAGTAGGCTGGTTATTGTTAAATTCCATGGTGCTAAGCATGACTGGCCATTAAGAATTAATGTGCCTCAACATTACTCGAACTGCAAGGAGGGTGATTGGATTGTATCTGTGTGATATCCGTACAAAGTTGAATTTGAGCGTAATGGCCATGAAGGTAAGATCGTGTGTTCGGTGATTGAGCTTACCCTTCAGCTGTTAAACCAAAATTAATTGCTTAATTAGCGCTTATTGTATGCCCCAATAAAATAATCTCAGTTTGCTGTATGATGAATTGATGAGGAACACATGCATACCATGAAATGAGAGGATTTGCAGCAGCTGGTGTCCCAGTACTGGCTCGGTGCATTCAAGGTTTAAAATAAAACACACCTGAATTGATTTAACACAATTGAATATAGGAATCTTCTGAAAAAAAGTCTCTCACAATGTAAAGGTTACAGTCAGAGGACATTGATGTATTTAATAAGTATGGTCCATCATGGTTTAGTTTGAGTTATGTTGACTAACCACAAAAAACATTAACCACAAGCATGAACCCTGTCTACGAATTAACCGTATATAAGCGAACATGTTTCATGCAAGTCATTTAGTTAGGAATGTTTTTACGTCTCTCAGGAATGATTCAAATGGTCAGGCTGACAATTTATCACACATGTGTATGCTTCATTTTGCACAACAGTGATTTTTCTCTTTATCAACTTCAGTTTTTTACTAAGTGCAAGTTAACAGAGAAACACAATACCAGTATGTGATATTACAGTATCAGCTGAGAAGGAATGCACACAATTTAACATTTACATCCTTTAGATGCAGCCCTAGCTGATCACAGAATCATTGAATTGTCACAGCACAGAAGGAGGCCAATTGGCCCACCTTATCTGCACTGGCTCTCCAAAAGAGCAACATGACTTAGTGCCATTCCCCTGCCTTTCCTTTCCTTTCCCCTTGCTAAGGTCTGTGTAGCAAAAAAAAGACTTGCACTTATGTAGCATCCTTCACAATGACTGAATGTTTCAAAGCACTTAACGCTAATAAGGTACTTTAGAAGTATTCCCTTGGTCATGCAGGACCTGAATAATGCTACAAAAAGAGACATGTTGTCAAAGCTTTTGGACTTGCACTCATTAGGACATAGACAAGAATGCCAAATTTCAAAGGGAAAAACAAGATATACCGCATGGCAAAAGAAGTGCTGATTGATTGGCAAGTCAGCTCTCGTTGCTCTGGAGGATAGTCTCTGCACTTTGAACCCAGCACGATGGAGGACTTGTGATTTTGCCTTTCCATCAATTTCTCATGGTGGATCTCAGATGTCTTTGGTGGAAGCATTCCCGAACTTTGATGTAGCAGAACCTGGATTCTGTGCCATACAGCAGAGCGGCAAGGATTGTGGCCTGGTAGACTTTGATTTTAGTTTTCAGTTTAATGCTATGCAGAAATGATCATGATGGATTTGGCCATAGACCAAGCTGACTTTCTGAATATGGGAACAGACAGATTGAGTCGCTTCTCTAAATGGAACCAATTGTTGATGCCTGTAGGCATGTTTGTGGTAGCTTGAGATGGAAGAGTTGGGGAGGAATCACACTTCCTTTTTTGCTGCTGGTAACTGCAAAGGCGTGGGACATGTCACCACAGTCACAAACATGTCCAGCCATGCCATTGTGCGCCAAGCACAGGATTTTAACAAAATTGCTTGCCCATCCTTAACTAGGAGAACAAGTACCATTGAGTAGATTGGCTCACACTCTAATACCTACAAACGGCAATAATTCTGTCTAGATCACCCTCATTTGCTTGTCGTGCTGAATCCTGTGGCAGATAATAGAATAATTTCATCAAATCCCTATAGTACAGAAGGAGACCATTGGCTCATCGAGTCAGTACCGACCACAATCCCACCCAGGCCCTATTCCCGTAAAACCACATATATATCCTGCTAATCCTCTTGAAACTAGGGTCAATTTAACAGGGCCAATCAACCTTATCCACACAACTTTGGACTGTGGGAGGAAACCGGAATACCCGGAGGAAACCCACGCAGAGAAAGTGCAAACTCCATACAGACAGTGACCTGAGGCCAGAATCGAACCTGGGACCCTGGCGCTGTGAGGCAGCAGTGCTAACCACTGTGCCACCTTGCCACCCACATGTAATGCATAAATTTAAGTGATCTTTGTGCAGAAGTTGAGAAAGCAGTTGGACCACTGGGCATGGTTTGATTTTGTTTGCGCTTCAGAATTGCTATGTGCCTTTGAATTAAGCCAGAAGACAATAAAAATAGCAATAACAAATTTGGGTGGATGCATTCACTTTTGCAATTGCATATCCACAGAGACAGATTATGGCAATAGATTGATAATGAAAAAATAAGTTTATTATAAGTGATATGCGCTCATGTGTGCACCAACCCTTTTTTAAAGCTATCATTGTTAAACTGCAATATTATTAATGGAGTAAATAATTGAAAATCTCCTAAAATGCCTGAAATGATGCATTTCTGATAACTGGCAAGATCTCTAGAGTTGTTGTGAATTTCCTGCTCTGCTAGATTGAATTTTGTTGGTCTTCTGTACTTCACATGCGGAGGATAATTTCTTCAATGTGAAATAGAAATAAAAGACTCATTCACTGTCGCTGGATGTTTTCTTAAGTTTTATTTATTAGTGTCACAAGGAGGCTTACACTAACACTGCAATGAAGTTACTTTGAAAATCCCCTAGTTGCCACACTCCGGCACCTGTTCGGGTACACTGAGGGAGAATTTAGCGAGGCCAATGCACCAAACAGGCACGTCTTTTGGACTGTGGGAGGAAACCAGAGCACTTGGAGGAAACCCACGTAGACACGAAGAGAACATGCAGACTCTGCACAGACAGTGACCCAAGCCGGGAATTGAACCCAGGTCCCTGGCGCTGTTTCTTTCTGTTTGCACAAAGAAAAGGGGTGGAGTAATGTAATGTTTCAGGGTCTGGTCTATGGCTTATTTGTTTATTGTTTGTTGTAGCTTTTTGTTGTGAACTCATCTGTAATACTACCTGATCCCCAGAACTCTAAGCCATTATTACTTAACGGCGCTGTTCTGTCGAACATTCAAACTCTCACTTTGGTAGACATTTGCCAGATTGTCAGTTTTAGCAGAATTTAGAGTCATGGGATTTTACAGCACAGGAAGAGGCCCTTTGGCCCATCATGTCTGTGTGGGCCATTAAACACCTATCTATTCTAATCCCAATTTCCAGCACTTGGACAGTGGCCATGTACGCTGTGGTGCTTCAAGTGCTTATCTAAATGCTGCTTAAATGTTGTGAGGGTTTCTGCCTTGACCACCCTTTCAGACAGTGAGTTCCAGATTCCCACCACCCTCTGGTTATTGGCCCCTCTAGTCAGAGGAGAGGTTTCTATTTACCCTATCTATGTCTCTCATAATTTTGTGCATCTCAATTAGTCCCCCCCCCCCCACCCGCCTTAACTTCCTCTGCTCTATGGAGAACAATCCTCTCCTAAACAGCCTCTCTTCATAGCTGAAACATTCCAACCCAGGCAACATCCTGGTGAATTTCCTCTGCACTCTTTCTAGTGTAATCACATGACGACCAGCCCCATTAGAGTGGACTGGAGCCTCTGTCACTGAGCTGGTGATGTGGAGATGCCGGTGTTGGATTGGGGTGGGCACAGTAAGAAGTTTCACATCTGGTTAAAGTCCAACAGATTTATTTGGTATAAGGAGCTTTTGGAATGCTGTCCCTTCATCAGGTTTGGGAAGTTGAGAGATCCCTGTTTGTGAACTCACTCTCCACTCACCTGATGAAGGAGCAGCTCTCCGAAAGCTCGTGATTCCAAATAAACCTGTTGGACTTTAACCTGGTGTTGAGACTTCTTACTGAGCTAGTGGCCTCAGCATGTGGTGAGGTGCTGCTTTGCGGCAAAGCCAGCGAGGCTGAAAATCACCCCTAACGGGAGCCATAACTCGCGTCATTGGCTATTCAGCTCCATGAAGCAGGCAGCCAATCTGATTCCCAGCCTTTCCCATGAAAATTCTCCCACTAATAGGAATTTGGCAGGAAGCCATCCTGATGCAGCTCCCCACCATTTTCCCAGCTCCCCGTCTCCAAACCTGCCATCATGAGATCAGGAAAAAATTAGCCCATAATCTCCATTTACTTGCAATGCTTAGTTGTGTTGTTTTATATTTGGATATCTTAAATTTCTGCAGGCCAAATTTCACTTTGGAAATTTTGATCACAAACTCGAGTGGGGTGGAGGTGGGGCGGGGGGGGGGGGGGGGGGGGTGGAGAGGTGGCAATCTTACCAAAAAAATTCTAAGTGCTGAACGAGTGTGAAAATGGCAGAGAATCACGCTGATGTTTTGGGCGAGCTCCCAGTCGCAATCGTACGGCACTTAGTTAAAGAAAAAAGCCAAGTGTGGTTCTCGCCAGCAGGGGGTGGGAGTGGAGCCTATTCCTGCCGGGAAGCCGGCTGCCGAGCTCTAGGGGCGCCATTGCGCAGACGTCCCGATCTCCCAGTGCACACTGTCAATAACATCGCGAGAGGCAAAAAAAACCAGGCCTGAATCCAATGTTTCCGCTCTCACCCAATCTTACCGGCTCGTCACACTGATTGGCTGGCTGGATGTGCCGGATGAGATGCTTCTTGTGATTCAAAATGTCTTATACTTGTAGTTACTGGAAAATAAATTGCTTTTTGATTGATAACTGCATTCATATTCAATGCATCATAAAAATATTTGTCAATGCCATCTTTGCTTGTTGATGTTTATATATACATAAATATCACTGTGGGAGATCCCTTTCTGCCAGCACATAGTATTTCACTGGCACACATGCAGTACACAAAATTTACAGCATATCCCTAAATAATTTTACATCTCAATAACACAGCAAGTGCACTTACTGTGTGCAGAACCCATTGCCAAATATGGGCTACGATTCTCCCATCCCGCTACGCTAGTTCTTTAGCGCAGCAGTCGGGAGATTCACACGTCAGCCGATTCGCAGGGTTTGCGCATGTATTCCTGCCATGAAAGCATCTCCCAGTGTCGGATTTCCAGCGGTGTCAGCCCTGCGCTGGAAATTGGCGGGGAGGCACGGAAAATATTTTAATACTGATTTGAATATCATTTAAATGTGATTAGCAGGCCCAGGACTGAAATCACCGGGCTCGCAAGCATCTTCCTCCCCCACCCCCCACTCCCCACCCCAACCACCAGAGTGGTTCACTCCAGCCCAGGGGATTACAGTACTTCCCCACTTTCAGAGAACTAGTGGCCCATCCCTGCTGAAGTGTAGCGGGGGGCAATCGGGGGCCCCCCAGAGGGTCGGGCAGCATGGTGGGGTACCCCCTGGGCATTGATATCCTGGCAGTGCCAGCCTGTGCCCCCGGAGGAGCTGAAGATTGGGGCGGGCTAGGAGGGGAGGGTTCAGGGATGGCCCGGCAATGGTTGGGGGCCAACAATCAGGCCATGGGTGGGGGGCTCGGAGAGCCGGCTATGTGGGGGTCATGGGGCTGGTCAACGATCAAGCTGGCCAGCAATCAGGAGTCCGGCAGTGCCGGGCCACTGCGTATGCGCCAATCTTGGCGCTAACAGATTGGCGCGTGTGCAGTGACCCGCTGAGCACTATGCTGCTGGCCTCTCCAGTGTGGATAGGCCCTGCCCCCTGATATTTAATGATATTCACATTGGTGACCTCTGCAGTGCACTGAGTGTTGGAGATCCTTCTCTGAACTCCCACTTCAAAAACCAGGTTTTGACAGAATTGTTTTGGGAGAATTCCAGCCATGGTTCCTAACTTTTAGTGTAGAGAGGGAATCCAGGAGAAACACTTTTAACATATCAGTACAAACATCTTGACTGCGTATCGACAAACATGCACATTTTCATCATGGCGTCCATGCACCTTGCCGGCAGATGCTGCAAGAGGCTTGACTTCACTGCAGAGCAGCAGTGCAGAGTGGCAAGGGGCTTGGAATCACACTATCCAAGAATTGGCAAAGTAACAATTAACCTGGATTAAATTGATTTGCTTGTAACTTCAATTAAATTGTTAACCTGCTTGTTTTAAACAGTCATATTTGCACAATGCAACCTCAAGGTCAGAATGCTCCCTGTGTTCTGTCGGGTGTGAAAATGCGACTTGTGCATTCAAACTGTGCCAATCATAAATTCTACAACATTGTACTTTGGACCCAACTTAAAGAAAACGTCAAGGGCGGATCTTTCCGGCCGCTCATGCTGGCGAGATTTTCTGGTCCCGCTGCAGTGAACGGAGATGTGGCTGAGCGTCAAATTCTCCGTCCTCGCTTGCGGCGGCAGGACAGGAACGGCCGGTAAGGTTGCGCCCCAAATGTCTTCATATTTCAGGTGAACTATACGCTTTAAGAAAGCTGAAATCTGAATAACCATTCCACATTCAAAACAAATAGTTGGCTTATTAGGGCTAAAAGGTGCAGAATTCAGTGAAAGCAAAGAAATAAAGCTATCCTTACATTGTACAGCACAATGAAAAAATAGATGTAAATTGTTTCACAAAGATAAGAATCAACTGTTTTGGCCCAAACGCTTAAAAGCAGGTGAAGTGAATTTTTAAAAATTCTTTCATGGTGATGTGAGCATTGCCAGAAAGGCCAGTGTTTATTGCCCATCCCTAATTTCGCTTCAGAATTTGGCGGTCAGTTGCTGCCCTGAAATGCTGCAGTTTATGTGGTGAAGGGACATTCTCAGTGCTGTTCGAGAACGTGCTCTGGTTTGTGGTCCAGTGGTGAATTATTTCCAAGTTTTAAAAGCTTATTTATTAGTCACAAGAAGGCTTACATTAACACTTCAATGAAGTTACTGTGAAAATCTGCCGTCGCCACACTCTGGCACAATGCACCTAACTAGCATGTCTTTCGGACTGTGGGAAGAAACCCACACAGACACAGGGAGAACATGCAAACTCCACACATACAGTGACCCAAGCCGGGAATCGAACCCGGATCCCTGGCGCTGTGAGGCAGCAGTGCTAACCACTGTACCACCATTTCCACATGCCTGCTGCCTTGTCTTTCTGGACAATAAAAGTCGCAGATTAAAGCAAAATACTGCGGATGCTGGAATCTGAAACAAAAACAGAAAATGCTGGAAAATCTCAGCAGGTCTGACAGCATCTGTGGAGAGAGAATAGAACCAACTTTTCAAGAGTTTCTGTACCTTTGTTCAGTCATTTACACATTCCGATCTCTGGGCACTATTAGCACCATTCTGAGCCTTTATAGCCACCATTTACAAACATCTTGGTCAATGACACAAGCCCCCCCTCTCAGATTTACACCATAAATCTCATCCTATTTTCTTTGTCTTCAGCTGTGACGAAGCGTCACTCAGATTTGAAACATTGGCTCTATTCTCTCTCCAAAGATTCTGTCAAACCTACTGAGATTTTCCAGCATTTTCTGGTGTTGGATAAAGGTAGTGAGTTTGGGAAGGGCCATCAAAGAAGCATTGGCAATTTGTTGTAGTGCATTATGATGCTGGCAGAGGCTGCAGCTACTGAGTCCGGGTGGTGGAGAAAGTGGATGGGATGCTACTCAAGTGGGCTGCTTTGTCCTGGACAGTGTTGAGCTTCTTAAATGTTGTGGAAACTGCACTCATCCAAATAAGTGGAGTGCATTCCATCACGCTTCTGACTTCCGCCCTGTAGATGGCTGGATGTTTTTGGGGAGTCAGGAAGTGAGTAACTCTTGCTGTTGTAGCCCCATAATTAATGTGGCTGGTCCAGTAAATCTTTTAGTCCGTGGTATTGATCGCAGGAGATTTCCTGACAATAATACTATGGAATGTTGAGGGAGGTGGTTAGAGTCTCTTGTTTTTTTATTCATTCGTGGAATGTGGACAGGCTTTGAGGAGTCAGAAAGTGAGTTACTCGCCTCTGACCTGCTCTTGTAGCCACTGTGTGTTTATGTGGTGAGTCCAGTTGAGTTTCTGGTCAATGGTAACCCCACGGATGTTGACAGTGGGGGATTCAGTGATGGTAACCCCATTGGATGTCAAGGGGCAGTGGTTACAGTGCCTCTTATTGGTGATGGTCATTGCCTGGCATTTGTGTGGAGCAAATGTTACTTGCCACTTTTCAGTCCAAGCCGGGATAGTGTCCAGATCTAGAGCTAGTCATTGCTTAGCACTTCTCTGGTGAAAATATTACTTGCTATTTATCGCCCCAAGCTTATTGAGCATTGTCCAGGTTTTGCTGCCTGCAGATATGGACTATACCTGTGGAGTTGCAAATTGAATGGAACACTGTGCAACCTTAAGTGAACTGTGCAATCCCCATCCCTGACTTTATGATGGATTGTGTGGCTATTGATGATGATGCTTGGGCCCAGGACACAAGGCTGAGAAACGTCTGCAATGTTGCCCTGGGACTGATATAATTGGCCTCCAATGCCACAACTATCTTCCTTTGTGCGTGGTTCGGCTCAAACCATTGGAGAACATTTCCCTTCATTTCCATTGACTTTGAATTTTACAGCCAGTCAAATGTGGCCTTGATGTTAAGGGCCATCAAGCTAGCTTCACCTTTGGAATAAGGCTGTAATGAAGCTTCATGGTTCTAGTGGAACCCAAACTGAGTATTGGAGAGCGTTGGTTAGCAGGTTATTGATGATGAGAAAATGACATTTGATAGCACAATGACCCCACAACTTCCATCACTTTGCTGATGATTGTGATTAGTGTCACGGACAGGAGAGGGGGGAGGGTATATTTGAACTGCCTTGATTTCCCCACTCTCTACCCACCCGTAAACAGAAAGGTATTTTTCTTATACTGATTTCCCCCTTAATATATGGAAAATATATATATTTTCTCCACCCCTTAAATTTGGAAATGTTCCAATCCTCTATTAATAACTTACAGCAAACTTGAAGCATGATGAAAACGAAAAGGTTGGCCCAATTTTATATGCACACACACGAGAGGGGTTTCACAACGTTCACCCCTTTTAAACTCACACAATAAATGGCGGAAAAGGGAAAAGGAAGAGAGTTCAGGGAAAGACCACAATAAAATACAAATATGAGTTTTACATGTGCCAGGAAGTCCAGAATCCGAAGTCAACTGGAGTGTTTCCTCCAAAGGGCTGTTGGTTGATTGTAGATTGCCCTCATCTTTCCAGTGGGAGGCTTGCACATCAGGAGAAGGCATGTAGAATGAGTCGGTCAGGAAGCACGAGTTCCAAGGTTCCAGCAGTCGGCAGGATTGATAACGGTCTGAGTTCTCCTGCTGACACCGGTTTGATGATAGACAGCACAGGCTGTTGCCTGGAGTTCTGGTCACATCTGATGTCAGACGGTAACTACTGGAATTCAGTTCCAACAGACAATTTCCCAAGCAACTTGGGGGAGGTCATATGACAAAGCTCTTTAATGGTGGAGAGACGATGAGTGGAATCTTGAGGTTTAGCGGGAGTCAGGATTCCTTTTGATTTTGGATCCACCGATGTTAGTTTAACTGACTGGTGCTCTATTAGTCAGAACTGTTGTGTTCGGACTGCTAAAGCTTCATCCATTAGCATCTTTATGGGAGATTGCGACCTGCGAAGGTTTTCCTTTGTTCGGAGTTAGCTGTTCAAGTCTCTGTTGTCATTGTTACTTTGGAACTGCTGTAAGGCATTAGGTGACCAGCTGGAAACATGTTCTTAGCTCAGTAATTTTCCATTTTTAACAGCATAAAAAAAATTGCTTTATAAAATAGTCAAGCTGACAAATATATATATATATTTTTTTCAAAACTTGCACATATTGACCGTGGCATTAGACTGATGGGAAAATAATTGTCTGGATTGGATTTGTCCTGCTTTTTATAGGCAGGACATAACTGGGCAATTTTCCACTTTGCAGATAGCTGTCACAGGGTAACATTTATTTTGGAGCACAAGTTCTTCAGCACTGAAGCCAGGATTTGTTGGGGCTGATAGTCTTTGCCGTATCCAATGTGCTCAGCATTTCTTGATATCATGTGGAGTGAATCGAATTGATAAGGTCTCTTTTATCAGCAAATATTTGACAAGGAGCTTGCAATGTTACAATAACTGCACTGAGTATAACTTGGCTAAAATTGTAACTAAACACATCTGGTTTTGCTGCAGCAAAAACAGAAAATGCTGGAGAAACTCAGCATGCCTGACAGCATCTGAGGAGAGAGAATAGATGTGGAGATGCCGGCATTGGACTGGGGTAAACACAGTAAGAAGTTTCACAACACCAGGTTAAAGTCCAACAGGTTTATTTGGTAGCAAAAGCCACTAGCTTTCGGAGCGCTGCTCCTTCATCAGGTGAATGGGATTTCAGTCCTGACTTTGGAAATCTCAGAGAAAAATTTCAAACAACAGGATTTTCTTCACACTATGTTCAGCTGTGAGATATGAGAGCTTGGCTTCTTTTTATTTATTAATGTCACAAGTAGGTTTACATCAACATTACAATGAAGTTACTGTGAAAATCCCCCAGTCACCACACTCCGGGTACAATGAGGGAGAATTTTGCCTGGCCAATGCACCTAACCAGCATGTCTTTCCGACTGTGGGAGGAAACTGGAGCATTCGGAGGAAACCCACGCGGATTTGGAACATGCAGACTCCACACAGACAGTGATCCAAGGCAGGAATCGAAGCCGGGTCCCTGGCTTTGCGAGGCAGCAGTGCTAACCACTGTGCCACCGTGCCGCCCATACTTTAAGAGTTGTTACAGTAAACATGCTTATTGGAAACAACAATAAGAGGCATTAGCCTATTTACAAATGAAAAACCACTCATCAATTGTCAAACTGAAGCTGCTAATGGGTTTTCTATTTTAGGTTATATAATCATGTGCGCTTTGAGTAGATGAAACCACATTCCTGTGCTGGCTTCGGAATAAAGAAATCTTTTACATGCATAATGCACAATGAAGTTCTTGGAGATACAGTAGAAGTGGGATTTGAGTTGATTATACTCCCACATTCCATCAATTTCACAGCATCTTTCTGTCATGATAGGTTCTCTGACAGTAAAGTAATTATGACAGGATACTACTTCGACTGAAGGTGAATGCAACATCATATTCTCATCATAAATGTACAATATCAGTCTTTCAATGATTCATAGAATCATGGAATCCCTACAGTGCAGAAGGAGGACATTCAGCCCATCGAGTCTGCACCGACCACAATCCCACCCAGGCCCTATTCCCTTAACCCCTCATATTTACCCTGCTAATCCCCCTGACACTAGGGTCAATTTAGCATGGCCAATCAACCTAACCCGCACATCTTTGGACTGTGAGAGGAAACCGGAGCACCCGGAGGAAACCCACGCAGACACGCGGAGAAAGTGTGAACTCCACACAGATAGTGACCCGAGGCCATAATTGAACGTGGGTCCCTGGTGCTATGAGGCAGCAGTGCTAACCACTGTGTCGCCATGGCGTCCCCTTAGGAGGTTCGCTGCCTCGTATGGAATGGGATCAAACATGTTAGGCGTTTATCTCCACCAGCTGATATCAGCCAGGGAAGTGATGAGGCTTCTACAATTAGTTTCTACATTCCTCTGTCAGGGGGAGGGAAAAAATCGGCAGGATTTTTCTCTCCTGATTACTCTGCAGTGATCACTGTGTAGGCTTCAAGTGATAAGATGATGAGGTCCATTTGGGATTCACTGATGATAAACAACAGTCAGTAGGAACGCTCACACATGGGGTGGGATGTTCTGGCTGCGTTCGCCCTAAGACCAGAAAATCCCAACCGAGGTCAACGGGCCTTTGCATGGTCTGTGTCCCGCCTGCTACGATTCCTGCTACGGTGGGTGGGACTGGAAAATTCCGCCCATGGTCATTTGGATGAAACTCCAGAGGATGACGAGCCCCGATGTCACCATTCCTTAGTGTAAACGTTGCCACTTTGGGGACGGAAGAACAGAAAATTGGAGGGAGAAAGAAAGAAGGATTGAAGAGGCGAAATGAGTAACATTTGCAACAGAATTAAGAACATTGCAAGATTGCAGACCTATCAGTTTCCTACTGCGACGATACTGTGCCTTTAAGACATGTATTTGTGTCATGTTTCTTGTGCGGGATTTTTTTTTAGGAGTCAGTTGTACTTACCTGGTGTTGCTTTGTTTATAACTCAGTAAGAAGTCTCACAACACCAGATTAAAGTCCAACAGGTTTATTTGGTAGCAAATGCCACTAGCTTTCGGAGCGCTGCTCCTTCGTCAGGTAAGTGGGTATTCTGTTCACAATCAGGGCATATAAAGACACAAACTCAATTTACAAAATAATGGTTGGAATGCGAGTCTTTACAGGTAATTAAGTCTTAAAGGTACAGACAATGTGAGTGAAGAGAGTGTTAAGCACAGGTTAAAGAGATGTGTATTGTCTCCAGACAGGACAGCTAGTGAGATTTTGCAAGCCCAGGCAAGCCATGGGGGTTACAGATAGTGTGACATGAACCCAAGATCCCGGTTGAGGCCGTCCTCATGTGTGCGGAACTTGGCTATCAGTCTCTGCTCAGCGACTCTGCGCTGTTGTGTGTTGTGAAGGCCACCTTGGAGAACGCTTACCCAAAGATCAGAGGCCGAATGCCCGTGACCGCTGAAGTGTTCCCCAACAGGAAGAGAACAGTCTTGCCTGGTGATTGTCGAGCGGTGTTCATTCATCCGTTGTCGTAGCGTCTGCATGGTCTCCCCAATATAGCATGCCTCGGGACATCCTTTCCTGCAGCATATCAGGTAGACAACGTTGGCCGAGTTGCAAGAGTATGTACCGTGTACCTGGTGGATGGTGTTCTCACGTGAGATGATGCGATCCGTGTCGATGATCCGGCATGTCTTGCAGAGGTTGCTGTGGCAGGGTCGTGTGGTGTCGTGGTCACTGTTCTCCTGAAGGCTGGGTAGTTTGCTGCGGACAATGGTCTGTTTGAGGTTGTGCGGTTGTTTGAAGGCAAGAAGTGGGGGTGTGGGGATGGCCTTGGCGAGATGTTCGTCTTCATCAATGACATGTTGAAGGCTCCGGAGAAGATGTCGTAGCTTCTCTGCTCCACGGAAGTACTGGACGACGAAGGGTACTCTGTCCGCCGTGTCTCGTGTTTGTCTTCTGAGGAGGTCGGTGCGGTTTTTCGCTGTGGCGCATTGGGACTGTCGATCGATGAGTCGAGCGCCATATCTTGTTCTTATGAGGGCATCTTTCAGTGTCTGGAGGTGTCTGTTGCGATCCTCCTCATCTGAGCAGATCCTGTGTATACGGAGGGCTTGACCGTAGGGGATGGCTTCTTTAACGTGTTTAGGGTGGAAGCTGGAGAAGTGGAGCATCGTGAGGTTATCCGTGGGCTTGCGGTACAGTGAAGTGCTGAGGTGACCATCCTTGATGGAGATGCGTGTGTCCAAGAATGCAACCGATTCTGGAGAGTAGTCCATGGTGAGTCTGATGGTTGGATGGAACTTGTTGATGTCATCATATAGTTGTTTCAGTGATTGTTCACCATGAGTCCAAAGGAAGAAAATGCCATCGATGTATCTAGTGTATAGCATCGGTTGAAGGTCCTGTGCGGTGAAGAGGTCTTGTTCGAACCTGTGCATGAAGATGTTGGCATATTGAGGTGCGAATTTGGTCCCCATGGCTGTTCCGTGTATTTGGATGAAGAACTGGTTGTTGAAGGTGAAGACATTGTGGTCCAGGATGAAGCGGATAAGTTGTGAAATTGCATCTGGAGACTGGCAGTTGTCGGCAGTTATCACACTATCTGTAACCCCCACGACTTGCCTGGGATTGCAAAATCTCACTAGCTGTCCTGTTTGGAGACAATACACATCTCTTTAACCTGTGCTTAATGCTCTCTGCACTCACATTGTCTGTACCTTTAAGACTTGATTACCTGTAAAGACTCGCATTCCAACCATTATTTTGTAAATTGAGTTTGTGTCTTTATATGCCCTGTTTGTGAACAGAACTCCCACTTACCTGACGAAGGAGCAGCGCTCCGAAAGCTAGTGGTATTTGCTACCAAATAAACCTGTTGGACTTTAATCTGGTGTTGTGAGACTTCTTACTGTGTTTAGCCCAGTCCAACGCCGGCATCTCCACATCTTGTTTATAACTGGCAGCCCATGTTGATACTGCAGAAGCATAATTGATGCTAATTGCAGGAATGTTTATTTTAATCTCAGCTAACACAGTGCTATTATTTTTGTGTTTTCCCCTGGGGTTTTTCAGTGTAGATTGATTGGCAGGAATGTCATGTGACTTTGTGGGGCTAGGCTCACAGAGAGACACAAGCTCAGTTGATGCTTGGGATCTTTAGATCTTTTGTCTCTTTCTTTCTCTCTCTGGAGATTGGAGAATGGGACCTGCCAAAATATAGCTCTCTTTCTCTTAAGTTCTGCTGTTTGAAGATATATCTTTCTCTGGAGGCTGCTGTATGGGAGTCAGAAGATGGGTGTTTTTCTGTATCTCTGCTCAAAGGGGTTAAAAGGCTGGAAACATAGGACCTTATATGTTTTTCAGCTTACTGATTCTGAAGAAGGATGTATATCTGTGGGGGTATTGCTTAAATTGGAACCACAGAGATCGATAGTGGTTAAGAATTATACCTTGTCATGCTTAAGTATTGCAATTGGCAAATGTTATGCTGCTTCTTTTTGATATGTTAACTGTGTTGTTAAATAAAGTTTGTTTTAAGAAAAGCTTCTTAGTGGGCTAATAGAATCACACTTGGAGCAAAACACCTTATGCTTGTGCTAATACCAAAATAAATAAAAAGTTGGGGTCAAAGTTAACTTTATAATATACTTTAGAGTTTCTGATCTGGTCCCGAACACTATCAAAGAAAAAGTGGTAATGAAATCATTAACAGCAGTAGACTGGATTACCTGTAAATTAACCAAAACAATTCAGAAAGAAGAGATTCTGTCAGGTTGACCTGAAATGGCACCCGGAGTGATCAGTGGCAAGCTTTGGAGTATGGATTCATAAACTCCCAAACTGGCCTTAACGTTGTTCCAAATGAGGCTCATTTGCCCAAGTTTAAAGCAGTCAAGGTAACACCAAGAAATGGCAAAAACAAATTCACTGAAGTATAAGCAACGATGACCATTTATTAGAGAAATCAGTCAGAAGGATCTGGTCAGTTAAATGTGATTTGAACGTGTGATCAGTCGAAACCTTGGAGAGAATAGGAGACTTGTGTACTCCATGAATCGATGCCACAGTAATTAAGAATTAAGTTGAAAGAATTGGATGGGTATCAATAGACCCTACAGTTCATTCACAAAATATATAGAATGCTGAACTGTATATCCAAAACAGTGATATGTAAGCTGGAGGAAACCATTCTGAAAGATTGCATTTTGAAATCATGTGCAGTCACCCACTGACGCACAAGATAAACATTAAAGAAATAACTCGTATTTATGAAGCAGAAGTTAGAACATTCCAAAGCATGTCACAGCAATGTCATCTCTGAGTAGGAAATCTGTTTTGTTGGTGTTGATTGAGAGATAAATGAGAACTCTCTGTTCTTTTTATATAGTACCAAAGGATCTTTTACATCCACCTGAATAGGTAGCCTCAGTTGAACATTGTATCAAAAAGACAGAACATCCAATAAAAGAGTCGTGCCTCGTGGTTACACTGAAATGTCGGCATAGATTTTTATTGTGGGATCCTGACTCTGAAGTGAGACAGCTGCATTGGGCCAAGTGGCACTCAAGTGGCTGAGAGGTGGTCCAGAGCACAGATGTGTGACTAAAGTCAGAGGGCTTTATGGTATGAGGAAATACAAGAGAGATTTGAGCTTAATGCCTTTGAAAGGAAGAATGTGAGAGAATCTTGGTGGTAAGTAATATAGTAAACACGATTGAATAGGGAAATCTGGCGGGAGGTTTTATGGCCTGTTGGTGCATTTGGAGGTAGGGAGTACTTAAAATAAAATGGGTGGCTATCCCTTGGTCTTCCCGCCCACTCTTGAACCTGCTCCCATATGTTGGCAGGGTAACCCTCACCCCCCTCTCTTTTAGTCCGATTGACGCCTCATTCTGCCATGATACATGTGTCGGAGGAAGGCAGAGTGAAGGAGACCAGACTGCTACTTTTGCAACTTATGCAAAAAGGCAGGACCTCTGCCCACCAGGGGCACCCCCAAGATCTTAACCTCCCCCTTTGTTTCTTTCCACCTGTCCTCTAAACCCTGACCCTAACCATACCACACCCCCCTTTCCCCATCCCCACCCTAGGGTCCCTGCTCCCTCCCCTAACCAAAAACCCAAAACCCCAAGCATCCCTTAAGTCCAACATCTTCTTGGAGTTGCTTGTAATTCCAGCAGTGTCCACTACTGCGTTGAGGCACCACTGAGCTGACTCAACTGCTGGTCGATCAGATTAGCTAGCAGCTCTCCAGGGTGGTACATCTTTTCCCTAAGAGGTGGAAGTCCCACTCTCACCTTGGTCCCTCCAGAGTATTATTGTTGCGTGGCAGCCCTTTTTAAAGTTGGACTGCTCAAGTCCCCCTCTTCTACCGTAAGGGGTGGGTGGAGTGAGGGCAAGTAATGTGCAACACCCCCGCTGTAAAATTCACCCCCTCACATTAAGCTGTGACAAGTCAGACAGTTGGAGAAAACGTTGAAAATAATGAAAGGTAATATTACAGTGAACATGAAAAGGCTTTTCTTTGTCCTTGGGATGTGAGCATCATTGGCAGAGCCAGCATTTATTGTCCATTCCTAATTGTGCTTGAGAAGCTGGTGATGAGCCACGAGCTACAACCATTGCAGTGCATCTGGTGTAGATGAACCTTCTGTGTTTTTAGGAAGGGAGTTCCAGGATTTTGATCCATTGATAGTAAAGGAATGGCAATATAATTCCAAGTCCATTCTGGTGTGGCTGAAAGGGTGCAGGTGGTGGTGTTCCCTTGTGCCTGCTATCATTGTCCTTCAAGGTATAAAGGTTAAAAACGCTGACGTTTCGAGTCCAGATACTTTGACAAAAGGTATAAAGGTTGTGGGTTTCTCGAGTGTATTTGGAGCTGCACATATCCAGGCAAGTGGAGAGATTTCCATCACATTCCTGACTTGTGCCTTGTGGATGGCGAACAGGCTTTGGGAGGAGTCAGGTGGTGGGATGCTTGCCTCAGGATTCCCAGGCTCTGACCTGCTCTTCAGCCGCAGTATTCACAAAGCTGGTCCAGTTATATATCTGGCCAATGATAATCCCACTCCTAGAATGTTGATGATGGGCGATTTGGTGATGGTGCTGTGGTTGAATATCATGGGAAGGTGGTTCGATTCTCGATGGTTGACATGATCATTCCCTGACACTTGTATGGCACGACTGTCACTTGCCACTTATCAGTCCGAGCCTGAGTTGTTGTCCAGGTCTTGCTGTGTGGGGGCTTCTTTAGTATCTGAAGGGTTGTGAATGATGGTGACCAATGTGAAATCATCAGCAAACATCCTCACTTCCGCCCTTCTTTTTCATGCAACAGAGTGAGTAACGTTTGGAGGGCGCTTGCAGGTAGAATGCCAAAAAAGTTGGAATAATTAAAGTGTCCTTTTGAGAACAACATTTTTCTGACATAATCGAATCTGTTGGTTTCAGATATAATGAAGTACAAACAAGTGATTTATTAGAAAATATTAAAATGTTGTCACAACAAGCATGTTATTTGCCAACTAAAGTTATGACTGTAATTATGAAGGACATTTGTGCATTTTATTTTGTGGTATCGAGTAGTCAAATGTGATAATTGCAGAAGCGCACATACTGTGATTTGTCCCCGGTGCAGAAGAACATTATAAATTTGAATCTTCACCTGCAGTGGGCTGTCCATGGTGTTGCAGACTGTCTTGCCAAATAATTCTGTAATTAAACATTGCCTACAGAGTTGCATCTATTATTATATCATGCCAAAAAAAGCAGTGGTTGATTTTTAGCTCAAGTAAATGTAAGAAAAGGTGAGGTTTATTTATTCTTTCAAGGGATACGGGCATCGCTGGCTAGCCAGCATTTACTGCCCAAAATAACACAAAATTAAAGTTTATTTCTTAGTGTCACAAGTAGACTTACATTGACACTGTAATGAAGTTACTGTGAAAATCCCCTAGTCTCTCTCAGTGTACCTGTTTGGGTACGCTGAGAGCGAATTTAGCATGGCCAATGCACCTAACCAGCATGTGTTTCGGAGTGTGGGAGGAAACCGGAGCACCCGGAGGAAACCCACGCAGACATGGGGGAGGACGTGCAGACTCCGCGCAGGTAGTGACCCAATCTGGGAATCAAACCCGAATCCCTGGCATTGAGAGGCAGCAGTGCTAGCCACTGTGCCACTGTGCCACCCCAAAATCGAAATGGGATAAGAACAAAGAACAGTACAGCACAGGAAACAGGCCCTTCGGCCCTCCAAGCCTGTGCCGTTCATTGGTCCAACTAGACCATTCGTTTGTATCCCTCCATTCCCAGACTGCTCATGTAGCTATCCAGGTAAGTCTTAAACAATGCCAGCGTGTCTGCCTCCACCACCCTACTTGGCAGCGCATTCCAGGCCCCCACCACTCTCTGTGTAAAAAACGTCCCTCTGATATCTGAGTTATACCTCGCCCCTCTCACCTTGAGCCCGTGACCCCTCGTGATCGTCACCTCTGACCTGGGAAAAAGCTTCCCACTTCACCCTATCTATACCCTTCATAATTTTGTACACCTCTATTAGATCTCCCCTCATTCTCCGTCTTTCCAGGGAGAACAAGCCCAGTTTACCCAATCTCTCCTCATAGCTCAGACCCTCCATACCCGGCAACATCCTGGTAAACCTTCTCTGCACTCTCTCTCAAGCCTCCAAGTCCTTCTAGTAGTGGATTATGTTGGAATAATAATTGGATCTTCTTTGTGCCCATTTTATGGGTGTTAAATAGTTGCAATGGGAGCCAGTTTTGGGGACTGGTGCCTTCACTCAACGCGTGTCTGTAAAACGGTCAATCCAATATTATGCCAGGTGATTTTTCAAACCTCCTTTACACATGGGGTATCAGGCCCTCTCGATGATAGTTGGCGTCACACAGGAAATGAGCCTGCTCTGCTGGCGTTCTTCAGCTGTCAGGTGTGGCTGTCACCAACAACTAGGCACATTTTGAGAAAGATACGAACAAATCATTGCGAAAATTCAGGTGGGGCAGTGTGTACAAACTGCCTCACCCTTTCACCGCCCTTCCCCATCCCCTCCCAAGCCATTGGCACTGACCTTCACGCCATTGCCAGAGAGACCAAAATTAATTTCTTCAAATAGACAATCTCTCTGCGAAGATGCAACTGGTGGCAGCAGCTCACCCGATTACTGTTTGTGACACCTGAGGCCCTATTTTGTGCCAGCCCCAGTCTGCAAGTTTGGGCACAGATCATGACCACACCACTGTCTCCGAGTCCTGATTGATCGTCAACAATATTATATCACATCCTTTCTCCATCCCAGGTACATCATTGCCAGCATTGCGACAGGATGACTTTTTAAAAAAAAAGAACTGTTCTCTAAGCAAAAATAAATGTTGAGTTCTGCGCAGAAAGAGGGGAATGATAAAGCACTGGTACCTAGCCTGAACACCAGATCAATTTTTTAGGGATGAGTCACACAATTTTACCAGCCTTTCATTCATGCTTTTTATTTACCCAATAAGTAACTTGCTCACATCCGCTGATGTTGTAAAACACGGAGCTACAGCTGTCTCTCCTGTGTCATTAATGCAGGTGGTCAGGGAAGATATTGCCTGGCGAGGAAGCCCAGAACTGGGGGCTGGAAAATATTATTTGTTGCTTCTCTCCGAGAAGCTGCCCTTGAATGCCGGTGACTCATTTACTCTGAGGGAAGAAATAATCAAAATCCGGGACACGGAATGAGTGGAAGCAAGGGACAAATATGGGCTCGGTGACATTTCAGGATGATTAATCAGAAAAACTGGCTCTGGCTCCATTCTTATTTGAGCATGCTCAGTGAAGAGCAGTAAAGCAACGGTTCCGACAGAGGAGAAGGGGGTCAAAGGAAGACAGAAGAGCAAATGAAGATCATCAGGCTGATTGGCACTGATATTTATAACTGTTGTCAAGGTAAATCTAATATTCATAAAATAATGACACAGATATGACACTCTTCCAGTTCAACTGTTGCTGCCAGCCTGTGCTTCAATGGTTGTGCTTCATTTGCTTTTGAGTCGGAACTGACACATTTCTAAAGCACTTAATGTTTAAAGTGGGCAATTTTACAAGTCGATGTGCCAGTGGGGAGTCTCACTCCTCACCAGTGCTAGTCGTAAATCTGGCACACGGCAATGGTTAGAGCATGGTACAATGCACTCCTGAACGCCTCGCTTATGCTGCCGTGGATGAGGTTCCCACATTAATTTACCCCAAAGTGTAAAATGTATTAAGATCATTTTAATGAACTTCTATATGTAGCAATTCGAGAAAATCTGTCTGGCACGCATATCTATAGAAAAGCTCTGGCAACTTATTTTCCTTATATTCCCTCATCGTAGGATATGGTTGTCCAGCTGAACAGGTCAAATAGCCACCTGCTGTGCTGTGAGTGACTTTATAGCCTGGATTTTTACTTTCAAAGCAAGGCCTTGGAGTCAGGAGATTCCCTGGCTTGCTGCACCCACCACGGGAAAAAAGAGTCCCAAATGGTGGGATCTTCATGTGGGAGATGGGTGGGGTGCAGGATAGAGATGGGCCCGCCACCCCCAGATACTAGTCAGAGGTTGCCACAGGGGTTGTAAAATGCTGGTTGAAAGGCCCAAATCATTCTCTGGAACTTCATTCCAGTTGTTTTGTTCAATATTAGACCTTCCAGACCTCACCCCTCAACTTCACACTTATTCTCCATGCCCATATATGCCAACTCATACCCCCCACTCACCCTAATGGCCCCAATGTAAACTTAATGCCAACTTATGAACCTCACCCGCCATCCTTTGCCCTTACACCCTTCATACCAGTTCATCCAGTATTTACCATGGACTGACCTCAGGAGCCGTGCTGAAATGAAACAAAATGCTAAATGTCACTTCACCAAATTAAAAAACACTCAACTTTGAAAGCTCATTTGAAATTTTAATCCCCTCAAGTACTTAATCCCATATAAAAAACAAAAAAATTGTTCATAATCTCACCTTTAAACTGCTTTTATACTTTAATAAAGTAACACTTGTAGCTGTCCATCAAACTGTGAACTTACAGTGACAATGCTAGATTGAAGCTTGAAGCAGTCAAGTGGTAATGATGCTGTAAAGATAGTGCTTAGGGTTTTGTCAACAAACAGTTATTGAAACTGAACACACAGAGGTTTACAGGCACAGGCAGGCTTTTATTGATTTTTAAAGGGCAGGTAATTTAAATAACTTGACAGCTTTACCTTTCCACAGACCTTATCTCCCCAACACAAGCATTTATGTCTACTCTAAAAGCTTGTAACTCTCATGTTGTGGGATAAAGCCCTCACTCCAGAGAAAATGGGTTTTTTTGAACTCAGCACTAAATTCAAATGACCCTGCTGAGTTCAGATTTCACCACATGTGAGTCATTCCCTGCCCCCATTGCCCTATTCAGGAAAATGAGATCTGTTGGAAATAGGGGTGAGATTCCTCCCTGGGCTCTCATTATCATTTTCGCGATGGCATTGCGTTGTCTCCAGGCTCTGCAACAATCTAAACCCTTGATTTTAAATAACTCCATGAGCAAATGGCCACCAGCTGGAGCTTTGTTCAGTTGACCAACTTTTATTAGGAACCAAGATAGTGAAGATAGTCATACTAGTCAGCTTGTGGGGATAGGGGAATGATTGGAATTGGCGGGGAGGCCGGTGAGTAGAGACTTCTCTATCCTGCCCTCATCCCATGTCTACATATATTTTCTATTGGAGGAGACCAGTAATCAGATGGGAAGACCCTGAGTTGATTTTTAAAAAAATCTTACCTCGCTCCTTATATCATGAACATGAAGAATAAATGCTGCATCACTCTCGCTGCACCTGTCAAAATGAGCTGTCGACACAGACCAGGGTTTGCACTTGGGATGTTTGTCACTAATGTGCCTCAGTTTCACACTGAATAAAACATCTCTGCATGAAACTATCAGGAAATCCATTTTGTGCATCTCCAGCATCAAGCGCAGTTTGATGAAGTAGAGCTATTGTGGCCTATTAGAGTTAACTATATTATTATCCAAAGTGTGAGAATGCAAATGAGGGACAAAAGGTACTTTAGTCATTCTGGTACATTAGTGTCGTTCCGGAAGGACAATGTCACTATTCTGTAGTATTGCAGTCCAGTGGGTTACTGGTAGTTTAATAATGTCACTGTACAAAAGAGGAAGAGTCCAAAGATGTGCAGCTTGGTTGATTGGCCATGCTAAATTGCCCCTTACTGTCAGGGGGATTAGCAGGGTAAATACGTGGGGTTATGGGGATAGGACCTGGGTGGGATTGTTGTTGGCATAGGCACGATGGGCCAAATGGTCTACTTCTGCTTTGAAGGGATTCTATGATTCTGTGAAGTGGAAACATTTTGTTCATTACAAATGCAAGGTGGATATATAAATTCAGAAGTATCGCCGTACAGCAAACCTCCCTCCTTCCCATTTACATTCAGCATCATGTTGAGGGGCCAGGCGATAGGGAAGAATGATAGAAAGATGAAAGATAAAATTAAAGATCTTTTCATCTCGAGGTAGTTCTTAGATTCCTCCAGCAGCTGATTTCAGGAAATTTGAGTTATTTTCTGCATGCGAGTCAGAGAATATTGAGATATCCCAGGAAAGCATTCAAAAAATAATTCCAACTATGCAAACCACTAGATGCAAACCTCTTCACTGTGAAATAACTGCACATTCAAGGAAATTGTGAAAATCAGTAACTCGTAATGAGCACCAGCACAAAGGAGGCTGGTAGGATAATTTACAGGGAAGTTATCAGCAAGGGGGATCTTTATAGTACTTCACTGCTGATGTGGCATATTGTATTCAGACCTTAAGGTGAAAATATTTTCCTCTTTACTTTGTATTTATGACACCTCAGTTAGGAACAGTAGATCCACTTGTCCCGTATAAAAGTTACAAACACAAGATTCATGGTGAGGTTCGATCACATACTGTCAGAGAGATAACACAAAGTTCGAAAGATTGATTAAGTGATACAACATTAAGTCGAATTCTCATTAGATTAATCACTGTTAACTTCACAAATGAGTCTAACTCTGGAATTATACTCTTGTTCCTTGCTTCACAGCAACACAAACATGGCAATAAATCTGTGTCTGTTGAATGAAAAGAGCTGGATAATATAATGCCTGATGATCGAAGAAAATAGCCAGTGTTGGATTTTTAAATTGGCAGAATTTTACAGAGGCTTCAATATTGTCGCTGTGTCAATTAATTTTGTCTTAGAAATAATGCATGATATATTTACAAAACACAGTCTTGCTCTCAATATTATCAAAAGATTAGCAAAGGTCAATAATTGTGATTTACCCAATTTGAATATTAGCATTTCAAATGATACTTAAGGGTGTCTTTCAGGCAGAACACATTTTATTATGTAAAAGGGAGTGGGTGACGTGTGTTTCACCTGATTAAAGCCATGCATTAGTCATCAAAAGTAATATTTCATTAACAAATTTACTGAGACTTTTATTATTAAACTGGCCATTGGAGTATATTACCAATGAACTCTTATATTGACGACTGTAGTGTTGCTGCTGTCTGGTGCTCGCTGCTTGATTGTTTCTGGAGGAATGTAATTCATTGAGGACTGAATAGATGTTGCCAAAATGAACAACACAAGTGAGGTAATCTATAGTTTTGGTCAAATGGATGATCAGGATGAGATCCAACAAGTACTATTTCAGGGATTCTTGAGGGTCATTGTTTTCATAGTCTCCATCACAACCCAATGGGGGGCAGCAGATGGCTCACTTCAGCAAGGAGTGTTTTGCACACTTCGCATGAAGGATTTCAGGATGCATTTTTCTCATTTGGAAGATACTGTCTCACGGTGTAAGGCTTCCAAATCAGGAATGATTACATGAATTCCATTAAAACACAGCTCAGGTGGACAGTTGGCATGTGGATAATTGGTTCCAATCAGACAGCATGAGCTGACACAATGTACCACATGCTAATGTATACCATGATGTCACAACATCATAATTATCATTGGAACTGCTGTTTCCATCTCCCTACCAATCCAGAACCAGTTCTCCAGCCCACTTGACAACAGAGACGCAGGTTGCCATAATATTTGTGTGCTCAAGTTAAGCTGATCACATGACCAAGGAGGTCTTGATTCCTCGGAAGTGCTGAGCATCCTTGCACAGGTTCATATGTTGGCCTGTCAATGTGATGCGGTTCTCTGAAATTCCAGCTTGTATGTCGTTATAATAACTTGGCCAGCACAAATGAAGCAGTATTATTTCATGTGCATAGTTCACATCAGCAAGTTAATGTAGGGAGGGTGTGGGAGTACTTATGAAGCATATCTATTTTGAATTTGTCAGTAAAGGTGACACTGAGTTGCCTCAGTAACACCATCCGAAAGGCAGCTGAGCAAGTGCCCCCTCTTAAGGTGGCACCACGAGTATCATTTAGATCTAAAGTTCTATTAAGTAAAGAAACTATGGGGATAATTTAACACCTCCCAACCAGCTTGGTTGCTGGGGGCATTTCATCTGGAGGGAGGGAGGCAGTATGGATCCCACCGCTATCCTGTCTCCACCCCAATAAGTCTGCGGGGGGAAGGCCTGTGGATGACACTCCAGCCCCTGTGCCAGTTGAGGCCCTTTAGTTGGCATTTAATGCCCATGGAAGGGCCTCATCCCCCTGTCTCTGGTATTAACCCAGAGTAGGCTGGGGGCTTGCCATACCAAAGCCATAACAAGTAAACCCTCTTGCAGGTTCCTGAAGTGTGGGCGAGATGGGGTGGGGCAGGGGATCTCCCTCGTTCTAAGGCATCCAGTGCCTGATCAGGGGACCCGGCATTCGGAGCGAGGGGACTTGCTTTGAGAGCCACCCTTCTGCCCTTGCTGCTGACCCCCTTCCTCACTTCCTCCGTTGTGAACCCCGCCCTGTCCCCCAATCCCCAAACCACGCCCCCCCCCCCGCCCCGCCCCCGACCCCTCCGCCTGAGATCCTCTGATGATTTTGTGCTTCAGGTGGGTGCTGTACCAGCAGCAGCCACTGCCTTCCCAATGGCACTGCCGTTCAATTGAGCCGCTGTCCCCTGATTGCCCAACAGCTCTTGGCAGGTGGCAATTAGAGACCCCATTGCATTCCTGATTCTCCCCAATTAAGTCTGGGTGGGTACCATCAGGATCACCTTTCCTGCCCAGGGACCAATTGAGGCACTTGCCATTGCCACCAGTGTGGTGGTGGGGGTCCCCCATGATCCCTGATCCAGGGGAAGACCAGCGTTGCCCCGTTAAGTAACTGAATACCATTAAATTCGATGGTCCTTCCCTAAAACAGGTGGCAGGGGGCTCCCTCCAGCTCTGCTTTTCAGTTAGATACCCCGTACTATTCCAAGCTGCCCCGTCGCAAAATGTGTCAATTATACAATACTGGGTTTAAATATTTCGCTGTATCAAGGCACTTGCCTCTTGCAACCACTTATTCAGTAAAAGTGCATCAGCCTCAACCACAGCGTTCTGTTTAGCTGTCAGGAGATATGATTCAAACAGTGTGAAGCAGATGGCGTCATCTTTTTCCTCCTCATTTCCTTCCCTTAATTCTATTTAAGAGCTCAGTTAAAATCTGACAAACATTTCCTCACTGGAGAAAAATGGACCGGTACGGCTTTTCGACAAGGTCGTGAACTCGCAGTGCCTTGCCTGACTGGCTGTCAGCTGTTCAGTTGCTTTAATTATCAGATTTTTTGCAATTCTTAGAAATGTTTTGAAAGCATTTGATTCCCAAAATAGTGTCTGTTTTATCAGAGCATTTTCCTAAACCTCCGCTGTATCAATATCGATTAAATGTTGAGGTCAGTGATGAAGCAATGGACTAATTTTTGACTTAAAGAAAACTGTCCATAAAGATCGAGTGGTTTCTGTGGCGTGGAGTTTCCCTTTCCCAATGTCAGTTTAAATCTGACGTCATGTCAAGGGGATGCAGCAGCAATGGGGTGGAATTTAATGGACCCCTGGAAGTGAGCTGGGAAGCATGGGAGCCATGTAACGGGGGAAGAGGTGTGGATTGGAGACGCCATTGCATTCCTGACTCTTAAGTCAGACAATTAAGTCTGGGTGGGTACCGACAAGATTGCCTTTCCTGCCCAGGGAGCAATTGAGGCACTTAAGTGACCACATGGGCCTCATCCCATTACCACCACTGTGGTGGTGGGGAGTCACTCCTGGGCAAATATGTCTGGGGAAGGGGTCTCTCCTTTTCCAGAACCCAGAGTCCAATGGAGTGACCTCCCATTAGAAATAAAAGGACCCTCTGGAAATCATTACTATACCCTGACGCCTTCCCCTATCCCGCACTCAAATGACAAAATGGAAATCCCATTTCATAGAATTCCTACAGTGCAGAAGAAGGCCATTCAGCCCCTCAAGTCTGCACCAACTCTCCGACAGAGCATCTTACCCAGACCCATACTCCTACCCTAACCCCATAACCCCACACATTTATCCTGCTGATCCCCTTACCCATACATCTTGGGATATTAAGGGGCAATTTCCCATGTTTGATTCCCCCTAACCTACACATCTGGGGAGACAAAGGGGCAACTTAGCATAGCCAATCCCCCTAGCCGACACATCTTGGAACACTAAAGGGCAACTCAGCGTGGCAAATCCCCCTAACCAACACATCTTGAAACACTAAAGAGCAACTTAGCATGGCCAATCCCCCTAATCGACACATCTTGGAACACTAAAGGGCAACTCAGCATGGACAATCAACTTGACCTGCACATCTTTGGACTCAATCACCTTTGCTGCAGGGATCCAATGATGACCTTCACCCTGGCCTTGGTGCAATATCATCAGTGGCCACTGCCCCTGGCGGGGCTGTTGGTACTGGAGAGCTGCCAGCTGCCAATCTCTAATTGTCCAGCAGCTCTGAAGGTAGGATGTCTACCCTCACTAGGACATCCTGCAGGAGATTGCCTCTGGTCGATCCAGGAACATCGATTATAACCACTGGGCTGCTTGATTGGGACTTAATCCCAAGGGGCTCCTGAATTGGTCATGGCCATGTTGTCATTTACCTATCCAGCCAGTTAACAAGCTCACTGCCATGACCCTTACATTCTGCCCAAACAAGGTAAGTACCCAAATACATTGAAGTATTCTCACAGACAGCAAATCAGGAAGTTAAAAGCATTGATTGTCATTCGCTTCTAAATTTTCAGAAAATGATGTGTTACGATCGTAGCTGATGCTACTTGGAACATGGATGAGCAGAGTCGCAGGATTTAACTTTTAACAAAAGAATAAAACATTTATTGAACAACAAAATATTAAGTATAATACACAACTGCTTCATCCTTTACAGATATATATATAGTTTAACAAGGATAAGAAAAGTTTCAAACTTTATCTTGTACTCTAATGTTCACCGGAAGTACATAGTCCATGTCAACCAATAGGCAAAATGTGGTCAGGCACCCCACACTCTGAAACCAATTGAGAGACGCCACCCAATTCAACTTTTGTGGATTTCTCATCACTGTGAGCCAACTGATCTCACTGAAACTCTAACTTTCCAATCTCCATTCTTGAGGACCATGCTTGGAATCTTCTCCCAGTGTTTTCTTCCCAATGGATGCCTTCAACAAGGATCCACATCCAGAGTTTCAACCTCTCCTTAATGTATTCCTCTCCTCTATAACACCAAGCTTCCACACAATCTCTCAGGTACCCAGGCTCGCCAACAGAACACTACTGCTTCATAGGCTATATTATGGTATCACCAGCATTTTTCACCTCGAAACGTCTGGCTCTTGCAGCCCTGTCTTTTACTGGGAGCTTCTCTCCCTCTGCACCCAACTTCACTGAACAGAGCTTTTTTTCCAGATTCCTATTCTTTGATCCTTTAACTTCCTGGAACTCATTCCCTGATTTCTGACTGTTCTTTAGCTTCTGGGACTTGCCTTCTGCCCCTCTGAATTGTCCTGTCTATATTGTTATTTACTGTTAGATCTGCTTTCTTCTGGGTTATCTTGTTCAAACTGAACTCGAACTGTTTCTGCTTTTCAGTGTGAGCCTCTGATTGTGAAGCAACAGCTTTGTGTTTTTTTAAACCACTGTGATTGCTTTTCTGTCCTAAACCCTTAATTACGATGCAGGCAAAGTTTAAGGAAAAACTAAACTATAGATGGGCTGGCACCTGTGTTTAACATGAAGCTGAACTTAAATGTTAGGGGTAAACTCCACACAGACAGTGACCCGACGCCAGAATTGAACCCGGGTGCCTAGCGCTGTGAGGCAGCAGTGCTAACCACTGTGCCACCGTATCCCCAGATGTGTAGGTTAGGGGGATCAGACATGGGAAATTGCCCCTTAGTATCCCAAAATGTACGGGTAAGGGGATTAGCAGGATAAATGTGTGGGGTTATGGGGTGAGGGCAGGAGTATGGGTCTGGGTAAGATGCTCTGTCGGAGAGTTGGTGCAGACTTGAGGGGCTGAATGGCCTTCTTCTGCACTGTAGGAATTCTATGATTCTATGAAATGGGATTACCATTTTGTCATTTGAGTGTGGGATAGGGGAAGGTGTCAGGGTATACTAATGATTTCCAGAGGGTCCTTTTATTTCTAATGGGGGTCCCTCCATTGGACTCTGGATTCTGGAATAGGAGAGACCCCTTTCTTAGCACACGAATACAGAAACACAAATTAAGCTTGAACTTATATCTTATTCCTAATACAATACAAAGGTAAATTGCTTGAACTATCTCTATTTCCGAACAGATGATTGAGTAATTATGAACTTAGAAGTGTTTTTACAGTAGGATTTACAGCATAGGAGTGGAAGTCTTGGTCAACACATTGTTTTGGTTTGGGATTGCACCCTGGGAATGACCTCAATGGTGCACCTGCTTGAGGAGGGTACAATTACAGACAGCGACCTGAGGACTTCCACGTGATTCTGTGTGGCTGTGGACTTGATGGTAAACACTGGCAGTTTCTGCAAACTGAACTGTAACTACTTCTGCTTTTCAGTGTGAGCCTCTGGTTGCTAAGCAACAGCTTTGTGTTTTTATTTTAACCCCTGTAATTGCTTGTATGTCTTAAACCCTTAATTACAAGTTTAAAGTAATGCTAAACTATGGACATGCAGGCACCTGTGTTTAACATGAAGCTGAGTTGAGATTCCCAAGCCAATGTCAATTGCATGTGTTGAAAATTAACTTGAATCTAACCTCTGTCTGCCGGTTGGATGGTGAGTGCAACATCTATATTTTTACAAATAAGACTAGTGGTGTTCCGCAGGGCTCTGTATTGGGACCTCTGCTGTTTGTGATTTATATAAATGATCTGGAAGAAGGAGTAACTGGGGTGATCAGTAAGTTTGCGGACGACACAAAACTGGCAGGACTTGCAGATAGTGAGGAACATTGTCAGAGGCTACAGAAGGATATAGATAGTCTGGAAATTTGGGCAAAGAAATGGCAGATGGAGTTCAATCCTGATAAATGCGAGGTGATGCATTTTGGTGGGAATAATGTAGGGAGGAGCTACACGATAAATGGAAGAACCATAAAGCGTGTAGAGACGCAGAGGGACCTGGGTGTGCAAGTCCACAGATCTTTGAAGGTGACGTCACAGGTGGAGAAGGTGGTGAAGAAGGCATATGGCATGCTTGCCTTTATAGGACGGGGCATAGAGTATAAAAGTTGGGGTCTGATGTTGCAGATGTATAGAACGTTGGTTCGGCCGCATTTGGAATACTGCGTCCAGTTCTGGTCGCCACACTACCAGAAGGACGTGGAGGCTTTGGAGAGAGTACAGAGGAGGTTTACCAGGATGTTGCCTGGTATGGAGGGGCTTGGTTATGAGGAGAGATTGGGGAAACTGGGGTTGTTCTCCTTGGAAAGACGGAGGATGAGGGGAGACTTAGTAGAGGTGTATAAAATTATGAAAGGCATAGATAGGGTGAACGGTGGGAAGCTTTTCCCCGGGTCGGTGGTGACGTTCACGAGGGGTCATAGGTTCAAGGTGAAGGGGGGGAGGTTTAACACAGATATCAGAAGGACATATTTTACACAGAGGGTCGTGGGGGCCTGGAATGTGTTGCCGGGCAACGTGGTGGAGGCGGACACACTGGGAACGTTTAAGACTTATCTAGACAGCTATATGAACGGAGTGGGAATGGAGGGATACAAAAAAGTGGTCTAGTTTGGACCAGGGAGCGGCGCGGGCTAATTGTTCTTTGTTTCTCGTTTCAAGGCTTCATTCTATGATCATCTTGCTGGTGCCAGTACAGAGCGAGACTGCGAATAGTTGGGAACCTGTCTCGGGGGCAGGGAATTCAGATGGTGTTCGTAAAGCAGAAGTGGAAATGAATAGGGTTGGGAAGCATTTTCTGATCAGGGCCAGTGTGATCTCCTGGACTCGTTTCGATCGCCACAGGGGGTCGGAGAGGAATTTCCCAGAATTTTTTTTCCCCATATTGGCCCTGGGGTTTTCACTCTGGGTTTTCGCCTCTCCCTGGAGATCACATGGTCTGGAATGGGGGGGTGGGGGTGAGTTAATAGGTTGTGATGAACAAAGCATCGTAGCTGTGAGGGACAGCTCGGTGGATAGGATATTAGGATGTAGATAGGCTGGAAAATTGGGTGGGGATCCTGGATTCAGGATTCAATCCTGGACCGGGGAGCGGCGCGGGCTTGGAGGGCCGAAGGGCCTGTTCCTGTGCTGTATTGTTCTTTGTTCTTTGTTCTAAGAATAAAATTACAAATTTAAGTAGGAAACAGTAAACCTGAATTGTTTTAAGAAGTCTTGCAAGATGAAACACCACTTTATTTCTTTTTCAGGGAAGTAGACTTTCCACAGGAATTTTCTTGTTTGTCCACTGTAACATTGGCAGATGAAATGTAAGCCGTCTTCCTGGGGTTTCTACACCATGTCAACTAAAGTTGTAGTGGGCCAGCGAGATAAACTACATGGTAATTTACCACCACCGCCATCCCCCCATCCCCGCCCCCGCACCCACCACCCATCACCCCCACTCCTTTATTGGAAATCAATTATTTTGAATGCCTTGCTTCCACAGTATAAAACATCACAGATATAACAAGTAGTCAGAGAAACAGGTCTCTTTCAATTTCCACTGCTTCGTCACAATTTGGAGCATTAGCTTAATGTCTGGAATGCACTTCCTAATGGCATGACCACAAATGGCTCGCACTCAATACTATATAATGATTAAAGATTTAATTCTGCTGATGAGTTTACCTCATCAGCAGATGTGGCACGGTGGCAGGGCAGCATGGTGGCACAGTGGTTAGCACTGCTGCCTCACAGCGCCAGGCACCCGGGTTCAATTCTGGCGTCGGGTCACTGCCTGTGTGGAGTTTGCCCATTCTCCCCGTGCCTGCATGGGTTTCCTCCAGGTGCTCTGGTTTCCTCCCACAGTCTACAGATGTGTGGGTTTGACTGATTGGCCATGCTAAATTGACCCTAGTATCAGGGGTTAGCAGGGTAAATATCTGGGATTATGGGAATAGGGCGTGGGTGGGATTGTGGTCGGTGCAGACCCGATGGGCCACATGGCCTCCTTCTGCACTGTTGAGATTCTATGATTCTCTAATATATGATGGGACTTGAAGAATGCATGACCTATGCTATTTTGTTGGCCATGTTTCAGTGGCATGAAGATGACCAGTTGAAGAAGCTTCACTTAAACTACTGATAATCTTCTGAATTGAATGCAATGAGGGGTGCTAGCTATGGCTGATAATTGATAACTGGCCGCCAAGGCATGAAATGCTAAGTAACTATATATCTTAAAAGAAATGACCCTTTGTTCTCGTGTTAGAATATTTTCCCTTCATGAAATACTATGAGTGGACTACCCAACAAGTGTGGGACTGTTCACACAGTGGCAATCTCAGTCTTATGCTTCCCACCTCAACATTGCAATTACAAACCCAAGTATCAGCACTCAGAACCTTTTCCCTTTCATTTTGTGGATGCTGGCCAGTCTTCCATGCAGAGCTGTGCAACAACAGGGTGAAAACCAGTTCACACATGCCGTATAATATGCAAAGATATTCTGAGAAAGGTGTGCTATTATTAGACAATAGTCTGTATTTGTCTGCGGAAAGCTGATCTGTATCAATATGCGCGGCCTTCTTGGCACCTCATGACCAATTAAAACCCATGGTGTGATTGTGTGGCTGTCAATCGATAACGTAGCTGGAACTCTCATCTCATTAATTCAAGCTCTCGTTTTAGCCCTCCGTGCTAGAAATGTACAACGATCACAAAAACCTGTACGTGGTCTTTGCTAACAGCAGGAACAAGCAATCCGCACATATGTGCACAAGGAGTATGCAAATCTGACTCTTGGTAGAGATGGTATACTGTGGTTCAATAAATAACAAGATATGTTCTGAAGTGATTCTGGCTGCTTGTGTTTTGGATTAATAATTAGATCAACTGATCTTTGCACATTTTCATTTGCACCAAGTAAACTCGGGTGAAATGAAAGCAAAATATTGGAAATGAAAACGGAAAAGAAGCCGTAAATACTCAGCAGACCAGGAAGCATCTGTGGTGAGAGAAACAGAGTTAATGTTTCAGGTCGATGACCTTTCGTTGGAACTGGGAAAATTTAGAAATGTCATAAGTCTTAAGCAAATGGATGAGGGTGGGAAGCAGAACGAACAGGGTGGATGGCCAGAGAGATTAAATGGCCAAAGAGCCAATGATACAAGGCCAAAGGCTAAACTCTGAGTAAAGGTCTCTTTTGATGAAATAATTAAACCAGGGATTGTGGTCGGTGCAGGCTCAATGGGTCAAATGGCCTCCTTCTGCATTGGACGGATTCTATGATACTGGCTATTTTACTTTGGGTATTACAGTGCATTGCAGCAGCTGATGGGTTTGCCAGAAGAGAGGTTGAAACTAATTTCTAGAATGAATGGGCGGGATTTTCTGGCTGCATGCTCCCCTCGAGACCGGAAATTTCCGCCCGAGCTCAATGGACCTTTAAACGGCCCGTGAAATTTTTTGTCTGGCCTGCTACGATTCCCGCGGTGGGCAGGCTGAGAAATTTTCAACCAGTGTCTTTGGAAAAATTAACTACAAGGGATACTGGAAACAGGGTTTTGGATCAAATCTTGCCAGGGCAGAGAATCTTGTGACGTGCAATATTTGTTCGACTTATTCCTGTGCATTTTGGTTTGAATATAATTTGTGTCAAAGCTTTCTGGAAATATGAGCTGTTGATGACATGACAAGGACAACAGTGAACGATAGGAGCCAAGCAGTATGGGGTGTGAATTTGTGTTAAAACAGATTCAGAAAGAGAAGTGAAGAGAGTGCAGAAAAATTACATTAAGTGAGAAAGAAAAAAAGTCAGAAAGGAATAGTAAGGATTTCATTGTTTACGGGACCAGCTGTTGCCTGAACAGGTAACTTGTCAAATGTTCTGTTGGGTGCACTGACCAGGGTTTCGAAGCTTGTATTTTCTGAGTTGACTTCTAACTGAAATTTCAGTTTTCTGGGTGAACTGAAACTGATTGAAATCAGATGAAGACACAGAACCATCTGAGCTCTCATTACCCAGCGTTGTAGTGTAGGCAGGCTGAAGGGAAGAAAGGCTGCATCCAAGAGCTGGCAATAGACAAATATGGCTGCAGCTGTATCTGTTACTGTATCTGTTATCATAATTGATGGACCAGACTCAGCCATACAGTGCACAGGGTTGCTATTTCAGACAAGGGTAATACTGGTGAATCCATGCCATTAAAACTGTCATGATCATACCTGAGGAGGTTCTGGAGATGTCCACCATTTTGATGAAGTCCATAGCACAGTGGTTAGCACTGCTGCCACACAGCGCCAGGGATCCGGGTTCAATTCCGACCTCGGATGACCGTGTGTGTGGAGTTTGCACATTCTCCCCGTGTCTGTGTGGGTTTTCTCCGGGTGCTCCGGTTTCCTCCCACAGTCCAAAGATATGCAGGTTAGGTTGATTGGCCATGCTAAATTAACTCTAGTGTCAGCGGATTAGCAGGGTAAATATGTGGGGTTACGGGAATAGGGCCTTGGTGGGATTGTGGTCGATGCAGACTCAATGGGCCGAACGGCCTCCTTCTGCACTGTAGGGATTCTGTGATAAGCGGAATTCGTGTTGATTAGGAGTTACTGTCAGACGCAAATTGATGGTTAAATCCTTGAAGAAAAGGAGCTGCAACTCTGCTTGTGGAAGATTAGTGAAAAGGACTTTGTGGCTAAAATTGGTGCCAGGTATGCTGAATGAGCTGCCTGTAAATCTGCATGATCTATCTGCTATTTAATGTATAATATATATATAGTTTATCTAACTGCAATTTGTCTGTTAATTCATATTTAATTTATGTTGATTTTGGTTTGATTGTTAAAGTAAAAGGTGTAAAACGTGAAATCTTATGAATTGGTTTTCTCATTAGGGTCTTTTGGTAAAATTCTGTTCTTTTGTTCTGTTGATCTCCATTGGGGTGTTAACAGCAGCGTCAATTAACCAGTAAGTCCTGGACATTTACAACTCAAATTGTATCCCTTTTTTCCCCTGAACTTGCTGGATGATCTGCGCATTAATAACGACATGCGTTGTGAACTTGCCATTTTATTTCAGGAGGATTTGATCTAATATGTTAGACTTATTTACTCTGAGCATGGAATCTGCCAGTATATGAACTCTGGGTGACCTCAAAGTTGATTTTTAGCATGTAGTATGAAAGTAAAACGTTGGTCTATTTTGTGGTTGGATGAGGATATGGCTTTATTTATTGTACTAAACTATTAAGCATCAAATTCCATTTGTCAAATTTATGGGAAACATTTTCCAACCCTTCCAGCTGGTAGGATCGTCCAGTCCCACTGAAGCCAACTACACCCCGCACCAAACCCCCCTCCCTCCATGTCCTCCTCCCTGCACAGCAGGTCCCCTGGCAGTGGAATGGGCACGCCATGCAACATGCTATCTACATTGGTGGGACTGGAAGATCTCACCAGCCGATAAGAACGAGCCGCTTCTGCCACCAGAAAATGCTGGGGGGGTGGGGGGAGGGGGGTGTGGTGGTGGGTGGGTGGTGAGGGGGTGGGGGGGGGGTGGTGGGTGGGTGGTGAGGGGGTGAGGGAGGGGTGGAAAATCCCACCCTATATATTGACTGAAATAATAACTTATCTCTTTCGCCTTTTTAATGAATGACCTGATAATAGAGAACAAATTTGAATCCAGTTTTCTTACTACTCATATCAATTGCACAAACATTACCTTCTGAAATAATGCCTTCCCTTTTGTGTTGTAAAGCAGAATCTTGAGGGAAGTGCACCAGAAAGATAATGCATGATTAAGGAGATGCTTTAAAGTTTTTTTTTATCCATAAGGGTGCGATAATAAAGCATAAAATATCATTTTCACAATGTGATACTGATGGCTTCCTATATGTTAATGATTGCAAATGATGATCTTCACAAGGACTTAATTAAATATCCATTCATTGCAGTCATTAAAGGCCAGAAAATGTGCAGCCTCATGTTACACGTATGTCCTTGGTAGCGCACTGTAAAAAGCTTCTATATTGGTAACAATCTTATTTTGGTTTCAGAAAATAATTATCACTGCTCAGCCTTGCAGTCACTATGAAAATTTTACTTGACAATTTTATTATACTGACTCATTCTTAGTCATCTGCAGTGAAGCTGCTGCGCTTTCCAGTCTTGGTAACTGTAACTGATTAAACCTCCATTTGCACTTCTATCAACAGCAGAATCATCCTCTAACTCTGTTATTACCTTAGTCACTCCAGCTGTGGCTAACAAATTCATCATCTGCTTGAGTCACTGCTTCAACTGGAATCTTACTTTATTTATTGCAAATTATAAGTGTTTCGTATTTAGCAGTCAACAGTTCAACTTGTATGCCTACAGCTTGTGTGTATGTCTGTGGTATTACCTTTTTACCGTAACCGACAGGTATGATCTAAACATTTATAAGGAACGTGTTTTCTTTGGGTGGGGGAAGAACTCCAAATCATGCAGTTAGTGCTGAAAGATATAGAAAAACAGAACAGCAGGATTTCAGGTAACTAGTAGAAAAAAGTGATGAAAAATTAAATGCAAAACAAGATAATTTTAAGAAAACAAAGGTACCACTGATAAAGGGTAAATTGGCAATACATGGATATTTCACAATGGATTGAATTGTTTGATCTGTTTTGTTTTATTTACTAATACACCAAATTTAAAATTGTTGCAAGCATGTGAATGTCCAATATCAATCGTCTAAAATAAAAATAGGGAACGCTGGAAATACTCAGTCGTCAGGTAGTATCCGTGTTGTGATGATACCGTGCCTTTAAGAAATGTATTTTAGTCATGTTTCTGTGCAGGATATTTTTAGCAGTTCCTTCCATTTTATTGGTGCTATTCCTCTATTGTTACTGCAGCAGCATAATTGATATTAATTGTTACAATGTTTGTTTTAACCTGGACTAATGCTGTTCTGTTGTTTTTAGTGCATTCCCATGGGATTTTGCAGAGTAGGGCATGATTAGGTTGATTGAAAGGTAGGGTCATATGACTGGGTGGAGCTAGGTTTACACAGAAAATTCAAACTGAGATGCTGCTTTTGAGTTGAGAGAGTAGTGGCTCTCTTTTCCCCTCTCTGAAGTTGGAGAGTGGTATCTGCCAGGAGCTAAGTCCCTTTCTCTGAGAGTTGTTTTTGGAAGCTGCAGAGAGAGAGAGAGGTGTCCTTTTCTGTCTCTGGTCAGGAGATGGGGAGCATTTCTCTGAAATTTTGCAGTCTGAGGATCTATCCTTCTCTGGAAACTGCTGTCAGGATTCTTTCAAGAAGTGTTAAAAGGCTGGAAATATAGTACCATGTCAGCATACTTTTTTGTGCTAACTAATTCTGAAGAAGGGTGTATGTCTTTGTGGGTATTGCTTTAAATTGGAACTATAGAGATTGCTAGCTGAAAAGAATTATACTTTGTCATGTCTAAGTATTTTGGTGGAATTTATGCTAATTCTTTTGGTTATTTTTTAACTGCGTTCTTAAATAAAGTTTGTTTTGATAAAAGCTTCCTAGTGGGTCACTTGAATCATACCTGGAGTTAAACACCCAATGCTCACCTAATGCCAAAATAAATAGCCTAGACCCCAGTAAAAGCTGGGGTCTAGGCTAACTGCATAATATACCTTGGAGTTTCTGCTCTGGCCTTTTACAATGTAGAGAAACAGAGTTCATGTTTCAGGTCGAGGTGATCTTTCATTAGAACCGTTGAAAGGAAAGGTTATGTCGACCTGAAATGTTAACTCTGCTTCTCTACACAGATGTTGCCTGACCTGCTGGGTATTTCCAGCATTTTCTGTTTTTATTTCAGATTTCTAGCATCCCCGTAGTATTTTGCTTTTGTATCAATCGTCTGAAGATGTCTAAAATGTCTAATCAATAACATATAATGAATGGACTGTACATCTAATTACAACAGAGCAAATTACCTGTAAAATGCTCCTTAAATCTACATTCCAATATTTTCTGTTCTTAGTTCTCTCGTTAAAGACAGAACTGTGTAAACATCCCTCAGTATGCCATCTCTTTTGCCTCCCCCCCAATGATAATGTTAACACAATCTGTTGTACTTCTCACTGCTAAAACAGAGCAGAAGGATGAACCATCAGTTAAGAGAATAAAGTGTTTTTTGCGGGGGGACAAAATATTATCCTGTGTATTAACCCTTTCCATCTTGTAATCCTGTTAGCGTAAATATTTCTACAACTGCTGTCTGGGGCTGAATCTTCGGCGCACCCTTCAGGTCAGCATGGAGGCTACAACTGACTGAAAGTCCTTCCTATAGAGGGAGTATCCTCCTGCACTCACACACACATACACGCACACACACACCCACATACACACACTTGAGTGTACACACACAGATATGGGCACACACGAGTGCACGCACACGCACACAAACCCGTATTTTTTAACAAAATGTTTAAGCGATGGCTAAGAGCACCCCTTGTTGCAGCGCCCCTCCTAGTTATTTACCTTGTAGTGCAACCATGTGGTCCTCTGACGCTGGAGAGTCTGTGTTGTAACCAAGCAAGTTCTAGAGCCCACCTGCTGCCCTTAACTGGACAGGAATCCTCCATGTCAGTAAGGTCTCAACTACTCAAAGCTCTTAACTTTGATCAGTTTCCCTCCGGAAGCGAGTATCTGACATAAAAAAACAAACGCAGCTTGTTTCCCGCCTCCCTTGTGAAAATTCAGCCTCTGGTTTCTAAGTGCATTTGCAGTTATCAGCAGCAAACAAAATGTGTCTGCTCAATTGTATAAGCATTCTTTTGCAGACGCTTAACTGCATCATCTGTGTCAGGAAATGGAGAGTTTTGATAAAATTACATTTGTTTTTGTAAGTATCAGAAATCAGGTACAGCTTTAAGTAAGCATAATTTTGTGCTTATAATTTTGTCTGTTAAGAAAGGGTTAAGAACTTCACTTTGGTTCAGATGCCTGCATTGTACTGAGGTTTTATAATGTTAAAGCAAACCAGGTTTAAAGAAAAAAACTACATTGTTGCTTAGCGACACGAGCCACACTGAGACAGCAAGAGCATTTAAATTTGTGTCAGGTGGAGCTGGACACAGGACAGGGAACTGCAGAGAGCGTATTTCCTAAAAGGATAAAGGAATGTCCCAAAAACCGGGGAATGGGGACAAAAGAATGTCTCAGGAAGATAGTTAAGTCAAAGGAACAAAGAGCAGGGGCGGGATTTTCCATACAACCCACTGCATATTCCGCAATGGTGGAGGCTTTGGCTGGCAGCCGGAGATTCCGGTTCCACTGTTGTCAATGGAGTTTCCCGTTGAATGCATCCCTTGCTGCTGGGAAACCCGCGGTGGGGGTTGGGCGTCTGTAGGACCGGAAGATCCCACTGACGTGACGGGCCAGAAAGTTCCGGCCCAGGAATCTGAACAAGGTCCGGTTCAGGGAAATTAAGGTAAAGGGCTCTGAATTAAAGAGACAGCTGCAAGCCAGATTGAAAGTCAGCTTGTGAGAAGCCAGACATCTGAGATAATCAGAAGGTTGGTGACCCTTATTGTGGGCCTGTGAAGCAGCGGTGTTCTGTCGACGCAGCTGGGTAACTGAGAGAGTCCGTGAAAGCCAGAACGTGAATGCACATAACAATCCAGGACAGAATACTAAAAGGAGAGATTGAAACCCTGAAGATGGATCATTGGTGAAGCTCTCTGAAAGAAAGCATTGTTTGAGAAGAGATTCCAAGGTGTGTCCTTCAAGAGCAGAGTTTGGAAGTCCTGGTGTGAAAAACAGAGTTCCAGTGAGACCAGTCGGCTCACAGTGTGATGAGCATCTGGGGACATTTGATGATCCACAGAAGTTGTGTTGGGTGGCATCTCTCACTTGCTTTCGGATTGTGGTGTGCCGAACCACATTTCACCTATTGGTTTACATGGACTGTGTACTTCTTAAAGTTTTAAAGTTTTAAAAGTTTAATTATTAGTGTCGCAAGTAGGCTCACATTAACACTGCAATGAAGTTACTGTGAAAATCCCCTCGTCGCCACACTCCGGCGCCTGTCCGGGTAACACTGAGGGAGAATGTAGCACGGCCAATGCACCTAACCAGCATGTCTTTCATACTGTGGGAGGAAACCGGAGCACCCGGAGGAAACGCATGCAGACACGGGAAGAACGTGCAGACTTCGCACAGCCAGTGAAGCCGGGAATCGAATCCGGGTCCTGGCACTGTGAGGCAGCAGTGTTAACCGCTGTGCCACAGTGCCGCTTTACTTACTGTAATCATTAGATAGATTTTGTAACTTGCGTTATCCATACAAATCTGTATATCTCTATAAAGGTGCAGCTGGGGAGAAGGAGCTTTTCGTTCATCTTTTCTCGTTTAAGAAATGTTTTATTCTTTTGTTAAACGTTCATTGTCAATCCTGTGATTCCGTTAATCCACATATCTAGACAAAAAAATAGAGGTTGGGTCGTACAGTGGCACAGCCTCGCAGCGCCAGGGACCATTATGCCACCATGCTGCTCCCTGTAACCCTGCATTTTTCTATGTTTAGCAGCTTCGATTGCCTCAATCCACCAGCCTCTCAGGCATCACATTCCAAATCCTAACCACTCGCTGCATTAAAAATAATGTTTCCTCATGTTGCTTTTATTTAACTAAAAACCCTCAAAGTGGAATTTCAGCATATGTTTCTGTGAATCTAAATTAACTATCACCATAGAGAGTGCCACGATCTGCTTAATCTGCAACACTCTAAAATTAATTATTGATTTTAGCTGGCACGGGAACCTGAGAATACTCATGATTTCAGTGCGCGATTAAATCAGTTGCCAGGAAATTATTTTAAAATAACTTAAATTAACATAAAAATCTTTGATAGGGTTATATCTGGAACAAAATTTGCCAGGGGCGGCACGGTAGCACAGTGGTTAGCACGCTGCTTCACAGCTCCAGGGTCCCGGGTTCGATTCCCAGCTCGGGTCACTGTCTGTGTTCTCCTCGTGTCTGCGTGGGTTTCCTCCGGGTGCTCCGGTTTCCTCCCACAGTCCAAAGATGTGCGGGTTAGGTTGATTGGCCAGGTTAAAAATTGCCCCTTAGAGTCCTGGGATGTGTAGGTTAGAGGGATTAGCGGGTAAATATGTGGGGGTAGGGCCTGGGTGGGATTGTGGTCGGTGCAGACTCGATGGGCCGAATGGCCTCCTTCTGCACTGTAGGGTTTCTATGATTCTATGAAAACTTCTAAAGGCAATGGGCAGGTTCAGGAAAGCCATGATGTGGAAATGCCGGCCTTGGACTCGGGTAGGCATAGTAAGGAGTCTCACAATACCAGGTTAAAGTCCAACAGGCTTATTTGGGATCACGAGCTTTCGGAGCGCTGCATCTTTCTCCGGTGAGCAGACTCAGATGAGCAGACCCACCTGACGAAGGAGCAGCGCTCCGAAAGCTCGTGATTCCAAATAAACCGGTTGGACTTTAACCTGGTGTTGTAAGACTTCTTACTGTGCCAGGTTCAGGAAAATAAGCCCAGATCTGATGCAGACCCAATGTGCCAATGGTAATTTCAGAGCTCGAAATGAGGCTGCTGTACAGGGCAGATACGGCTTCTGAATGTGATGAGGGAATGCCCCTGACATGTTGCTCACCAGTTGAAATAAGTGCACTGGAGATCTTGAGATTAGGCCTGTTCAGGCAGGCTTCTTAAAGTTAGATCAATGTCAACATCATCGGCAGAATGTTTTCTTTGCATTTCTCAGTAAATATTGTTGCATCTTAAAAGCAAATTACTGCGGATACTGGAATCTGAAACGAAAAGAGAAAACGCTGGCATTTTCTTTCTTTATTTTTCCACTCTTTCCCCTTCTTTTATTCCACCTTTCCTTACCTTTTCTCCCCCTTTGCTTCCCCTTTTTCTCAATTTTACCTCTCTCCCACCCATCCCCCTCTCCCCCCACGTCCTCATCTGTCACAGCTTACCCTCTGATTTCAGCTTCTCTACCGTTTGGCCATTCAAACCTTCTATTCTCTCAGTGGACTGCCATTAGCAGCCTTTCCCCTTTTTGTGTGAGGCTATGACTCATCTTTCATTCCCTCACCCTGCAGTATAAATATCTCCCACTTTCTATGCCTTTGGGCTTTGACAAAGGGTCATCTGGACTCGAAACGTCAGCTCTTTTCTCTCCCTACAGATGCTGCCAGACCTGCTGAGATTTTCCAGCATTTTCTCTTTTGGTTGCTGCATCTTGCCCTGCTGTTTTTTTTTTGCTGCAAATTCTGGCATTATTTCCTTTCAGTTTATTTTTGTTACCAGCAACTTTCTTGAGAATTCATGACTACGTGTAAGGGCACTGCTGAAAGTATTGCGCATCATTGCCAGTGTCTGAATCTGGAGGTTGCAAATGTATAAGAGGAGTTTCTGTGAAGTCATAACATGCAGTGATCCATGAAGCATTCTGTTCACAACTGGTGTGACCCCAGGATGCCATTTGCACCAGCTCTACTTGTGCCTTTAACAGTTGAAGGTGATCCGTCTATGCATCCTAAATTTCACAAGACAGATTGCCACATCGCTGCACCATCTGCAGACAACACCTGGATCGTGGATGGTGGTTCTTATTCAACAGAAGGATACCACAACATGAAGTTCTCATTATATTGGCTCCTTCCAAGTTACTTCAAGGGCATATACCATGCAGGGCAGGTTTCTGTGCATACCTTGTGTCAAACATTTAAAAGATACTGGCCTGAACCTTCCGCGGAGTGGCGATTGCTCTCGGATTGTCACATAGCTCCCACGTTTCTGTGTCGTGTCAGAACTTGGCATTTCTGCCTGGGACTTCTGATCTCAGCTCTTCCAGAAATGCCTAAAATGGAGCTGTTTCTCCATAGTGATGGACCATCATGGGGAAGACCAGCCACGACCTCTTTTTTACAACTCTGATAAGAACATAAGAACATAAGAAATAGGAGCAGGAGTAGGCCATCTAGCCCCTCGAGCCTGCCCCGCCATTCAATAAGATCATGGCTGATCTGAAGTGGATCAGTTCCACTTACCCGCCTGATCCCCATAACCGCTAATTCCCTTACCGATCAGAAATCCATCTATCCATGATTTAAACATATTCAACGAGGTAGCCTCCACCACTTCAGTGGGCAGAGAATTCCAGAGATTCACCACCCTCTGAGAGAAGAAGTTGCTCCTCAACTCTGTCCTAAACTGACCCTCCTTTATTTTGAGGCTGTGCCCTCTAGTTCTAGCTTCCTTTCTAAGTGGAAAGAATCTCTCCACCTCTTCCTTATCCAGCCCCTTCATTATCTTATAGGTCTCTATAAGATCCCCCCTCAGCCTTCTGAATTCCAATGGCTGTATTCTGCTAAGTGCTAACTCACATTCTGAGAAACTGGGATATCTAAACAGACTTTAATTGTGTTAGCCTATGTGTGTATCAGTGAATGGGTAAGTGGCAAGAGCTGATGAGGCAAGTGGGTAGGGTGGTGGTGGCAGGTGGGTGAGGAAAGTGGATAAAGAGTAGGGTGTAAGATGGGTGAGGTGATAGGGAGGTGTGTGGGTAGGGTGGCAAGTGGGTAGGAATTGGTAGCGTCGTAGATGGATAGGGTGACGGGGTGGCACGTGGGTAGGGTGTTAAGAGTATGTGCAGTTGGGTCAGCGGGGGGGGGGTAGTTGAGTGGTGAGGTAAAGGCAGGTAAAAGTGGGGGAAGTCGAGGAGTGGGTGAGATTGGATCAAGTCCAATTGAGGGGAGACAAGGGGGTCATTCAGGGGTTGTGAATAGGTTGTGGAGAGTCAGGTCATCCAGAGAAAGTTGGGTGGCAAAATTGGGAAAGGAGGGAGTTGGGGGAGAGGGTCAGGGGGATTAGTTAGGGGATTGAGGAAATATCAGAGGGGGTCAGTTGTCTAGTTAGCCAAGAGTTCAACTAAAGTTTTTCTGTCTAACATTTCCTGGGTAACTATCCAGGTAGGTACAGTCTGGTTGCAGACATTTTCAAAGGATCATGGGGAGCAGGGGAACAGATCAAAAAAGTTCAAATTTGCCAGGTAGTTCCCACAGAGTCAGCGTGTTGTATTTCTGAAGGGTTCCAATGCCTATCTTGGAGGAGATGCCTGATCTCCAATGTTCTGGAAACCAGAAGATCTGTGCCACTATGTTTATAAAGAGCAACAACTTTATTAAAGATTGTTGGATTTCTGACCACACAATCAAGAGGTCAAAATGAGACCATTTGGTCCTTTGTGATTATGCCAGTCCTCTGAAAGGGTGACCAATCAGCTCCACTCACCTGCTTTCTTCCCATGGCCCTGTTGTTATGTGTTTGCCAGTATGATTTTTATCCTCTATCTCCTTAAGCAATGCAGAAATGACTGCAGTTCTAAATCCAAACATTTATTTACGGAACTGTATAACATCTCAGAACGTACGGGATATGTACACACATGGGACTGCATTGTATTTCCCCCTGCTGGATGTGTTAGTGCCAGGGGGCATTAAAACAGGGAGGGTGCTCCTCATACCATCTCCCTGTTCAACTCTGAGTTCACTCCCACAAGATAGGGTGAGGGGTAGGTGGGCACCAAAGTCAGCAGCCCCACCTCTGCCTCGCCATACTTTAATAAATAATCAAGGGTTAATTAGGTTTCCTATCAACAGCTCTAATACATTGCCCATGCCATACAACAGTTGGCATGGGCAAGTGTGATGTGAAGATGCCGGCGTTGGACTGGGGTGGGCACAGTAAGAAGTCTCACAACGCCAGGTTAAAGTCCAACAGGTTTATTTGGTAGTACAAGCTTTCGGCGTGTCACTCCTCCTTCAGGAAGAAGTGTGTTGTGAGACTTCTTACTGTGGGCAAGAGTAGACAGCCCAATTTTAATCAAAAATCTTCCTTTGCCTCTGGGATAGAGTGGGATGGGGTGTGGTTGGGGGGAGAGTGGGATGGGGTGTGGTTGGGGGGAGAGGGGGTGAGCTGTCCATATCTCTGTAATATTCTGCCCATGATTTCTGCAGGAGCCCCAGATTCTTTCTGGAACTTTCTCAGATTTATCAGCTCTCTGGCTCCACTTACAGGCTTAAGCAACCAAGCAAGTGTACAAGGATCAGTGAACAAATACGCACAAAACCATAGGAAATTTACCATAGAAGGAGGCCATTTGGGAATCTGAATCCCTCCCGGCTACACCATCTCTCCAGCCATGTGTTAATTTGGTCTAACCTCTTATTCCTGCTCTCACTAGGACGTAGAACTAGGAGTAATCCTGAGATTACTACATTTGAGGTTCTGCATTTTAATTTATCTCCTAACTTCCTGTCCCCAGCTTGCAGGTCCTCACCCCGAATGTTCTTGGTACCAATGTGTACCACGATCACTGGCTATTCACCTTCCTTCCCCAGAATGCCCTGCAGCCACTCCCTGACATCCTGGACCCTGGCACCAGGGAGGCAACATACCATCCTTGATTCACGTTTGCGGCCACAGAAGCATCTGTCTGTGCCCCTAATTATTGAATCCCTTATCACTATCGCCCTGCCACTCATTTTTCTCCCACCACTCTGAGCAGCAGAGCCACCCATGGTGCCGTGGACTTGGCTGCGGCTGTTTTTCCCCTGTTTCCACACACAGACACACACCTCCTCCGCCACCCCGCCCCCCCCCCCCCCGGCCGCCCAAAGCAGTGTGTCTGTTTGACAGGGGGAATGATCACATATGGCTCCTGCACTACCTTTCTGAGTCTTTTACTGCTCCCGATGTTCTGGTCTGAAAAACAACTGTTTACTTCTATCGCTGCTCTCTGTCTCTCTGCCAATTCAATCCCATGGGCTTCAAATTGCCCCTGACGTGACTAGCTACGGACCTGTGAGAGCAGTTCCCGGGCTGGTTTTTGTTACCCTCTGAGCCCTGCCTGCTGCAGGCAGGCTAAGCTCATTGAGCATGCCTTCCGGTGCTTATGACCTATTCAATTTATCGGAAAGGTTCTGACTGGGAAATTAAACCAAGCCAGTGTTCTGAGATGCACAAGACCATTGAATAGAGACCGGACAACCCCATTTTTGCTGGGTTCATCAAATCACAGCTGTTCGCTATGTCTACTTAACAAACTAGTGAGTTCAGTAAAGCTGCCAAGGAAGCAAAATATTTGTCTGCGAAGTATTCCCAGTGACGCAACAGCAAGAGATTGAATGTCTGGACCTGGGAACATTTCATTTCTGCTGCATAAAGTATTCATTTGTTTTAAAATTTATTTATTACTGCCACAGGTAGGCTTACATTAACACTGCAATGAAGTTACTGTGAAAATTCCTTAGTCGCCACACTGCAGCGCCCGTCAGGTACACTGAGGGAGGAATTTAGCATGGCCAGTGCACCTAACCAGCACATCTTTCGGACTGTGAGAGGAAACTGGAGCACCCAGAGGAAATCCACGCAGACACAGGGAGAACATGCAGACTCCGCACAGACAGTGACCCAAGCCGGGTATTGAACCCAGGTCCCTGGAAGCAATGCCACCATACCGGGGTGCAAACTTGTGAAATAAATACTTGCGTTTGTAAAGTGACAGATTGTGTTCCAAAGTGCTTCACATGATGCAATGATTTATGGGGCCGATTCCCCCATCCCACCGCATTAATATTTTAGTGTGGTGGGCTGGGAGAATCGCGTGTCGGCCAATTCGTGGGACTCGCACATGTGTCCCCGACGCGCGCGCATCTCCCAGCGTCGGCTATCCGGCGCAGTCGGGACCACGCTGGAAACCAGCAGGAACAATCAGGCAAGTGATTTAAATCTTATTCTAATGTTATTTAAATGTGATTATCGGGCCTGGGGCTGAAGTCTCCGGGCCTGATAGCATCTCCCACCCAACCAGTACAATTTCACTCCGGTGGGGTTTAGAGTAACTCCCCACTTTTGGGGAACGAGTGAGACGACTCCGCTAGAATGAAGGGGAGTCTATCGGGGCCCCCCAGACGTTTGGGCAGGGAAGGGGCCTGTTGGACATGGGCAACCTGGCAGTGCCAGCTTGTGCCCCCTGGCACTGCTCAAGAGGCAAAGTGCCCATGTCCAGGGTGCACCTTGGCTCTGCCCATCGGGCATGGGGCAGTGCTAAGGGGATAGGGCTTACTGGGGGTGGGGTCTTGGGGCGGGGCCTGCTGGGGTGGGGTGACGATCGGTGGGGGTGGGGGGTCCCGCTGCCACTCTGCATCGGGATCGATCGGGGCTGGAGGGAGGCCAGCGATCAGGATGGGCTGGGGGGGAGGTAGTCTGCCAGGGGTGAGCCTGCTAGGGGTGGGTGTTTCTGCTGATGGGGATCTGCCCCCAGGGGGGGTGATCTGTCTGCGGGGGTGCGGGGCGGGTGATCATCACTGCTGGGGTGGAGACTGGAGATCGGGGCGCCCCTGGATGGAAGGGGGGGTCAGGGCTGACCCAGGAATGGTCGTGGGGGCCGCGATCAGGCAATAGGGGTGTCGGGGGGGGGGCAGCACTGTGAGGGTCCAGGCTGGCCAGCAAACGCATGCGCAGAGGCCTGGAACTGTCAGGCTCTGGTGTGAATAGGCCCTGCCTCCCAAGCTTTTAATGATATTTGCGATTGTGACCTCTGCATTGTACAGAGTGTGGGAGATTCTAGTGTGAACTCCCACTGAAAAAAACAGCATGATTTACATCAATTTTCCTGCAAATTCAGCACTTAAAACTTTTTTGGGAGAATCGCCCCCTATGTTTCTCAAAAGTCATCCAAAGCAATTGTTCAATGCATGGGCAGTAGTAGTTCCCTTGAAACAACCTGGTTCACCACTGGGGTTGTTATTGTGTTACTGTTGGGCTAGGGTGTTGTTGTTATGGGGGTTGTACTATGTTGTTGGGATAGGGTGTTTACCCGTCCTAAGTGTTATCATGGCACACTCCAGTGGGGTCCCGCCTCCGGTGGCAGGGTATAAGACCCCCTGCTCCGGCAGGACCCCTTCAGTCTGAACGGGTGAATTTGTGTTAGTAGTTTCATTGTTAATGTATTAAAGCCTTCAGTTCTAAAGCCTTGTTTCCGGGTGCTCATTGAGGTGCATCAATTTAATACATTAACTGAGAATATGGAACAGATCCTAAAACCGGATCGTCTGACACTGGACCCACGTGCGGTCGGTGCAGCTAACACGTTCGAACATTGGTGGAAGTGCTTCGAGGACTACCTGGCAGCCTCGGTAGCTATCACTACAGACAGTGATAGACTCCAGGTCCTCCACGCAAGGGTAAGCGACACGATTTACCTAGCCATTCGTGCAGCTTCCACTTACCAGGGTGCCGTCGAGCTCCTAAAGAATAGGTACATTACGCCACCCAACGAGATTCACGCTCGTTATCTCCTCGCTACACGACGTCGGCAGTCGGGCGAGACCATAGAAGACTACGCCAATGAACTCCTGCAGCTTGCCAGGGGTTGTGACTGTAAGGATGTCTCCGCCGAGCAGTACATGCAAGACCTCGCCCGAGACGCGTTCGTAGCAGGGGTAGGGTCCTCATACATCAGACTTAAATTATTAGAAAAGGGGAAACTCAACTTGACCCAGGCAATGGGGATGGCCGTGAGGTTGGAGGCGGCGTCGAAGAGCTTGGCGCTGTACCCCGAGGACCACGTGCAGTCAACGTGGTTGGAGCAAGCTCTGCTCCCTCCTCGCCCCGCGAACCCGCGCTCCCAGATCGATTCGACGACGGCGGCAGCTCCAGGTGGCCAGCGATGCTATTTTTGCGGTGGGGCCAAGCATCCACGGCAACAGTGTCCGGCAAGAACGGCAATCTGCAGCCAGTGCGGTAAAAAAGGCCACTACGGCAAAGTCTGCAGGTCCAAACCTAAAAACGGCAGTGCAGCTTGTAACCCTCCAGAACGGAGACCATCTCTTTCGGCGCTGCAGTACCCACGAGGTCCGACCACGTGCGATCTCAGGACGGCGCCATCGTGGCAGACAGAGGAGGAGGAAGACCACCAGGAGTCGCTGCGCTTGGAGCCCTCGGCCACATGCGATTCATGGGGGCGGCCATCATGGTCCACGACGACTAGGAGCGACCAGCAGGGGTCCTCAGCATCCACATCGGCAGCATGCAGCAGCGACCAGCAGGGGTCCTCAGCATCCACATCGGCAGCATGCAGTGACGCCCAGGGGCCAACGGTGGCGTCGATCTCTCTGGATCAGACCAGGCATTACAGACTGGAACATTCCATGATGGAGGTAAAGGTTAGTGGCAGAACTGTGAATTGTCTGTTTGACAGTGGGAGCACCGAAAGTTTCATACACCCTGAAACTGCTAAAAGGTGTGGACTCCGGGTTCTCCCTGCCAAACAGACAATTTCCATGGCATCACAGTCCCGGTCTGTACCGATCCAAGGACGATGTATGGTAACTCTTGAGGTACAGGGCACAGTTTACGAGCAATACAGGCTCCTTGTGCTACCTCACCTTTGCGCGCCAATTCTCCTCGGACTAAACTTTATGGCCCACATGAGGAGTGTGATCCTACAGTACGGTGGGCCACTCCCTTCACTGGCAGTAGGGAACCAGCCGCAGCCTCCAAATTGCCCAAAGCGCCCCGCGTGCAATCTATCCACCCTGAAGATCACGACACCATCCCTTTTTAAAAATCTGGTACCTGGCTGCAAGCCCATCGCTACTAAAAGTAGGCGTTACAGCGCTGAGGACCGGATCTTTATTAGATCTGAGGTTCAGCGGCTCCTCAAGGAAGGGATCATACAGGCCAGTGCTAGTCCGTGGAGAGCGCAGGTCGTGGTAGTCAAAAGCGGGAACAAACCTCGGATGGTCATCGACTATAGTCAGACCATTAATAGATACACGCAGCTGGATGCGTATCCTCTCCCGCGCATTTCTGATATGGTCAATCAGATTGCGCAGTACCGAGTGTTTTCTACCATAGACCTTAAGTCCGCCTACCATCAACTCCCCATCCGCCCAGAGGACCGACAATATACGGCTTTTGAGGCGGATGGTCGTCTATACCAATTCCTCAGGGTTCCATTTGGTGTCACCAATGGGGTCTCGGTCTTCCAGCGTGCTATGGACCGAATGGTGGACCAGAACGGGTTGCGGGCTACCTTCCCGTACCTGGATAACGTCACCATCTGCGGCCATGACCAGCAGGACCACGACACGAATCTCCAACACTTTCTACGCACTGCATCTCGCCTGAATCTGACCTATAACAGGGAGAAGTGCGTATTCCGTACGCGTAGGTTAGCCATCCTCAGATACGTGGTGGAAAACGGGGTCATTGGCCCTGATCCAGACCGTATGCGCCCACTCACTGAACTTCCCTTGCCCGCTAGCACGAAAGCACTGAGGAGATGCCTCGGGTTCTTTTCGTATTATGCACAGTGGGTCCCCAACTACGCGGACAAAGCTCGTCCGCTCATTAAGTCCACGACCTTCCCACTTACGCCGGAGGCCCAATTGGCCTTCAAGGTTTTGAAAAGCGACATCTCGAAAGCCACGATGCACGCGGTGGATGAATCCATCCCTTTCCAGGTGGAGAGTGATGCATCGGACTTCGCCCTAGCCGCCACACTAAACCAGGCAGGCAGGCCCGTCGCGTTTTTTTCCCGCACCCTTCAAGGCCCAGAGATTCGGCACTCAGCGGTGGAAAAGGAGGCTCAGGCCATTGTGGAGGCAGTCAGACACTGGCGCCATTACCTGGCAGGTAAGCGGTTCACCCTGATCACGGATCAACGATCCGTGGCGTTTATGTTCAGTAACACGCAGAGGGGCAAGATCAAGAACGATAAGATCTTGCGGTGGAGAATTGAGCTCTCCACCTATAATTACGATATTATGTATCGTCCAGGGAAGCTCAATGAGCCCTCGGATGCCCTCTCGTGCGGAACATGCGCCATCATGCAGGAGGACCGCTTGAAGGCTCTCCACAATGATCTGTGTCATCCTGGAGTCACCAGACTCTACCACTTCATAAAAGCCCGCAACCTACCCTACTCGGTGGAGGAGGTCAGGTCAGTTACTAGAAGTTGTCGGATTTGCGCAGAATGCAAACCACACTTTTATCGACCAGACCGGGCACATTTGGTCAAGGCCACTCGCCCTTTTGAGAGGCTGAGTGTAGATTTTAAGGGCCCCCTTCCCTCAACGGATCGGAATGTCTATTTTCTTAACATAATAGACGAATTTTCCCGGTTTCCGTTTGTTTTCCCCTGTGCGGACACGTCGACTGCCACCGTCATCAAGGCATTCAGTGAGCTTTTTACCCTGTTCGGGTACCCCTGCTATATTCATAGCGACAGGGGCTCGTCGTTCATGAGCAACGACTTGAGGCAATTCCTGCTCTCATTCGGGATTGCCTCTAGTAGAACCACGAGCTACAACCCTAGGGGTAACGGACAGGTGGAAAGGGAGAATGCTACAGTCTGGAAGGCTGTCCTACTGGCACTGAAATCCAAGGGCCTTCCAGTCTCCCGGTGGCAGGAGGTCCTTCCAACTGCGCTCCATTCTATCCGCTCCCTCCTGTGTACGGCAACCAATGCTACTCCCCACGAGAGGATGTTCTCATTCCCTCGGAAGTCGTCCTCGGGGACCTCATTGCCAGCCTGGTTGACGTACCCAGGACCCGTCCTTCTGCGGCGCCATGTGAGGGCTCGCAAGTCCGACCCCTTGGTCGAACCGGTCCAACTCCTCCACGCCAACCCTCAGTATGCCTATGTGGCATATCCTGACGGGCGAGAGGACACTGTCTCCATTAGAGACCTGGCGCCCGCAGGGGACGTAGCAACTCCTGTCGCTCCTATTCCCCCAGTCACAGATCCACTACTCCTCATTACTTCCCCAGACGTGGCGCGGTCAGCACCGGGACCAGTGCATAACACTTTTACTCCCATGTACAGCTTGCCTGAGACTCGGAGATCGGCGCCACCATCATCACCACCACCACCACCACCAAACGTTCCAGGATCCCCTGCACCATCGCCTCATCAGGGCCGGCCGGCCCGGGAGTCTTTGAGGGGACAGCCAGATGTTGCTTTGAGAGAGCCACCGCAAGCACCTGCTCCGGTTTCGCAACTGGTGTTGAGAAGATCGCAGCGTCGGTGTGGTCCTCCAGACCGTCTGGACTTGTGAATCCTGTTATTTATTTATTTTTGTCATTGTCTGTTTTCATCCACCCCGCCACCTTTGGTTCCTAAAGGAGGGGTGAATGTGGTGAACCATCGTTGGTTCACCACTGGGGTTGTTATTGTGTTACTGTTGGGCTAGGGTGTTGTTGTTATGGGGGTTGTACTATGTTGTTGGGATAGGGTGTTTACCCGTCCTAAGTGTTATCATGGCACACTCCAGTGGGGTCCCGCCTCCGGTGGCAGGGTATAAGACCCCCTGCTCCGGCAGGACCCCTTCAGTCTGAACGGGTGAATTTGTGTTAGTAGTTTCATTGTTAATGTATTAAAGCCTTCAGTTCTAAAGCCTTGTTTCCGGGTGCTCATTGAGGTGCATCACCTTGGCTCTGCCCATCGGGCATGGGGCAGTGCTAAGGGGATAGGGCTTACTGGGGGTGGGGTCTTGGGGCGGGGCCTGCTGGGGTGGGGTGACGATCGGTGGGGGTGGGGGGTCCCGCTGCCACTCTGCATCGGGATCGATCGGGGCTGGAGGGAGGCCAGCGATCAGGATGGGCTGGGGGGGAGGTAGTCTGCCAGGGGTGAGCCTGCTAGGGGTGGGTGTTTCTGCTGATGGGGATCTGCCCCCAGGGGGGGTGATCTGTCTGCGGGGGTGCGGGGCGGGTGATCATCACTGCTGGGGTGGAGACTGGAGATCGGGGCGCCCCTGGATGGAAGGGGGGGTCAGGGCTGACCCAGGAATGGTCGTGGGGGCCGCGATCAGGCAATAGGGGTGTCGGGGGGGGGGCAGCACTGTGAGGGTCCAGGCTGGCCAGCAAACGCATGCGCAGAGGCCTGGAACTGTCAGGCTCTGGTGTGAATAGGCCCTGCCTCCCAAGCTTTTAATGATATTTGCGATTGTGACCTCTGCATTGTACAGAGTGTGGGAGATTCTAGTGTGAACTCCCACTGAAAAAAACAGCATGATTTACATCAATTTTCCTGCAAATTCAGCACTTAAAACTTTTTTGGGAGAATCGCCCCCTATGTTTCTCAAAAGTCATCCAAAGCAATTGTTCAATGCATGGGTAGTAGTAGTTCCCTTGAAACAACCTGTGCCATAACCTCAGCTTATGGTTGCTACCACAATTAAATTACATACTGAACATCAGCTCCCCCTTTACTGCTGTTGCCCAAGCCTCCTGTGAGGGAGACAAGAATGTCTTGAAATGATTTGTAAAGATCTGACCATTTTAATACATTTTTAAAATTAATTATTAGGCCACTAACAAAGCAGGATTGCTCTCGGCCAGAATTCTCCAGCTAGTCTCGCCCCGCTGCCAGCGAGAACGGGGAATTTGGCGCTCAGCCGAATCTCCATTCACGCGGCGGGACGGGCGATTCCCGTTGCGGGCGAGGTCGGAGAATCCGGCCCACAATTTGCTAGCGCCATTTGGAACCATGTGTGGTTTTAAAAAAAAACAAATGTTAAGACTGATTGGTTGTATATCCTAAATTTCTGGAAATAAGTACTATTTTCCTTGACTCAAGTAATCTTGTTTGGCTTTGCCCCATGTGCATTGCTACATGTGCCATGTATCAGTGAACTGTGAAATTAAAGCTTTCACAGGAGCAGCAACAGCTGCCAAATGAATTCACTTTATCAGGATTAAAGAGATTTTATTGAGACATTTTGCATTGATAAATATTGCAAGTATCCAAAATCATCAGAAATGCTGCATAAAATGTTCACCTCCAATTATCAAAATAATCAATTCAGCATTAAAAAAAGATATAATTTCTTCACACATGTTCTCTGTGAGGTTGGAAGCGGTGCAGTTAGTTGCATCTTATTTCTGTGCAGGATCATTGCATTTAATGCAATGATCCCTCACCAAGACTGACCTACATTCCAGGGATATTTTTGGAGAACATGTGGGTAACACCAGTAGTTAAATTGAGCCAAAGTTCCAGTGCAACACTTAAGCATAAATGTCATCGGGCCAGCTTTCATTTTCAGGCCAAAGACTAGTGCAAATTCCGATCAAAGGGTAAAAATATTTCTTTGGCGTGAACGCACTTTCATAATTGTTCACAGTAACTGGTTCACACTCGCACGGTGGCACAGCGGTTAGCACTGCTGCCTCACAGCGCCAGCCACCCGAGTTTGATTCCTGGCTTGGGTCACTGGCTGTGTGGAGTTTGCACGTTCTCCCTGTGTCTGGGTGGGTTTCTTCCGGGTGCTCCTGTTTCCTCCCACAGTCCAAAAGACGTGCTGGTTAGGTGCACTGACTATGCTAAATTCTCCCTCAGTGTACCCGGAGTGTGGCGACTAGGGGATTTTACAGCAACTTTATTGCAGTGTTAATGTAAGCTGACTTGTGACACTAATAAATAAACTTTAAAAAACTTAGCTACTGTTTGAAAGTCATGTTATCTTGGGAAGAACACTTTTTGTTGTACTAAAAACACAGACTCTAAAGTCTCTTGTTCGCTTCAAAACCAGATTATACAGTTAGCGTACCTCAAATCCGGCTACCCGAGAACTGGTCGCATCCAAAAACTGGACGTTTTGTCCCTGTGCTCCAGTGAACCTAGACCCCACCCACCTCAGTACAAATGTGTTGAATTCACCCAGGAAGAAGTGTGGCGACTAGGGGATTTTCACAGTGGTTTCGTTGCAGTGTTAATGAATGCCTATTTGTGACGCTAATGAATAAATTTAAACTTAAAATTTAAACACTCAGATGGGTCTAGAGGGTGTGAAACAGTGTGAACCTCAAAGTTAAAGGCAAGAAGGCAATCAAAGAGAGCTTCACAATAGTTGGAAGTGGGGGGAGCAAGTAATTAGAAAGCCTCTGGGGAGGCTCAGAAGACATCACAAAACTTGTGTCATGGTTATAAGAACATAAGAACATGAGAAATAGGAGCAGGAGTAGGCCATCTGGCCCTTCGAGCCTGCCCCACCATTCAACAAGATCATGGCTGATCTGAAGCGAATCAGTTCCACTTACCCGCCTGCTCCCCATATCCCTAATTCCCTTATCGATCAGAAAACTATCTACCCGTGATTTAAACATATTCAACGAGGAAGCCTCCACCACTTCAATGGGCAGAGAATTCCAGAGATTCACTACCCTCTGAGAGAAGAAGTTCCCCCTCAACTCTGTTCTGAACCGGCCCCCCTTATTTTGAGGCTGTGCCCTCTAGTTCTGGTTTCCCTTCTAAGTGGAAAGAATCTCTCCACCTCTACCCTATCCAGCCCCTTCATTATCTTTAGAGAGTAGATACTTGAGAGGTAGCAGGCACAGTGGAGGGAAAGTCAACCTTTGGTGATGGCATAATTCCACAGAAAAGCTTAATTTCAAAAGAAGGCTTGGTGCATATTCAGAAGTGAAGGTGCCTTTAATGTGGCTGGGCATTCCAAAACATGGACTATGTTGCTCTCACTTCCACTTTTAATTATTTGTGTAACAATTCTGACTGTCCTTGCACTTGAAGTGGCGAGAACAGTGTATTATAAGAAGCAGTACTTGACAACAAATTCAGTGTCAAATAAAATCTAACTATTTTAAATAGAAGGGACATTCTCACACACAGTTCGGGATTTGTTAAAAGAAGGGTAAAATCCTGATGAGTGCATTTTTGGTTAAGTATATTTGTGTTGGAAATAGCAATAGCTGAGTAACTTTAGAGATCTGATTGCCATAATGTGAAATCTTTGATTTGATTTGCATGTACATGTCAGATGTATTGGGATACATTGAAAAATGTTGTTTCTTGCATACTGTACAGCCAAAACATACCATACATAGAGAAGGAAAGGAGGGGGTGCAGAATATAATGTTACAGTCATAGTTAGGGTGTAGAGAAAGATCAGCTTAATATAAGGTAGGTCCATTCAAAAGTCCGATGGCAGCAGAGCAGAAGCTGTTCTTGAGTCGGTTGGTACGTGATCTCAGACTTTTATATCGTTTTCCTAACGGAAGAAGGTGGAAGAGAGTATTTCCAGCGTGCATGGGGTCCTTGATTCTGCTGGCTGCTATTCCGAGGCAGCGGGAAATGTAAATGAAGTCTACATTTCAGGGGCGGCACAGTGGCACAGTGGTTAGCACTGCTGCCTCACAGCGCCAGGGATCCAGGTTCGATTCCTGGCTTGGGTCACTGTCCGCGTGGAGTTTGCACGTTCTCCCTATGTCTGCGTGGGTTTCCTGCGGGTGCTCCGGTTTCTCCCCACAGTCAGAAAGACGTGCTGGTTAGGTGCATTGACCCGAGCAGGTGCCAAAGTGTGGCGACTAGGAAACTTTCACGGTAGCTTCATTGCAATGTTAATATAAACCTACTTGTGACTAATAAATAAACTTTTTAAAGTCAATGGACCTACATTTCTTCAATGCTGTAAATAAATGAATATCGGAATTTAGATTTTCCTATCAATTAAATTGACCTGCCTCATAAACAGATTCCCACCAGGATCAAACAGGGGAGTTTTACTGTTATTTCCTCTTTCATTAGTTCTGTATTAGTAGGCTTCTTTGTGCTTCCATTCAATTACAACTCCACAGATGCCTCCTATTAAGTCCTGCCCTAAACATGTGTCGCGCAATCAGAAGGGAGCGAGTTAATTTAATCTCTTCTTACCTCTGCCGCAAATCAGGATATGGTCTGAACAGCATCAATTTGCCAGCGGTGCGCATCTCTTTTAGACCGAGCAAACTGGGAGGTCAGCAGGGATTCAAATCAGGCGATTTATTTCATGCTTGTATAAATCCATTCATTTTTCAAGATGGTTTTGATTTGACATTGTGAAGGGAAAATCTGTTGTTTGACTCAATCTATTCAGAGTGTTGAAGCTATGAACCTAGCAGAAGCCCAACACCAAATCTCTGACAGATTCATTCTGACTGTGAATATTGTTTTCAAACACCTGCAGATCTCGGAGACAGCGGCATCTACGAATGAATTGCAACCAGACCACAAAGAATGTTTATTGACGTGACATCTGAATAATAACATCCTACACAAGGTAGGCCGTATGACTTAATTCAGTCTTTGATTCTTTTTAACGTTATAACAGTTTACAGTATCATGGATAATAGCAGAATGGTATTAGCAGAATGAACGGATGTAATATTGGCCAATAAATGGCATTAATTGAATACATCATTGTGAATATTCAAGAATATTTTAGCTTTGTGCTATTTGAAAATAGCACAACTTAGTTTCATTTCATTGACATTTAAGAAAAAATAGAATGTGAAGTGTAACTGTTTCACAACCCAATTTCATATGGTTGGCAACAAGGAACATTTTTACTTATCGGGGGCTAATGTCCAAGCCCCCCCCCCTCCCCCCCACCCCCCGCCACCCTTGGCGTTTCGTGGCGGTGGGAGGTAACCCGCTGATGGTGGGATCTTCTGGTCCTGCCACTGTCAATGGTATTTCCCATTGAATCCACCCCACGCCACCGGGAAACCTGTCAGCGGGACTGGAAGATCCCGCTGGCGAGGACGGCTGGAGAATTCTGGCCACTGGGTGGGATTTTCCCACCCTTTCCGCCGGCGTGCAGTTGGCAAAGCATTTCAAGGTTGAGCATTCTTCCGCAGCTGCGGCATCGCTGTCAGCTGCGTTGTCAAGCTTCAACTCTGACTTCTGAAGCAATTATGTCCACTCAAGCAACACCATTTCCTGAGAGTGCCAATGCTTGTTCCTGCAGTGTTAACAGGATGCGGACTTCAAAATCAACTGAGTGTTATGGGGCTGCAGAAACATTGGCAGACTGGGCAGGCTTAAGGATTCTCTGGCGATAGGCGGGCATGGATCACTCACTAAGGCTAGTCTCGGAGCACCCAGCATTATAGCTATATAAGCATTGAACATTAACACTGATGATCCAAGCAAACTGCTCAGACTGGGAGTACAGGCTGGGCTAATGCCAGCGTTTGTGTTGAGAGCACAGAATGCAATTGTGTAGCCAAAGCTGTCGCCATTCTGTCATGTGGTGTGGGGCGGATGTGGGTGGAGTTTTGGTTAAGTACCAAACGAACGGAAGACTGGGCGTCCATTTGGTGGCCAGAACTCTCCTGGAGCTTTCTATCACTTGAAAGGTTCCAGTTCTGTATAGGGGCATCATTCAAATATAGCACCTGGATTACTGGAGCTCTAAGGGTTACAGCGAGATGGGCGAATTAGAGGCTGCCCCACCAGCAATCTGACATTAAACCTGTGCCTACTCATTTTTTTACAAAGAGCCATACACAATGGTGGAAAAACATACCAATGGCATTGGCGGGTTCTACACCACTTTCCCCACCTGGCGTTGGACATTGCCAATTCCTGGGATGATTCCACCCATTGGAGGTTGCATTTTAGAGGGTAATTACTTGCCGTCTCCATCAGTAAGATCTGTAGCCTACTGGATCACGTGCTCATGAATTGCCAGAGGTAATAAAATTAGTCACAGCCCTCAGCACCTTTGCTTCAGGATTATTCTAGGATGTACAAGGAATTTTCCCTGTACTTCTCGTTTTGCTATTCCTCAGTGTATTAAATAATTCAATAATCAAGATCAGGATAGTGTAAATGTCATTCCAGCAAAGTGTTGCAATTCTAAACCAAAGTGGATGAGTTGCCCATTTCTCACACAATAGGGTGGGCCACCCAGCTATCAGATGTATGAGGTTTGACATGTAGGGTGGGGTTTTCCAGCCGTGCTTGTTCCAAAGCCGGAAAATCCCACCCGCGGTCAATAGACCTTTGCATGGTCTGTGGCCAGCCCGCTACGATTCCCGTGGCAGGCAGAATGGGAAAATTCCACCCATAATGCCATCTCAGCCACATCCTGATAATGTCAGGTCGGCTTCCCACATCAGACTCACCCCACCAGTCCACCCGCCCACAGCCACACTAGCACCCCCACCCATCTCCCTGAAACTTACTGCCAGACAGCATTTCTGCTTTCGAAACAGTGTGAAGCAATTTCAACTTATTTCTAACTCTGATTTTGTGTGGTCCAATCAGCTCTTCTGGTCCAAACTGCCACTGGAGTGAAAAACAGAAATGAGGCATTAGCCTTTTCAGGGATAAAGGCAAAATACTGTGGATGCTGGAATCTGAAGCAAAAGCAGAAAATGCTGAAAAATCTCAGCAGATCTGACAGCATCTTTGGAGAGAGAATAGAGCCAATGTTTCGAGTCTGGATGATCCTTCAGAGGACGGAGGGTCATCCAGACTTGAAAGGTTGGGTCCTATTTTAATTCGAAGTGCTGGGCGGACTTGAAACTGGAGTGTTTCAGATCTGACTTTTAGACCCGTTCTCAGACACTCCCATACGCACTCTGCCTGAAAAAATATCAGCAATTCCGAATCGCACTGCATAAGCGGAGCTTAACGTGCCCGAAACCCTTCAGTCTCCAATCGATGCCTCCAACTGCGCATGCGCAGAAAAGAAATGATAGAATGCTGCTCCCCTGCTACATCACTCCCGGGCCGGATAATGTCTCCCCCTGGCCCCCACAGACATTGCCCCACCCCCACAACATTACTGACCCCCTTATCCCCCTCCCCCTCCCATCACCCAGTTCGCAGGCCCCTCCCCCTTCCACCCCTACCGATCTCAGGCAGAGCGGCAATGGAACCCCCCTTCCCCCTCATTGATCTCAGGCAGAGTGGCAGCAGACTCCACCTTCCCCGCTCCGCCACCCCCCCCCCCCCCCCCCCCCCCCCGCCCATGGATCTCAAGCAGAGAGCTGTCGGATCCACCTCCCCCCCGCCCCACACCCCTCACCGATCTCAAGCAGAGAGCCATTCGGATGCTCGGCACTTACCTCCTCACTAACTGGAGCGCCTGAATTGGACTTTTGTAGAGCATGTCTGTTTCGTGCCGATTCTGGATGGGCGAACAGGGTGGTAAAGGGGGACGTACCGGTAAGGTTGGGAGTGCAGTCCATTAAGTCAATTTAAATGTGGATTAAGTGAGGTGATTCGTTTTGGTAGGACTAATTTAAATGTGGATTACAGGGTCAAAGGTAGGGTTCTGAAGACTGTGGAGGAACAGAGAGATCTTGGGGTCCATATCCACAGATCTCTAAAGGTTGCCACTCAAGTGGATAGAGCTGTGAAGAAGGCGTATAGTGTGTTAGCTTTTATTAACAGGGGGTTGGAGTTTAAGAGCTGTGGGGTTATGCTGCAACTGTACAGGACCTTGGTGAGACCACATTTGGAATATTGTGTGCAGTTCTGGTCACCTCACTATAAGAAGGATGTGGAAGCGCTGGAAAGAGTGCAGAGGAGATTTACCAGGATTCTGCCTGGTTTGGAGGGTAGGCCTTATGAGGAAAGGTTGAGGGAGCTAGGGCTGTTCTCTCTGGAGCGGAGGAGGCTGAGGGGAGACTTAATAGAGGTTTATAAAATGATGAAGGGGATAGATAGATTGAACGTTCAAAGACTATTTCCTCGGGTGGATGGAGCTATTACAAGGGGGCATAACTATAGGGTTCGTGGTGGGAGATATAGGAAGGATTTCAGAGGTAGGTTCTTTACGCAGAGAGTGGTTGGGGTGTGGAATGGACTGCCTGTAGTGATAGTGGAGTCAGACACTTTAGGAACATTTAAGCGGTTATTGGATAGGCACATGGAGCACACCAGGATGATAGGGAGTGGGATAGCTTGATCTTGGTTTCAGATAAAGCTCGGCACAACATCGTGGGCCGAAGGGCCTGTTCTGTGCCTGTTCTAAATGCATGCAAATGCATTTAAATGGATTTAAATTTCTGCTTTTGCATTAGCTTTCAGGGCCTTTGCTCCAGTGTGATTGGTCTTTGACTTAATCCAGGTTGCATGTTCATCATGACTGTCACATTGGTACAAGATTTTGCACCAGCGCTAAATTGTAAAGTAAGTGCATCGGAAATTAACACGAGGTGACAGCTTAGAAACATTAAAGACTTTAATTACATTTTTCATTTCATTTGCTGAGTAAAATTTGCATTCTTAAGCAAAGTGGAAGGAGAGGATTCTAACCCCGAACTGATACAAATATGCACGAAGGATATAAAATACTAGTGAACAAATATGTAATCCACTTGTCTGAAATTCTTTTCCCTAATGTTTTGGTGTCGGTGTTACTTGGTTGAAAACAAATGATAACTAGGAGAACAACTAGGTTGATTCCGGAGTTGAGAGGGTTGGCTTACGAGGAGAGACTGAGTAGACTGGGGCTATACTCATTGGAATTCAGAAGAATGAGGGGAGATCTTATAGAAACATATAAGATTATGAAGAGAATATATAAGATAGAAGCAGAGAAGTTGTTTCCACTGGCGGGTGAAACTAGAACGAGAGGGCATAGCCTCAAAATAAGAGGAAGCAGATTTAGGACTGAGTTGAGGAGGAACTTCTTCACACAAAGGGTTGTGAATCTGTGGAATTCCCTGCCCAGTGAAGCAGTTGAGGCTACCTCATTGAATGTTTTTAAAGCAAGGATAGATAAATTTTTGAACAGTAAAGGAATTAAGGGTTATGGTGAGCGGGCGGGTAAGTGGAGCTGAGTCCACGAAAAGATCAGCCATGATCTTATTGAATGGCGGAGCAGGCTCGAGGGGCCAGATGGCCTACTCCTGCTCCTAGTTCTTATGTTCTTATTAAATAATGGAGACAAATGTGATGAACATTCATTCATGGTAAAACAGTGCAGTTTTGTTACCCAGTATGTTGTTTATCGCTGTCTTAAATACTCCGAAAAATAAGAAAATGGTCAAATGCGGTCTCACAATCCTTCTGCGCACCCCATCCGTAATTTCACCTTGAGCTCGCTGAGTTTGCTTATCAGAGAATGAAAACATGCTGTGGTCCGTAGATTATTTCAGTCCTCTTCATCAACAGCCAAAATATGTGCCCCCTATGCCCAGGAGAAATACAACTGGTCCAATATCATGCACAGCTTTTACATAGACCTTTGGGTTCTTTGCTAGGGATCTGTTTGATCTAAGCAACAAGAGTTCTCCATATTCTACCCCCCTCCTCCCACAATAAAGGACAAACAGTATAATGAAAAAGTAGTACCCATCCAGGGGAAGAATTTCTGTACAGGATGTGAAGCCATACGTGTGTTTGTCAACTTAACCAGAAGCCCAGCCCACCACTTTGGGTTGCACGGTGGCACAATTTTTAGCACTGCTGCCTCATAGCGCCAGGGACATGGGTTCAATTCTGTGTGGAGTTTGCACATTCTCCCCGTGTCGGCGTGGGTTTCCTCTGGGTGCTCCAGCTTCCTGCCACAAAGATGTGCAGATTAGGTGGATTGGCCATGCTAAATTGCCCCTCAGTATCAGGGGGATTAGCAGGGTAATTACGTGGGGTTACGGGGATGGGGCCTGGGTGGGATCATTGTCAGTGCAGGCTCGATGGGCCGAATGGCCTCTTTCTGCACTGTAGGGATTCTATTCTATAAAAAATGTAAGTGTCATTTGCATAGCATAATTTTTACTTTGTAAGATTGACATTGTCATCGCTATCCTTAATGATTGTTTCCCTTACTCCTTTGCAGTCAGAGCAGTTTGTGCAGCTTTCCCTTGCACTTGAGAATTCTTTCCAACATTGCTGCCCACACATTAAACCACTGAAGAAATATAAACATGAGACACAAATGGTAGACACATACTAAAGGCTTTCCCTGAGCATGCTTGGAGTTTTTTTTAACTGATCTCAAGTGGCGAGTTATTGTAATTTATGAAGGATATGTAAGTATCAAGGTAATTAAGTAATATGGTTTTTACTGAGATTCGACATTAAGGAACATTATATTGCTTTTATTGTAGGTCATGATAGTTATTGCCAGCCCTCATCATCTGCATTAGTATTTATGTTTAGATTTATTGCACATTTAACACAGATGGAAGATGTGCATTATCTGCCATCATCAACATAATTGCTTTATGAAATGAATTTTTTAAATCCTTAAATGAAAAAAAATTGTTAACTACAAGATCTCATTTTAATTTAAAAAAAGGCACAATCTTTGAAGGCACTATTTCTTCTGCTAACCCTCGGCTATAGAGAGAAAAACTGAATTATAGTGATTAAATGTCTTACAGTATGGTCAAAAAACGATTGCGTGGCAGAATATTGCTATGATCAACTGAGATGGGGTTGAGGGCTTCTCTCTTTTCAAACTCCTCAGATGACTGAAACAGGGTTTTTTTAAAAGGATGCGCTTGTCAATTCAGTGAGTGTTTAACTGCTTATGTGCCGCAACTGTAAAAGACATAGACCGGCAGGTTTTCTATATTTTTGTAAAGAAAATAGTACTCATTATACTTGGTCTCAGAAAAATAATAAAAACTTTCTATGTCACACACACATACACACACACATGCATGCATGCGCACACACACACGCACGCACACACACAAATTAGATTACAATTTGGGAGGATAGATTACATGATCATTCAAGTTATATGGATCTCATAGGTTGATGACATGGGCAAATCCAGGCGGAACTCAGTGGTCCCTCAGGATTCAGCATCAAGGAGTTAAAGTGATGGTTGATTATTTTTTTCTTCTGAAGACAGTAGTTGCTGGGTTGATTTCTTTAAAACATCTCTGCCTGCAGCACGTGGGATAGTCAAACAACAAACAGGGTTCAAACCTGCAATCGGATGGGGAAAAAGCTAGGGAGGCCCATGTACAGGTCTTGCCACTTCAGCCTCTTCTTTGCTTCTATCTGATCTGGAGAATACAGTTTCTTAAAACACAAGAAGGTTTGCTGGCTTGTATCCGCAACTGACCAATGACCCAAATATGGTCATGACTGGTGGATTCAACTTGATTAGATAATGGGTGGGTGAATTCCTCTCTCTCTCCAGCCACAGCCCTTTGTCTGAACTGGTTTGGTCCAATCCTATGGCTCTTCATGCCAGCAAAATCTTTTGGCCCCTCTGACAGTTCACCATCGCATACACATCTCTTTAACCTGTGCTTAACCTTCTCTCCACTCACATTGTCTGAAAATTTGAGAGTTGATTACCTGTAAAGACTCGCATTCCAACCATTATTTTGTAAATTGAGTTTGTGTCTTTATATGCCCTGTTTGTGAACAGAACTCCCACTCACCTGACGAAGGAGCAGCGCTACGAAAGCTAGTGGCTTTTGCTACCAAATAAACCTGTTGGACTTTAACCTGGTGTTGTGAGACTTCTTACTGAAGTTGTCATGGACAGTGATATAAATGTTCAACCATCTTAGGAACTGCAGTTTGAAGTCACTGGAAAGTTGCCTGAGCCTTTTTCAAATTCAGGCTGTGGTTTTTAGCCAGTAAATACATTTACATGAAGCCATTTTTGATGTAAAACATGGCTACATCTTACCGAGCTGGAAGCACAAGGGAAGCATTTAGAGGCCTGAAACCGCCCTGTGTGCACTGGAAAACGTGTTCGTTTCAAATTCTTGTACATGACATTTCAAAATGGACAATTAAAATTGCATATCCCGTGGCAATGTGATTAGTGTTAACGTGCATTATGACATTCACTCTGAGAACATTAGCCCATGGAATTTGCTTTGTTAAATATTTGTGTATTTAAACTAGTAACCTCCCTCCGTAAATCTCCCATGAATTTAATTTACAAACCTACTTGGTAGGGATGTAATTTTTGTTTGGTCCACGGTAGATATTCTTCTAGTGCTGAAAATATCCAAATGCATGACTATTTGGTAAAAGTGCATCTTCAGTTAAAACTGATACTGGTTGTACAATACACTTTATATAGGATTGATTAGCTAGAGGCTAGGCCATCAGCACCATAATTTTAAAAACATTTTTTATTCATTCGTGGGACATGAGCCCTGCTGTCAATGGATTTCCCACTGATCCCTACACACCACAATTTATGAAATAGATTCATTTTTTTGTAAGTTTTAAGGAATTATAGAAGCATTTTGCACAAGAGGTCATTAGGCCCATCACGACTGTGCCAGCAATGGTTGTAGAGCAAAGGCAGACAAATGGATTTGAGGTACAGATCAACCGATATCTAATTGAGCAGTGAAGCTACTTCAAGGGGCCAAATGGCCTACTCCTACTCTAATGAAACTTCCTAAATTCCTAACTGAGGGCCATAAAGTCTTAAATTCTCCATTGTAGATTCAGCAGAAACCCCTGTAAAACAATGATTATGGCAGATAATCGCAGAACTCCCATGGAAATTCAAACATGATTTATTTATTAGATAATGGCCCAGATTTTACAGTAAGAATAATGGTGATGCTGTCAGCGCTCACCATTATTATGGAGTAAATTGGACAGTAACTGCTGGTGTCCCCACATGCACAGGAATTTGCCATTCAAGTCACCCTAATCCTCCACAAGCTTGGCTATGCCAGCATCAAACTGAGAGAGTTGGCATCAAACACAGCGAAAAAAATTCAGAGCTTATGCATTTCACTGTAAGAGATTTTTTAACAATTTAATAGATCTTAATAATTGCCAAACAACACCTCTGGCATTGAAATTAAATTTGAGAAATGTGGAGTCTCATTCCTTTAGATTTTGATTGTTGTTAGAGTTTTATTTTAAGTGGTCATTACAGAAATAGGGAAGGGCAAAGTTGTGTATGGATTTGAAAACAAGGATGAGACTTTTAAAATCAAGATGGTACTTGACCAGAAGCCAGTCAAGGCAAATAATTACAAGGGTGATGGGTGAATGGTGTGAGTTAAGGCACAGGCAGCAGAGATTTGGATGGCCTCAAGTTTATAGAGGGTAGAACAAGGGGGTCCAGCCAGGAGTGCGTTGTCAAGGCAAGTCTAGAGGGAGCAAAAATATGAATGAGGGTTTCAGCAACAAATGAGCTTAGGTGAGATGAAGACTGTCTTTATTTGCCAAGGAGGTGAATAAGGACAGTCTAAATGTTGGCACGAATGTGAAATTGGAAGACAATCTCAGGTCAAGTATATCACTAAGGAGTTGAGGGAGGTGGTGTTCAGGTGCCTCAGCATACATGTGAAAATGAATATGTTTTCAGATGATGTTGCTTTGGGGCAGCATGTAGATGAGAAATAGGAGGGAGCCAAAGATAAATCCTGAGGAGATACAAGAGGTAATGGTGCAGGAACAGGAAGAGAATCCGTTCCCAAATGATATTCTGATTAGAGTGATAAGCGTTAACGAACGAGCGCCACACATTTGCTGCTGAACACAAAATCCGGGACAATAACTATTTATAAACAGCTACTCCGGCCTAGTAAATATGTAAGGCTTTTGTAATAAATATGAAAGGCCTTGAAATATGACATTGCAAAATGGGACTATCATATCCAATGCTGTGATCACTGACAAGGCAGTGCCTGCCTTGTGGTTCATTTGTCATTGTAAATTGGGAAAAATATGCTTTTACCTTGAAAGGTGGCACCCTCATCACAGTCTGTTTCAGCCATGTTCCTGCTGCTGGGCACTCTCTCAGTATGCCCACTAATCTGTACATAGTCCCATGGTTTGTTAAAATCAGATGGCATCTTATTCATTGCAGCTCAAGCACCAAGTACTCAATAGCAGCCGTCTGGACATTAAACACACCATTGGAGTTTAGAAGAGTAAGAGGCAACTTGATTGAAGCATATAAGATCCTGAGGGGTACTTGACAGGGTGGATGTGGAGAGGATGTTCCCTCTTGTGGGAGAATCTAGAACTAGGGGCCACTGTTTAAAAGTAATGGGTCATCCATTATGAGGAGAATATTTTTTTCTCAGGGAATTGTGGAATTCTTTTCAGTGGTAGAAGCAAAGTCTTTGAATATATTTAAGGGAGCGGTAGATAGTTTCTTGGTAAGCAAGGGTAGGCAGGAATGTGCAGTTGGGGTTAATATTAGATCAGCTATGATCTCGTTGAATGGCGGAGCAGGCTGAAAGGGGTCGAGTGGCCGACTCCTGTCCTAATTTGAATGCATGTTCACATGTTCGCATACTCTAATGGTCAGAAAGAAATGGTGCTGAGGTAGCAGAGGTCTACACTAAAGTTACTACACAGAGCTCTGCAGCTGAAGAATGATGAGCAGTAGAGGTTGGCTGCCCCTCTGCTATCAACACCTGTTGATGCACACTCCTGGTGCACCCCCCCCCCCCCCCACCCCCCACCCCCGGGCTACCCAAAATGTATGTTCTTTGCTTAGTCCTTGCTACAAAAGGAATGCGTAATGAGTGCTGGGAGGTGCTGGCTTGTTGGATGCCTCTGAGACCCATGGCTGACTCACATCCAGAAACTAAAGGCGAACTATGATAAAATTCTGAGAGCAGACACCCCTTCAAGATAAGATTACATTGAAAATAATGTGTGTTGTGTTGATGTGCTGGAATATGGATGGGAAAGCATATGAGCGATTGAATGAAGAAAGAATAGCAGGAAAAATTTATGCTCACCCTGAAATCGGGAAATGCAGCTTCACTCATGTTCATCATCACGAAGCTGATAAGTACGGCCTGTGCAAAATGGCTGGAAGGTTAAAATTAAGGAGCAGAGCCTATCTTTTAATCTTTTCTATCAATTGCTGTCTGTCGGCACTGAGTGCAATCAGGGAAGCAATATTGAGATAGTGGAAATGAGAAGAAGATATAAAGAATGTGATCTAAGAGTTCACCTTGCATCTCAGCTTCTGTGTAAGTAAACGCTCAAGCATCTTACAGCCTAGTTGATGTTAAAAAGTTAGTTTGTGGGTTTACCTTTAAAAATAGTGATGTGACAAGAGTTTCAGTTAGAACTGATGGCACTCTGAGAAATATGTGTGGTTTAGAAAGAGCTGCTTTATGGGTGCCCAGTCTGCATCCTCATTCATGCTTTGATTTGCTTTGTGGCCTGTGTAATATGTCCATTTTCTTGGTATTATGCTAAAATAAAAGGGGTCAACCTTACCTTGACAGACCTCCTCAATCTATTCATTGCTTTTTGTTTTCATCTATTCCTGTATTTTTGTAATTGTTGGATCGAGTATTGAGTGCCGTGCTGGCTGTATGGAGCCCCTGTGTTGACGGAATCCTGGGAACTCAAACAAAACAAACAACCTTGCATTGTTGGATTCCATCCACAAGCTTCTCCAAAGCGGCATCGTATGCCCAACACAAACCAAGGTGTCCCATTAAATAGCAGCTGCAGCTTGGTGCAGGCTGGGAGCGCACCCAGCATAATTAATTAGAAGTTTGCAAAATTCAACGAGGTTGGCTCAGTGTGGATTTGGCAAGCAGAAAACTCCTCTCTAATCCAGCAATTTAAATGATGGGACCGGGAAAGTTATTCCATTGTGAGCAAGTTCTCCCAGATAAGCTCGATGGACGAGGAAAATGATTTAACCCTTTTCATGGCCATTCAGAATGAAATTCCTAATTTCCAAAATAGCCAAGGGATAGAAATGCGAACTGCCATTAACTGAAGGGCACTGTCAGCGTGCACGCAAAGTAGCAGATGTTTTCAGTAACTTGGCTCTCTCATTGAACATCAAGCCCAATGTCCCGAAGGCAGGTACCCAACCAAGTTGCTAAACATAGCTTAGTCCCTGATCACATTGAACAGTCTCTCAGCTCTTTCTCGCTCCTCAAGACTGCGAAGTCTCTTCAGGGCCCAGCGTATTTCTTCAGCAGTGCCCTTCGTATGACCTCTTGCCTGTTATACAGTCTCAATTTTACTCAAGCATATGCAATTCAATTTTTAGCCCCCTCTGTCTGGTTGGGCTCAGTGAATAAGTCTATATTGGATATAAGCAAATTACTGCGGATGCTGGAATCTGAAACCAGAAGAGAAATCGAAGTTTTGACAAAGGGTCGTCTGGACTCGAAACGTCAGCTCTTTTCTCTCCTTACAGATGCTGCCAGACCTGCTGAGATTTTCCAGCATTTTCTCTCTTTGGGTTCTATATTGGGTATGTAGACCATCGGAATTGCTAATCCCGTAAACATTTTCGCAGATTTTGAGGTTTAGACTACACTGGGAATTGACAATTGGGTCCAGCTATAAATACTAACTGTACGTTCAACAACAGTTACAGTGGGATCATTTGAATGCAGCTGAACAAAGAAATGATGCCAATATTGCAGTCACTAATGCTGCATGCTGTATGAATAAGAAAAGGTCCAAGGGATGCACACAGCATCCGTGGTTCACTCGAAAGGTTAAAGATAGCGTCCAACTTAAAGAAAAATCATATAATTGTGCAAAGATTGGTGGAAGGTCAGAAGTTTGGACAAAATACAAGGAACAAGAATGACTAAAAATTAATGAGGAAAAGGTTAGAGTACTTCTAGAGAAAGGTAGCCAGAAATATAAAAATAGATAGTGAAAGTTTCTATAAATACTTTAAAAAGAAACAAGTTAACAAAGTGACTATTGATCCTATAGAAAGCGAGTCTGGAGAATTGATAATGGAAAACAAAGAAATGGCAGATGAATTGAACAAGTATTTTGCATCTGTCTCCACTATAGAGGGTACAAGTAACATGTCAAAAGCAGCTATAAATTGGGAAATGAAAGGGACGGAGGAATTCAGAAAAATTACAATCACCAGAGAAAAGGCACTGAGTAAATTGATGGAGATGCGGGCTGAATAGTGCCCAAGTCCTGATGGACTTCATCCAAGGGTCTTAAAAGAAGTAGCTAGTGAGAGAGTTGATGCATTGGTTTTAATTTTCTAAAACTCCCCTAGATTCGGAGAAGATTCGATTAGATTGGAAGATAGCAAATGTAACTCCAATATCCAAAAAACGGGAGGGAGACAGAAAGCAAGAACCTACGGGCTGATTAGCTTAACATTTGAAAATGTTAGAATCCATTTTTAATGATGTTATAGCAGGGCAGTTGGATAACTTTAAGGTAATCAGGCAGAGTCAACATGGTTTTGTGAAAGGGAAATCATGTTTAACCAACTTACTGGAGTTCTTTGGGAAAGGAATATCTGCCATGGTTAAAGGGGAACTGGTGGATGTACTGTACTTAAATTTCCAGAAGGCATTTAATAAATTGCCACATCAAGGGCAGAATTTGCCCATCCCATTCTCAGTGTGTTTGGTTTCAAGTGGCGCAAAGAATTTAGCAGGACCCAAAAAGTAGGATACCTGCTGATGTAGAATCATGTTGCAATTTTCCCGATGGTGGGTTAATGGTGGGTCGGTCTTCCCACTGGCTGGTGGCACAAATGCCATTCTCATTAAAAAAGCTGGCCTCCAGAATCCCAGTAAGAAGTCTCACAACACCAGGTTAAAGTCCAACAGGTTTATTTGGTAGCACAGGCCACAAGGTTTTGGAGCGCTGCTCCTTCATCAGGTGAGTGGGAGTCGTGTTCACAACAGGGCATATAAAGACACAAACTCAATTTACAAAATAATGGTTGGAATGCGAGTCTTTACAGGTAAGCAAGTCTTAAAGTTTGTGTCTTTATATGCCCTGTTTGTGAACACGACTCCCACTCACCTGATGAAGGAGCAGCACTCCAAAAGCTTGTGGCCTGTGCTACCAAATAAACCTGTTGGACTTTAACCTGGTGTTGTGAGACTTCTTACTGTGCTTACCCCAGTCCAACGCCGGCATCTCCACATCATGGTTCCAGAATCCCATCAGACTTCCAGTCTTGCGTCACGTCAACGGAGAATCTGGTCAAGGTCAAACCGATTGTTAAGATGGAGTGCACAAGGCGGGCCTCAGTTCACAAGAGACGTTTGGTCACAACTTTCTGCCATAATGTTGCACTGCTCCTGATGCACTGTACGCCATTCTGCTGGGACAGACCAGTTGCTGTCCTCCATCCTCCATGCCGAGCTAGTCTCCATGCTCCATACCTCCGGACCCTCAAAGGTTATGGGAAGAAAGCAGGGTTAGGCTATTGAGTTGGCTGACAAGCCATGATCGTGATGAATGGCAGAGCAGGCTCGAAGGGCCAAATGGCCTCATCCTGCTCCTATCTTCTATGTTTCTCCTCTGTCACTGTCTCGGATTAATACTGCACCCGGAGTTGGTTCTCTTTCCCCCAGTGTCCATCTGGAGAGGACTGTGCTGCGGGACTCATGCAACCTCCGCAACAAAGGTTCGAAGTTTGACTGGGGTCAAGTGTGAGGCGAGGCCCAGGGAGGGGATGAATGGTTGGGGAAGCGGTCTGATGAAGATCAGGGGAGCAATGTGGAGTGAGGGTGTGCAAGGAGGGGTGTAGGGACAAGAGCTCATGATGGCACGTAGAGGGGCAAGAAGATGAATAAAAAGATTAACAATGGAAAGCTAATGCACCCTCGTCTTTCCTTCTCCCCTATGCACACTATGAATGGTATGTTTTGTCTGTATAGTGCGCAAGAAACAATACTTTTCACTGTATCCCAATACATGTGATAATAATAAATCAAATCAAATCAGATCAAGACTGAGAGGAGGAAAGTTGGACCCTGACAAGGCTGCATGAAAAGTTCGCAAACAAGGGGGTCAAAAGGAAACCACATTGTTCACTGGCGGGGAATGCATGAAGACTCCAGATGTGGTGAATAGAGTTCCAAGTGGGGCATGGGCTCAGGGAGAGGGTGGTTAAATCAAGGAACAAACTTCTTCTTGAGGCTGCTGGCCTTTTTCCTCAGGGTTGCTGACATCCTGCATGGTCTATTGAAGACGGGTGGACTGGAGAGGGTGATGTGAGTGTGCAGGACTGGTGTCTCAATATGGCACCGGGACCTTCAAACAGTTGACGGTGAGAGGATTATCAGCTGACAGCTTGCCAGGAGATTCAGAGGGGGACTCGCGCGTAATTAATGAGATTCCAAGAATGGGGTTAGATGCTGCCTGCCACCGTATTTAATCTCAAAATGGGTGAATTCTGCCCCAGAGATTACTGGGGAAAATGAATGCTCATGGTATAGTGAACAAAGAGAACAAAGAACAAAGAACAGTACAGCACAGGAAACAGGCCCTTCAGCCCTCCAAGCCTGTGCCGCTCCTTGGTCCAACTAGACCAATCGTTTGTATCCCTCCATTCCCAGGCTGCTCATGTGAGTAACTTATTGCCGGTGGGTAACTTATTGCCATGGATGGAAGATTAGCTGCCTAACAGGAAGCAGAGAGTAGGCATAAATGGATCTTTTTCAGGTTGACACGATGTAATGATTAGAGTGCCACAGTTAGCGGTTTTGTAACACAATTTATATAAATGGTTTGAATGACGGAATGGCTCGGATGGTTACCAAATTTGGTTTTGCCACTAAGATAAATAGGTCAGTAAATGGTGAAGAGGACATAAGGATTTTAATCTTAAATTAAAACATGCTACCGTGCAAAGGGACCTGGGGGTCCTTGTGCATGAGACGCAAAAGCCCAGTCTGCAGGTACAACAGGTGATCAAGAAGGCAAATGGGATGTTGGCCTATATTGCGAAGGGCATAGAATATAAAAGCAGGGATGTCTTGATGCACCTGTACAGGGCATTGGTGAGGCCGCAGCTGGAATACTGTGTGCAGTATTGGTCCCCTTATATGAGGAAGGATATATTGGCATTGGAGGGAGTGCAGAGAAGGTTCACCAGGTTGATACCGGAGATGAGGGGTTTGGATTATGAGGAGAGGCTGAGGAGATTGGGTTTGCACTCGTTGGAGTTTAGAAGGATGAGGGGGGATCTTATGGAGACTTATAAGATAATGCGGGGGCTGGATAGGGTGGAGGCGGAGAGATTCTTTCCACTTAGTAAGGAAGTTAAAACTAGAGGACACAGCCTCAAAATAAAGGGGGGTCGGTTTAAGACAGAGTTGAGGAGGAACTTCTTCTCCCAGAGGGTGGTGAATCTCTGGAATTCTCTGCCCACTGAGGTGGTGGAGGCTACCTCGCTGAATATGTTTAAAGCGCGGATGGATGGATTCCTGATCGGTAAGGGAATGAAGGGTTATGGGGATCAGGCGGGTAAGTGGTACTGATCCACGTCAGATCAGCCATGATCTTATTGAATGGCGGGGCAGGCTCGAGGGGCTAGATGGCCTACTCCTGCTCCTATTTCTTATGTTCTTATGTCCTTTAATGTTCTGGGGACACAGATTCGAATCCTGCCGCAGCAGATGGTAGAATTTGAATTCAGTAAAAAATATCTGGAATTAAGAATCTACTGATGGCCATGAAACCATGAAATAGTTGATTGTCGTAAAAATCCATTTGGCTCACTAACGTCCTTTAGGGAAGGATATTTGCCGTCCTTACCTGGTCTGGCCTACATGTGATTCCAGAGCCACAGCAATGTGGTTGACTCTCAACTGCCCTGAAACAACAAGGGATGGGCAATAAAATGCTGGCCAACCAGCAATGCCCATGTCCCATGAATGAATAAAAAAAGGAAGCTTCAAAAATATATCGGTTAAGAGAGTAGCAAAGATCAGGCAAATGGAGTATAACATGGGAAAATGTGAAATTGTCCATTTTGGCAGGAAGAGTAAAAGAAAAGCATCTTATCTAAATGGTGAGAGATTGCAAAGGAACCTGGGTATCTTAGTACATGAATCACAAAAGGCTATTAGTGTGTAGGTAAAGCAAGTGATTAGGAAAGCTAATTTATTATGAGGGGAATGGAATACAAAAGTAGGGGTCTTATACTTCAGTTATATAGATCACTAGTGAGACTGTGCACAGTAATGGTCACATTATTTAAGGTGGGCTATAAAGGCATAGGAAGCATTTCGGAGCAGGTTTACCAGACTAATACCCGGAATGGATGGGTTGTCTTATGAGGAAACATTATGAGGACAGGTTAGGCTTGTATCCTAAGAGAAGGAGATGAAACCTACAAGATACTGAGGGATCTTGACTGGATGGATGTGGAAAGGATGTTTCCTCTTGTGGGAGATTCTAGAACTAGGGTTTACTGTTAAACAATAAGGGATCGCACATTTAAAGTGGAGATGAGGCAAAAGATTTTCTCTCAGAAGGTCTTGAGTCTTCGGAACTATTCCTGAAAAGGCAGTGGAAGCAGTGTCTTTGAATATTTTTAAGGCAGAGGTGGTCGGATTCATGCCAGGCAAGGGTGTGATAGATTATTGGGGGTAGGCGGGATTGACTCAGCAATGTAGATTTGAGGTTACTATCAGATCAGCCACCATCTTATTAAATAGCAGAGCAGGCTCGAGGGGCCAAGTGGTCTGCTCCTTGTTTGGATGTTTGTACATATTCAAGTAACTACCAGGATCTTTTTGATGAGCCTTTGTCTTCATTTATCCTTCTTCTTCATCCTGTTCACAAAACTCTGATCATCTTTAGTATATTCTCAGCAACTGTTCCCTTTACTTGGCTGCTATGTAGGCATAAGAAGTATCAGTTCTGTGGTGAGACAGCCTGCATCCAATCTGCTTCAGTGTACAACAAGCTAACTGGGATGTTTTTCTATGTTGAAGCCACTACATAGGTGCAAACTGCTATTGGTGGACGTCATAATAGCCTGAGCTGGTTAGGTCTGCAGGATTCTTCTGGAAGTGCTTCTCGATGTACATAATATTTGACTCAGTAATGGTGTGGAAAGTTACCTCCTCCTGTATTGTGCATTGCGTGTCTGCTGAGCCAATGCCCTGGGGCGCTGAATCCTGCCATCCTTCTCTGGTACTCTTAGTCAGCACATTTACAGATAAAGTGGAGAATCTTTGCAGTTCTGGGCACAAGTCTTCTGGATTCTAACAGTATGCTTACCACTCAAAAATCAACGGGCAACCTTTCTGCAGAAGAGCAATTTGAAAAGAAAATCTGACAAACTGATGCGGCAAGTCATTAAATATTGCAGCATCGAGTAATTTTCTCAATGGCACACACTCTCATTCTGAAACAGAATTACACGACCCACCATATGGGCCGTTGGGTCCGAATAAGATCAACATATCGGCTGAAAGATAAAACACGGTTAGCAAAATATTTAAATGAAGACCCTATGCGTTTGGTCGATAAATGTAATGTTTGTGATTTTGATCTACTCCTATTGCTGACACATTGAAGGAACCTATCATAGGAAAGAACATATTTAAAGGGCTTATCCACTAGTTAAAGGTTAATTGCTTGCTTGCCTTTTAGATTGTTGGTTAACTTCTGGATGATCTTTGCCTTATCTGATTTATAAAACTTAAGGCCTGAATTTTTTGCCTGTCAGGCACACGTACTCAGCCAGCTTGGAAGTAAGAGCAAAACCAGGGAGCTGCTGACCCATATGATGCGCGATATAACACACAAGAGGCTGGATGTACTCGGGAAATAAAGGCTTTTATTGCCAACAATAACAGAGCTACCATATACAGTATACGATCCCAGACTAAAGGGTCACCAGGCACAGCAGTGATCTTTATACCTCTCCCAGGAGGCGGAGCCGACTGGGGTGTACCATAAGGACTATATTAACAGGTAGAACAGCCCAACCCTAACCCCAACAGTAACATATCTACAGACTCATAGTACTGGCCAGACCATGGCTCAGCACTACCTGGTGGGAACCAACAATGGTTCACCACATTCACCCCTCCTTTGAAAACAAAGGCCGGCGGGGTACAAAACACAGAACAATTGTTCATCTGTCTATAAGTTCAAACGGTCTGGGGGACCGCACCGTCGTTGTGACCTCCTCAACACCGGCGATGACACCGGTTCAGGCACTCGCAGTGACGTTCTCTCCAAGGCGGTGTCCAGCGACTCCTCCAGTGCCTCACGGGCCGGTAGACCCCGAGGTGGTGACAATCCGCTGAACTCGGGCACGCCTTGAAGTGGCGACCATCTCCTGGACTCAGGCAAGCTGTACACAGGAGTAAGAGGGTTAAGTGGTGGTCCCGATGCTGCCCGCGCCGTGTCAGGAGGGGAAATAATGGTTGGGGGGTCCCTAACAGGAGGTGTGGGAGCGACAGGGGTTTCCAAGCCCCCTGCTGGCGCCAGATCTCGAATCGAGACCGTGTCCTCTCGCCCATCAGGATATGCCACGTAGGCATACTGAGGGTTGGCGTGGAGGAGATGGACCTGTTCAACCAAAGGGTCGGACTTGCGGGTCCTAACATGCCGCCGCAGGAGGACAGGTCCTGAGTACGTCAACCAAGACGGTAATGAGGTCCCAGAGGAAGACTTCCTAGGGAATGAAAACATTCTCTCATGAGGAGTAGCGTTGGTTGCCGTACACAGGAGTGAGCGTATGGAGTGGAGCGCATCAGGGAGTACCTCTTGCCAACGGGAGACTGGAAGACCTTTAGACCTCAACGCCAGTAAGACAGCCTTCCAGACTGTAGCATTCTCTCGTTCGACCTGTCCGTTACCCCTTGGGTTGTAGCTCGTGGTTCTACTAGAGGCAATCCCATATGAGAGCAGGTATTGCCTCAAGTCATCGCTCATGAACGACGAGCCCCTATCGCTGTGGATATAACAGGGGTAACCGAACAGGGTGAAAAGATCATGAAATGCCTTGATAACCGTGGCAGCGGTCATATCAGAACAGGGAATGACAAAAGGGAATCGTGAGTACTCATCAACCACATTGAGGAAGTACACGTTCCGATCTGTCGAGGGAAGGGGGCCCTTAAAGTCCACACTCAGTCTTTCGAAGCAAAACCAGGGAGCTGCTGACCCATATGATGCGCGATATAACACACAAGAGGCTGGATGTACTCGGGAAATAAAGGCTTTTATTGCCAACAATAACAGAGCTACCATATACAGTATACGATCCCAGACTAAAGGGTCACCAGGCACAGCAGTGATCTTTATACCTCTCCCAGGAGGCGGAGCCGACTGGGGTGTACCATAAGGACTATATTAACAGGTAGAACAGCCCAACCCTAACCCCAACAGTAACATATCTACAGACACATAGTACTGGCCAGACCATGGCTCAGCACTACCTGGTGGGAACCAACAATGGTTCACCACACCATACAAAATAAATTGCTCTGGTGAATCTATGCAGAGAGTGTAAAGGCAGCACAACCAGGTGCAAACTTCAGTCCCCAGGCAACCTTTCACATTTGTTTTTTAGCCCTGACCTTTCATCCCGCTCTGGGCCTCGGTTGTAGCTAAAACGTAAAGGTCACCAGGCCAATCGACACGCCCGCCAACCGTAAAAGCAGATGGGCCACCTAAAATTGCATTCCATTGGCCCCTTAATGGGCTAAGTTTCCTGCTTCCGACTCTCGCGCACGACCCCCAACCGAAAACCTGCTCGTGTGCGCGATGGCGTCAGGAAATCCAACATCTTCTCTCGCGATCTGTGCCTTGCAGACTCCTAATCATGAGGCCAGCATCTTTTTGAACAGGAAGCGACTTCACTTGGAATGACAAACAGAACATTGCCCAGGTTTGTGCCTGGCCTCCCGGCAACAATTACGGTACATTCATCCAATGCCAGCCCTCTCTGCCATCTTTGTCCCAACCAGTTGTTCAGGCAAGCTACGGACTGACAAGGGCTATCCCCTTCACAGGTGGCTCATCACTCGTTTTACGAATTTGGGAACAGCTGCACTGATGGTCTACCATATGGGCTATGCTGCTCCCAGAAAGCTTCATTCAGTAGACAATTGACATAGTTGAGCAAGGCTTCTTACAGCTAGGGCCATTCGAGAGAAACTTTGCACTTCAGCCCTGAAAGATTAGCCAGATTTGCGGTGATTTGCTGCATAGTTCAAAACTTTGCTATCTTGAAGAACCAGTCCTCGCTGGAGCAGCAGGAAGAACGGTGAGTGGTGGAAGAGGAGGAGAAGCATGAACAGGAGGAGTGACAATGACCAGGAATGCCATTAGTCACTATAGCCCTCGGAAACCAAACCATTCAAGAGTGCTTCACGTGAACCAACACTCCCATCTCCAATACACCAACATCCCGACAGTGCTTCAGACTCAGTTGTGTGAGAGACACCAAGTAAGCCATAGTGGTGAGTGTGAGAGCCTGAAAATAAGGAGGTGCAGTAATGGATGTAGGAGAAAGAAGAGAAGTGGGAGAGGTAAGTATTGAACATAGTGGGGCTGGAAGTGTGAGAGCACTATTGACATATCTGGTGTCATTGAATCTCTTGAACCTTTGCAACCAGGTGCTGAAGATAGGTTCCAGGCATTGACCTCCTCTCCAATTCCTTTCCACTGTCAGAGGAGATGTTGTCTGGTGGGATTGCTGCTGCTTGGAGTGGGTGAGGTGGACTGGGGAGACCAGATCTCCCTCTTCCTATCCACCACCTGCACGAGGGCTTTCGATGCAGCATCATAGAACCTGGGTGTCCTGCCTTGGCCTTTTTCAGTCATTATAGCGGCATGGTGGCACAGTGGTTAGCACTGCTGCCTCACAGCGCCAGGGACCTGGGTTCAATTCCCGGCTTGGGTCACTGTCTGTGTGGAGTTTGCACAATTCTCCCCATGTCTGTGTGGGTTTCCTCCGGGTGCTCCGGTTTCCTCCCACAGTCCAAAGATGTGTGGGTTTGGTTGATTGGCCATGCTAAATTGCCCCTTAGTGTCCTGGGATGTATAGGTTAGAGGGATTAGCTGGGTAAATGTGTGGGGCTGTGGGGATAGGGCCTGGAATGGGATTGTTGTCGGTGCAGACTCAATGGGCCGAATGGCTTCCTTCTGCACTGTCGGGGTTCTATGATACAGCTCTTTGAAATTTTCTGTCTCAAATTCAGAGAAGTACATTCTATAGACCTAAATATCATGGTATCAGCTTTTGACATATTCTCCGCGTGTGTCATGGATTTTCATAGTTGAGTCTAGATTTGCAAAGAAGCTGTTGTTTATCCTCTACAATTGTGATCAGTTTAATTGTTAAAACAATAAAGGTCCATAAATGAATTATATGGGTTTTTTTTTAATCAGCCAGGTTCTGATGACTTTCCAAGTCTGGTTTTATTCTCTGGTTGAGGCCATCTGAATACTATCCGTTGAATGAAAGCCAAACTTCCCCACAAGGTATTTGTCACTTCATATAATGTATTCCATTTGGGATATAAACCTGTCAACCTCTGAACAAGAATGACTTGAGACAATTCATGCAGCCAATGAATTCAATGAAAATGTCCGCACACAGGGCGGCATGGTGGCACAGTGGTTAGCACTGCTGCCTCACAGCGCCTGGGACCCGGGTTCGGTTCCCGGCTTGGATCACTGTCTGCACATTCTCCCCGTGTCTGCGTGGGTTTCCTCCAGGTGCTCCGGTTTCCTCCCACAGCCCAAAGATGTGCGGGTTAGGTGGATTGGCCATGCTAAATTGCCCCTTAGTGTCAAGGGGACTAGCTCGACTAAATACATGGGGCTATGGGGATTGGGGCTGGGTGGGATTGTGGTTGGTGCAGATTTGATGGGCCGAATGGCCTCTTTCTGCACTGTAGGATTCTATGATTCTATAGTTCCATGGAGTCTGTAGAACGTCACACAAAAGGGCCTGGAACAAACAGTGTATCTTTAAGTGTATCAGAGTGGAAGTGGTGTTGAAAAAAATAATTTAAATGTTTTCTATTAAAGGATCGAGACTAAATGTAATAACATGTTTGCACATAATGGGTGGGAAGGTTTAAATCACAAGATAAGTGCCAAGGCACTTGTAATGAAGTTTGTCCTGAAGAAAAGTCATATGTTCAGACTGCTTCTTCACTATTACTATCTTGTTTATCAGTTTGAATGGAATTTACAGTGTGTAGGCAGTGACACGTCAGGGGTTGTGATGATAATCTTAAAATGATGAGAGTTCAGCTGACAAATTCAATTTTTGCCTCAGGCCAAAGTATCTTACAATCTTGGAATACTTTTAAGAGTTGTGGATCTTGCTTCAAACTAACATTTTGAAACTAACGTTTACCTTTTTCCAGGTTCAATTTTCAGTTGCCAGGGGATCATGCTCCCAAGGCTTCTGCAGTCATGATTTGACTGGCAACGAAACTGCACCAAGCAATTTGGCAATAAACGTGCAGCGGATAATTTGAAAAGCGGCCATATTGTGCTAGTTAGTCTGGTGCACATCATGTGATGTGACAAAGAATCTCATCTCACTGCCCGAGGGTAAAACTGGCACGTGGATCAGGCTTCAATCGAGAGAAAACAATGGAAAAAGAACTCGGGCACCATCCATAATGGGAAGCCAATCTACAATGCCAGCTTACCACCCTGCGATAAATTGAAAGTCCACCCAGCTTGCCTGAGGTGCAAGATTGAATTCAAGGTTTAAGTGCACATCAAACCAGGCATTCCACATGAGTGAGCATTGTCGGAAATGTTGTACTTCAGATAACCTGTTAAACAAAATTGGACCTGCTGGTTCTAATGGGTCAGATGGATATTGACAATCTGACTGCACTGTCTCTGATATATTTTGAGCAGTGAGAAGCAGATTGCTTAAAGAGCTACATTGAAGGGATCCTTTGAGGTTTTAGAATGAAGATGTCACGTCCAAGACATGCTTCCAACTTTTATTGTTCATGGTCCCTTTAATTGACAGCGCAAGTGACCTTGACCAGGCCTGTTCGGGCTATAGCTTCCGGACAGGTGGAGGAAGCAGAGTTGCAAAGCTGATAGACACCAAAATTGCATTAGAATCTTAGATGCACAATTGGCTCCCTATTTAAATATGCAAATGAGGCCTCCAGCTGTTTCTGGTGAAAGTGTTGGCCAGCCGCCTAAATTGAAGCCTTCCCAAAAGTCGCATCGGGAATGCTTCCAGAAGTAATTTGGTTATTGATTGCTGAAACGTTTTTTTGTCTTGCGACCGCCTCATTTATGCCAAGAAACAAGAGTGTGAGTGAGACAGAAACTGGCCCCATAGCTTCTATGACAGGAACCTCCCTCAGCTCTGTTCATGGTTAATGAGTGTTAGTGCTGTTTTACGAGGAGCGATGGATGTACTGTTTTGTAAGGACGATAAATCACTGTTGTGCAAAACAGGATTATATTGCTTTACAGTTTTTAACCAGGATCAGTTACAGGCCAGGCTCCAGTTTTATTTTACACTGTCTAGTCAAGTGACAAGTTGGAGACAGCATAACCAATATTTTCTTGGGGGGTTGGGGGGGGGTGGGGGTGGGGGCTCACACAACTGCCGTGATTTTGCACCCATGTTCGCCACAAGTGCAAATGGCAAACTGGGCACAAAATCTCACAATCTCCCTGGCAAGAATCCCGCTTTCCGATTTTCCCCCACCCCTCATCAGTGGCATAAAGAGGTTCCCATCCAGGAATGTTCAGGAACCTCATTTCAATAAATTTTAATATAATTAGCGGGTTTCCTTGTCATATCACCCCTCACATTTGGAACTCCCCCCTCGCCAACATGGCCCTTAGGCCCGTGGGCTCTGGACCCCCCTCCCTTCCACTTCTTCCTCCCCTCCACTGGGGAGCCATCATCGCCCACAGAATTACCTCCAGTGATGCTTCAGAGAACCATGTGGGAAGAGGGGAAAGCCGTCCTGTATTGAGACTACATCAGTGCAGTTGCAATCTTTCTCAGTCAAGTACAGAATGGAATCCTTGTGATCCCTTTCCAGGATTGCTTTTAACAGTGAGGCCAAAATTTCACAGCCGTTCCCTCCTGCGCAATCTTCCGGTCCCACCAATGGCATCCCCACCTCCCTCCTCCATTAGTTTGGTTCGAACCAGGGTGCAGAAAAACAGGAAAACCCCTTCCAACCGATATAAAAGCAAAATACTGCGGATGCTGGAATCTGAAACAAAAACAGAAAATGCTGGAAAATCTCAGCAGGTCTGACAGCATCTGTGGGGAGAGAATGGAGCCAACGTTTCGAGTCTAGATGACCCTTCGTCAGAGAGGAGGGTCATCTCGACTCGAAACGTTGGCTCTACTCTCTCCCCACAGATGCTGTCAGACCTGCTGAGATTTTCCAGCGTTTTCTGTTTTTGTTCCATTCCAACTAATGGCACGCTATTGCAAAGCACACCACGGTGGTGGGGAGGGAGGGGGGTCGGGGTGGGCGGGGCGGGGGAAGGAATGAAACATCCCCCTGTGTTTTGAACAGTCAGGTACAGACCAGGATCTCGTCCATTTACTCCAATTGAACAGGAAACCCAGAAGCAAGATACCCATGCCAACGCTGAGATAAAAAGCCACAGCAAAGCCCACTTCACAATCATTCGACTTCGCTACAGGCTGCTGGCTCCCTCCGCTGCGAGTGCGCCCCAAGGTTAAAATGTCGATCTATTTGAGCAGAGCTTTAACCTTTCCATAGAAAGTTAGCAGTTAATATATATGTAACTTAAATTTACTGCCAATTATGGAGAGTTTTGCTGAATGGACCATTGCTTTCCTCCTGCCTGTTAAAATGACGAAGTATTCTGCATGCAGCTCATGTCTGCTGCAGGGCGTCAGCACTTGGTCTGCCTCAGCTGAAATAGCAAACACAAAATGGCCATCAAGTGATGTGACAGCAGCTGATTATCAGTCCCCTGCCAGTTGAACCAACCAGCATATCATCTGAAAGTCCTTTGAGCATGTTGTTTGAATCGAGGCAGACTGAACAGCTATATCTGCTTCAGACATTGACAATTCATATATTTGTGGAGAAGAATACAAGAAATCCTTTCTGTCATGGGTAAGTCCTGTTCGGCTAACATAGATTTTTTTTTAAATTCAGCTTTTATGCTTAATAGTCACTTCTTTTCTCTATTTAGTTCCAAAAAAAAATGGCATGTTTCCAAAAGTGACTGAACTCACAAATTTAGGATATTGATATTTCCCTTCAAAGAAAATTTGGCTGGTAAGTGTGATAAAGTGTGGAAGAGGTTTCTAGAATTTGAAAACACTTTAGCTAGCTTTGAGGCCAATTTCTGTGAGTGAAATGGACTGCAATGTACCTGCCTTAGTAGAAACCAGGGAGCAAAGTTCCTTTTGTCATTAGTTTTAATGTTGAAATAAGGAAGAATAAAGCAAAAAGTTAATTCCTTTTCGCGAGCTAACTTGCTCATTAGAATTGGTAATAGAAGCAATTCGACCCGTTGGCTAACTCCCATTTTAATTTCATTTGTTGTTCTCACGGGTACAGAAAGAAAATAAAAGAAGACTCTCCCAAAACAGTGACATAATATTGTGGAATGTTCCTGCAGTCATCATAAACTCATGTGTAAACATATCTACTAACAATCAGAAAAGCAATGTTAGGCTATTTTTCCAGAATATTTTGGGGCGGCACGGTGGCACAGTGGTTAGCGCTGCTGCCTCATAGTACTAGGGACCCTGGTTCAATTTTGGCCTCAGGTGGCTGTCCGTGTGGAGTTTGCACATCCCATGTCTGCATGGATTTCCTCCGGGTGCTTTGGTTTCCTCCCATGGTCCAAACATGTGCAGGTTAGGTGGTTTGGCCATGTTAAATTGCCCCTTATTGTCAGGGCGACTAGCAGGGTAAATACGTTGGGTTATGGGGATGGGACCTGGGTGGGATTGTTGTCTGTGCAGGCTGGATGGGCCAAATGACCTCTTTCTGCACTGTAGGGATTCTATTATTGTATTTTACATTGAGTCATCCTTCAAGATTAGCTCATTTTTAGATGGTAGAGCTTACGCTGAATGCCATGTTTATAAGCTGAGAGCAATTGGAATATGGAGCCTTTGGATTCCCATAGAATTCTTCACAGTATTGGCTGTCTTCATTCCCAGTAAGTAGAAAGCCCAAGACACATCAATCTGATGAGCTGTGGACAAAGCTCTTTCAGGAGTGGTGGTGGAAATGAGGAACGAACTGTGCGCAAACACCCAAAGGGCTCATCATGTCACCGTGCAAATCAATTAAGCAGGTTTGAAGAATGGAAGTTTAAGTTTAAATAGTTACTGCCTTGGCTTTTTCTGCACCTTTGTGAGTCAGGGAAAAACTTGGTGCAAATGTTTTTTTCTGGATATTAAATAAATGAGTAAGAGTCCATGATAGGGAAAGTTTACTTATTCATGTCACAAGTAGGCTTACATTAACACTGCAATGAAGTTACTGTGAAAATCCCCCAGTCGCCACACTCCGGCGCCTGTTCGGATACACTGAGGGAGAATTTAGCATGGCCAATACACCTAACCAGCATTTGGACTGTGGAAGGAAACCAGAGCACCCGGAGGAAACCCACGCAGACACGGGGAGAAGGTGCAGACTCCGCACGGACAAGCCGGGGATCGAACCCGGCTCCCTGGCGCTGTGAGGCAGAAGAGCTAAACACTGTGCCACCGTGCCGCCCTGATGATGAAGAAGTGGATTCACGTGACTAAATCTTTGCACATCCTAATGTTTCTTTTCCATTCTCTCACATTTGTTTGAAGAAACTAAATTGTGAATTAAATCGACTATAAATTCTAAACTGATCTCCTCATATTGAGCTCGAAACGTTAACTCTGTTTCTCTCACTACAGATGCTGCCAGATCTGCTGAGTGTTTCCAACACTTTGTTTTTTATATTTCAGATCTCCTGCATTTTGTTTTTAAGTTATAAACCAACTTGGTATGGGTTCAAACAAAGAAACTGGCAAAAAATTGTAATCAAGGAAAAGAAGTTTACTGTTTAACAAAGGAAATTGAATGGTAGGGAAAAATTGTGCACCATTTTATTGGGCCAACGTTATAGGGGCATATATTGCCTGTCTCTAGAGACTTAGAGACAGGATGTATGTGCATTTAGAACGGAACAATCTCATTAGTGACAGACAGCATGGTTTTGTAAGAGGGAGGTCGTGCCTTACAAATTTGGTGGAGTTTTTTGAGGAAGTGACAAAAACGGTTGATGAAGGAAGGGCCGTGGATGTCGTCTATATGGATTTCAGTAAGGCATTTGACAAAGTCCCACATGGCAGGTTGGTTAAGAAGGTTAAGGCTCATGGGATACAAGGAGAAGTGGCTAGATGGGTGGAGAACTGGCTTGGCCATAGGAGACAGAGGGTAGTGGTCGAAGGGTCTTTTTCCGGCTGGAGGTCTGTGACCAGTGGTGTTCCGCAGGGCTCTGTACTGGGACCTCTGCTATTTGTGATATATATAAATGATTTGGAAGAAGGTGTAACTGGTGTAATCAGCAAGTTTGCGGATGACACGAAGATGGCTGGAATTGCGGATAGCGAAGAGCATTGTTGGGCAATACAGCAGGATATAGATAGGCTGGAAAATTGGGCGGAGAGGTGGCAGATGGAGTTTAATCCGGATAAATGCGAAGTGATGCATTTTGGAAGAAATAATGTAGGGAGGAGTTATACAATAAATGGCAGAGTCATCAGGAGTATAGAAACACAGAGGGACCTAGGTGTGCAAGTCCACAAATCCTTGAAGGTGGCAACACAGGTGGAGAAGGTGGTGAAGAAGGCATATGGTATGCTTGCCTTTATAGGACGGGGTATAGAGTATAAAAGCTGGAGTCTGATGATGCAGCTGTATAGAACGCTGGTTAGGCCACATTTGGAGTACTGCGTCCAGTTCTGGTCGCCGCACTACCAGAAGGACGTGGAGGCGTTAGAGAGAGTGCAGAGAAGGTTTACCAGGATGTTGCCTGGTATGGAGGGTCTTAGCTATGAGGAGAGATTGAGTAGACTGGGGTTGTTCTCCTTGGAAAGACGGAGAATGAGGGGAGATCTAATAGAGGTGTACAAAATTATGAAGGGTATAGATAGGGTGAACAGTGGGAAGCTTTTTCCCAGGTCGGAGGTGACGATCACGAGAGGTCACGGGCTCAAGGTGAGAGGGGCGAAGTATAACTCAGATATCAGAGGGACGTTTTTTACACAGAGGGTGGTGGGGGCCTGGAATGCGCTGCCAAGTAGGGTGGTGGAGGCAGGCACGCTGACATCGTTTAAGACTTACCTGGATAGTCACATGAGCAGCCTGGGAATGGAGGGATACAAACGATTGGTCTAGTTGGACCAAGGAGCGGCACAGGCTTGGAGGGCCGAAGGGCCTGTTTCCTGTGCTGTACTGTTCTTTGTTCTTTGTTCTTTGCCTGCTCAGCATTTACAGGAGTGCCCATTGGTGGTATAGATTCACACACTTGTAACTCAACAAGGTGGCACAGTGGTTAGGGTGGCATTAGAGCGGCACGGTGACATAGTGGTTAGCATGGTTGACCCACGGCGCCAGGGTCCCAGATTCAAACCCTGGCTTGAGTCACTGTCTGTGGTAGGGTAGGGTAAATGCATGGGGTTATGGGGATAGGGCATGGGTGGGATTGTGGTCGATCGATGGCCCGAATGGCCTCCTTCTGCACTGTAGGATTCAATGAGCACAATTTAGTTATGTGTTGCATTACGGGCAGAGGGAGCCTTTTCCCACATTTTCTAGAAATAATTTGCAAGCTGGGTTGCTTTTTATGTCCAGCTGGGGATCATCAATGGTGCGTGTTGCCAGTGGGATTGACTCAACCCCTTTTAACAAGGGTATATGTGTGGGATGCGACTGTCATCATTTGCTTTTCATTCGCTGAGCATAGGGAGAATCTAGAGCCAGTCTCTCCTTAACATGGGTTTACTCACGTAACTCAGAGAACACAGGCACAGACTCCCTTTTCCTCTCCCCCACACAGGTGGAAACTTGTTCTTGTAAACTTTCGCTTCTCGGCCTTTTGGCAAAGATCAAGTGTAGTATGGTCGGCAGCCCATGGTCGGCCGCACTTGGTTGAGGTCATTAGGTTACACTGAAGCTTCATATGTTTCATATGAAGCAATTTTTTAAAGCGGCATCTCGGCCTTTTGGCTAAGATGCAAATGAGCTCAAGTCTTGGAGGAGGAACCTCCCCCTTCTCCAATCAGCTTGGCTCATGTAGATCAGGCCCAGGACAGGGTGATTTTGGTCGCTCGCCCTGTCTTGTCAGCCTGGATCTGAAATGTCTCAACTTGTTGAGACTCTGAATTGGATTTGATTTGATTGAATTGGAAAAGTATATTAAAAAAACTTAAGAATAACTTGGCCTTTTGGCTAAGGTCGAGTGTGGTCTGGTGATGCTGCACTTGGTCATGGCCATTGGGTAGCATTTGAGCTTCATTTTCATATGAAGCAATTTTTAAAAGCGGCATCTCGGCCTTTTGGCTAAGATGCAAATTAGATCAAGCCTGGGGGGTGGAGATGTCTGCCTCCTCCAATCAGCTTGGCCCATGTAGATCAGGCCCAAGACAGGGTAAAGGGTCGCATCTTGTCAGCTTGGATCGGAAATGTCTCAACTTGTTGAGACTCTGAATTGGACTTGATTTGATTGAATTGGAAAAGTATAAAATAAGAAAAAACTTAAGAATAATTCTCCAACCTTTTCCGCAATTTGTAAAAGCTGCTCTCACTTACAAGTAGAGCATGCATTTTATTGTAACTGGATTCTAACATTAACAGAGGAAACCGATTGTATGGCCTTCAAGAAGCAGCTCCATTTTCTTAAGTTTTGGTTTTAGATTGCAAGCGTGTAAGTTGCAAAGTAGCCAAGGATGAATCCGAAACACACTTGCTGTTTGAGCAGAGATTTAGAATAACACATGGATTGTTGTTGATAAACTGATAAATTTATGTGCATATTAATCAAACCAACTGTCGTCTTTAAAGCTTATTTATTAGTGTCACAATTAGACTTACATTAACACTGCAATGAAGTTTCTGTGAAAACCCCCTAGTTACCGCACTCTGGTGCCTGTTTGGGTACATTGAGGGAGAATTTAACATGGCCAATGCACCTAACCAGCACGTCTTTCGCACTATGGGGGGAAACGGGAACACCTGGAGGAAGCCCACGCAGACATGGGAAGGACATGCAGACTCCTCACAGGCAGTGACCCAAGCCAGGAATCGAACCCAGGTCCCTGGTGCCATGAGGCAGCAGTGCTAACCACTGTGCCACAGTGCTGCCCATTCATTGGCTTTGTAGCCTCTGTTATACCAGCTATCTGTGCGCATCTCTTTTTCTTTTTTCTTATCAGTCTTCTCCACCTCCTTCCTCTCCCGATACTGCTGGATTTTTGCCGGGCTTCAGTTCCAGAGATGCTAAATTTCCCTCCAGTATGTCACCCCAATGGCCATTATGCGAGCTTTGTCTGTGAGTATTAGCAGACTATAGAGCTACAGGATGTGTCGCTGCCAATCCTGATCTCACTCAATATTGTGATGAAAGAACCATGATTGCTGGAACGCACATATGGAACTATTGGAAACCTGTGACTGGGAGGACGCCAATACAGTTCTTTTTTTTTCCTAATCTTTGTTCTCAACGAAAAGTAGAATCAAATTTGCATCTGTTGTTTTATTGGTCTCTTGTTAAGGAAAGATGATGAATGTATTAACCTCTATTCCTTCAAAGTGATGCACTTCATGTCAGTTCACGCAAAGTTCATTGAGCATACATCAGTTAATCTCATATTTGGGACAAGACCAGTTTTACATGTGCACTTAAGATAAAACAAAATCCCGCTGATGCAGGACATCAGAAATAAAAGCAAAAAATGCTGGGAAAACATAACCTGCCTGGCGGCGTCTGTGGAGAGAGAAGCAAAGTTAATGTTTTGAGTTGAATATATGACTTCTTCAGAACCCATTTCTTTTTCACATTTACATTTTTAGATAAAATAAGACAATGAGCATCACCTCTGAGTCAGAAGGTTGAGGGTTCAAGTCCCACACAAGGACTTGGGCATAACAATTTGTCCCTCCCGTGTTTTGCACTGTTAGAGGTGCCAGATTAATCCTTTCAGATGAAATGTTAAACCGGGGCCCTGTCCGTACTCTCAGGTAGTTGTAAAGGATCCTATGGCACCATTTTGAAGAAAAATCTGGGGATTTATCCCCAGTATCTTGGCCAATATTTATCTCTCAACATCACAAAAGTAAATTATCTAGTCAGTGTCACATTGTTGTTCGTGGGAGCTTCCCTTGTGCAAATAGGCTGATGCACAACAGTGACTGCACTTGCACTGGTTGTAAAGCACTTTAGTATGTCCTGTAGTCGTAAAGCCACAATAGAATTTCTTTTTATTATTCATTCGTGGAGCATGGATGCTGGTGGCTGGCCAGTGTTTATTGCACAGTAAGGAGTCTCACAACACCAGGTTAAAGTCCAACAGGTTTATTTGGTAGCAAATACCATAAGCTTTCGGAGCACTGCTCCTTCGTCAGATGGAGTGGATATCTGCTCTCAAACAGTGCACAGACACAGAAATCAAGTTACAGAATACTAATTAGAATGCGAATCTCTACAGCCAGCCAGGTCTTAAAGGTACGGACAATGTGGGTGGAGGGTGCATTCAACACAGGTTAAAGAGATGTGTATTGTCTCCAGACTGAACAGCTAGTGAGATTCTACAAGCCCAGGAGGCAAGCTGTGGGGGTTACTGATAATGTGACATAAATCCAACATCCCGGTTTAGGCCGTCCTCATGTGTGCGGAACTTGGCTATCAGTTTCTGCTCAGCGACTCTGCGCTGTCGTGTGTCGTGTTTATTGCCGATCCTTTGTTGCCCGAGGGCAGTTGAGAGTCAACCACATTGCTGTGGCTCTGGAGTCACATGTAGGCCAGACCAGGTAAAGACGGCGGATTTCCTTCCCTGAAGGACATTAGTGAACCAGATGGGTTTTTCCAGCAATTGACAATGGTTTCATGGTCATCAGTAGATTCTTAATTACAGATTTTAAAAATTGAATTCAAATTCCACCATCTGCGGCATTCGAACCCGGATCCCCAGAACATTAGCTGAGTTTGTGGATTAATAGCCTAGTGATAATACCACTAGGTCATAGCCTCCCCTCCACATGTCTTTGTAGTGTTCAAATGTTCTGTGTTAGATTATGTGAGCCTGATTACTAATGATGACCACTGAACTTGATTAGTTAAGCTAGGGTGTGGACTCAGAGAAAAATAAACAAACTGTAGAAGTTGCTGGAAGCATGGAATGGATAATTTAAAGTACTGTGAATTAAAACCTGTTATGCACATTGAAACCAGTGTCATCTCTACATAGATCTGAGGCATATGAAATACAACAGTCTTCCTTTTCTTTTATCATGAAAATGTCTCTCTGTCGCTGCTATTCTCTGACAATATAAGCAAGTATCCAAAAGCCACAACAGCTGAGTCTGATAATGCTGTTTCTAATACTGCTGTGTCCTCAGTGTCAATTCTTAAATCTTTTGTTTATTAATTTCATGAACCTACATTTGTTGCCCTTGAAATTATAAACTAAGTCTCCTTTTATCTTCACTCCTATTATTGCAAAGATTCGTGCTGTTATCATGTCTCTATTGCTATTACTGCTTTCTCCACTGTACAAGCATTTTAGAACAGGATGTGTTGTGTAGAAATATTTTGGCCTAGGTTTTAGTGAGGAACTGAAAACAGTTTCACACTGCACATAATTGGGTAGAAACAGGAAGTTTGTTGGCCAGCAAATCATTTGGAAGTCAGGACACTAACTAAGCAAAAGTTTTAAAGTATATTTATTAGTCACAAGTAGGCTTACATTCACACTGTAATGAAGTTACTGTGAAAATTCCCTAGTCGCCACACTCCACCACCTGTTTAACATGGCCAGTGCACCTAACCTGCATGTCTTTGGACTGCGGGAGGAAACCAGAGCACCCAGAGGAAACCTACGTAGACACAGGGAAAACATGCAAACTCCCATGCAGCCAGTGACCCAAGCCGGGAATCAAACCCAGGCCCCTGATGCTGTGAAGCAGCAGTGCTAACCACTGTGCCACCGTGCCATGCTGGGTTGCAGATACATAGCTGAAATTCACAAGCCCCTTTCTAAATCAGCATACTCAAGATAATGTCCAAGTCGAGGTCTGCATGTTCAGTTGAACAGAAAGTTGGACATATTTGACTCAAAGTGGATGCATTCCTTCTATACCTGCAGTATACAAAGTCACTAGGATGTGTGTGGGAAAAAGAAAGTAAGGAACAGCATTGATTAATTCTATTGAGTGAATAATGTATTTTGGAGAGCTGCCTAGAAAGGTTTCACCCTGTGGCTCTGAGCAGTGATGGTAATGTCCCTACTCATTCATAGAAAATGGCTCCTGTGGGTCCTCCTCAGTATTTGTGTGCCAGTTCCTCGCTTATTTCCTGTGTATTCAGGGTAATGCATGCAGCATTGATAAAATCCAACTCCTTTACGGTAACAGTTCTAATAGTTTAAAGAATCATTTGGATTTCTTCATTGGATGTTGACTTTTCTGACATTCTCCTGCCCCTGCACCCCACCCCACCTACCCCATCCCCACCACCTTTCCCACTCCAAGCCCTCTCCCTGTCTTGAAAAAGGTGCCTAATTTTTGGGTTACCATTCCAAAGACACTGGACAGCCTCTGATAACTTACGCCGGTTGTCATTATTCAAATATGAGCCTTGAAGCTAAATTAGAATGGGCCTGTTGACTCGGGGAACCATTAGAACCAACTTCTGTCCCCATTGCTTCTTGCTACAGCTGTAAATGTCCCCCACTTCATACTTAAGTAATAGGGCAAATTATTGATTGAGTATATTTCTGACTGGTCAACCAATGCCCAACTGAAGGCTAAAGGTATCATAGAAAGCATTCTTTCTGGTTGTATCACACTTGGTATGGCTCCTGCTCTGCCCAAGACCGCAAGGAACTACAAAAGATCATGAATGTAGCCCAATCCATCACGCTAACCAGCCTCTCATTCATTGACTCTGTCTACACTTCCCGCTGCCTCGGCAACGCAACCAGCATAATTAAGGACGCCATGCACCCCGGACATTCTATCTTCCACCTTCTTCCTTCGGGAATAGGATACAAAATTCTGAGGTCACGTACCAACTGACTCAAGAACAGCTTCTTCCCTGCTGCTGTCAGACTTTTGAATGGACCTACCTTGCATTAAGTTGATCTTTCTCTACACCCTAACTATGACTACATTCTGCACTCTCTCGTTTCCTTCTCTATGAATGGTATGTTCTGTCTGTATAGCACGCAAGAAACAATACTTTTCACTGTATATTAATACATGTGACAATAATAAATCAAATCAAATCAAAAATAAATATGCCATAAATTTGTGACTGATTTTGAGCACTGCCAGACTTCATGCCAATATTCCAAGATGCAAATAAAGCATTTCAGTGGATATGAATCATTGTTCCTTGCCTTTTTAGGAGGATAAAATTAACTTGAACGGAACTGTGAATAGTGTTGACATACACGGTAAGTTTGATGTTTTGAAACAGCTGGTTATTTAGAACAACCTTTTTCCATGGGGTGTTCACTCTCGCATAAATTACTCTTTAAACCAAGCTAGCAGATGGAAATTAGTAACTCCCCCAAGACAAGCTCAACTGGTAATTATACAGACACTAAAGCAAATCACTTAAAAATATCTGAGACGAAGAAGCTTGATAAACTTATATGAAACACAACAAATTTGAGTCTGCCTTCAAGTAAAAGCATTTTCCTTTCTGTTTTTTGTTTTTAAAGTAAGGTATACTACTACTCATGTGTATTATTAGGATTCATCGGTAATAGTAGACTTTATTGATACTTGCAAGGTCTATTAGGCAGCACAGTGGCACAGCGGTTAGCACTGCTGCCTCGCAGTGCCAGAGGCCCGGGTTCAAATCCCGGCTTGGGTCTCTGTGTGGAGTTTGCATGTTCTTCCCGTGTCTGTGTGGGTTTCCTCCAGATGCTCTGGTTTCCTCCCACAGTCCAAAGATGGGTGGGTTAGGTTGATTGGCCATGCTAAATTAACCCTAGTGTCAGGGGGATTAGCAGGGTAAATATGAGGGGTTACGGGAATAGAACCTGGGTGGTTGGTGCAGACTCAGTAGGCTGAATGGCCTCCTTCTGCACTGTAGATTCTATGGGTCCTATTTTACCATCTTGATTCTAAGTGCTGGGCGGACTTGAAACTGGGAATCTTTCAGATCTGACTTTTAGACCCGTCCTGAGGTGCCTCCATACGCACTCTGCCAGAAAAAAATATCAGCAATTCCGAATCGCATTGCAGGAGCTTGTGGGCGGGGTTTAACACGCCCAAAATCCTGCAGCTCCGATCGATGCCTCCAACTGCGCATGTGCAGAAAAAAATGAATGAATGCCGCTCCCCTGCCACATCACTCCCAGGCCGGATAATGCCTCCCACTGGCCCCCGTAGACATTGCTCCACCCCCACAATATTACTGACCCCCTTATCCCCCTCACACCCCCGCCACCCAGACCGATCGCGGGCCCCTCCCCTCCCCCCCCCCAACTGATCTCAGGCAGAGTGGCAGCGGACCCACCTCCCCCCCTCCCCTACCGATCTCAAGCAGAGAGCCGTCGGGCCCACCTTCCCCCTCCCCCCCCCACTGCCACTCCACTGATCTCAAGCAGAGAGCCGTTGGACCCTTGGCACTTACCCCCTCACTAACCCTCACTGATGGAGCGCCCGAATCGGACTTGTATGGAGCATGTCTGTTTCACGCTGATTCTGGATGGGCGAATGCGGCAGTAAAGGAGGAAATGCTGGTAAGATTGGGCGTGCAGCCCATTAAGTCAATTTAAATGCATGCACTTTACCAAGTTTTCGCACCCGAAAATGGGTGCAACGCGATGGTAAAATCAGGCCCTTTGACTCTATTAATAGGAGTAAGGTATATTAGCATTTGTTAAGGTTTATTAGCAGTAACAAGATTATTAGCTGAAAGATAGAGGAATGGTAGGACTGCTCCTACCACGTGTACTGTGTGGCAACACCACAATGCTTTGCATGTCCTGGATAAGCATTTGTGCAGAACGTGTTGTCAGCTGTAGCAGCTTGAGCTCCGGGATTCAGACGTTGAGCGACAGTTAATGCTGTGGTACATTTATGAGCATTGTGGATAGCACGTTGATTGGTGTGATCACCTCACAGCATAGGAGCACGCAGAGAGGGAGGGAATAGGTCACCACCAGACAGTCAAGTAGAAGCAGGCAGGTGGTGTAGGAGTCCTCTTGAGTGCATCCCACTCTCCCAACCTGGAATACTGATGAGAATGATGGTTCATTGGGCAGTGCAGCTGGAGCCAAGTCCATGAGCACAATGAGTGGCTCAACTTTAGGAGTGGGGGGGGGGGGGGGTTAGGGTTAGGGTGGTGGTGATCCTGGAACACCACGGAAGTGGACCTTTCAGACTCAGTGTTCTGAAGGGGGTCCATCTTCCAGCCTCACAAAGTTCCTGGAGATCTATCTTTGTTTTCAGGCGGACCATCTTCTTTCTTCAATAATGGATCAGTGAATTTGGGCACCTTTGCAATATGGTATCCAGATATAACAGCAGACTATATACCATTCAGGCCTGCCCTTCCACTGAATACATGGGTGCATAATTAATAAGGTTAGGGTTGGAGGATTAATAAGAAACACAGTCAGAATAAATGGATCATTTTCAGGTTGGCAAGCTATTAAGTAGTGGTGCACCACAGGGATCAGAGCTAGAGCCCTGACTATTTACAATCTATATTACTGACTTGAATAAAAGGACTGACTGCATTGTAGTCAAGTTTGCCGATGGTACAAGGATAGGTAGGAAAACAATTTGTGAGGAGGACACAAAGGGTGGGATTTTCCAACCCCGCTCGCCCCAAAACTGGAAAATTCCGCCAGAGGTCAATGGACCTTTGCATGGTCCGCACCCCCTCCCCTACAATTCCCACGGTGGGCAGGATGGGAAAATTCCTCCGCAAAGAGACTGGAAAGGGATATTGATCAGTTAAGGGAGTGGGCAAAAAATTTGCAGATGGACTTTGATGTGGGAAAATGTATCCACTTTGGCAGGAAGAATAGAAAAGCAGAATATTTAAATGGAAAGAGAATGCAGAATGTTGTGTCAGAGGAACCTGGATATTCTGTACATGTATCACAAATAATAATATTTAATGTGGATAAGATGAAGGTATTGCATTTGTTTCTAAATAAATAAAAAACCATTTTGATTGAAATATGAATGGCCCAAATTCAATGTAAGTGAAATTAGAAGAGGATTTGGGGGCTTTTGAATATGCCCCTGCATTATGGTATGATTAATTCTTAAGAAAATATAAAGGCACACTGCCAAATGCATGGAATACAAGTGCAACGATATTCAATTAACTTTCCATATTCATAATGAGATTGGTACATTAAATCCTGGTGGCCAAATCCTCCAAAGATCTTTGATGCATTAGGCCATTGTGCCGTGAAAATGGTCACTTACACATCAATGATTGGCTGGAATGTTCTGGCCCCGGTACGGTGGGTCCCATCGAAGTGGATGAGACAGGCACAATTCAAGCTTGCATTCACTTCGGCGGGACTGGAAGATCCCGCCGGCAGGAGCGGCCGAAAAACTCCGGCCTCATCCTTATTCCAATGAATCATCAGAGGAGACATGAGAAGGTTTAAGTTGGTCACTGCCAACCAAGAGAAGCTGGCGAATCATATTGAGCTGCAGTTGCATTGCAGCACGGTGAAGATTATTTCAAAATTAGGAAGTCCCATCGATGGGCGGCATGGACAGGTTGGGCCGAAGGGCCTGTTTCCATGAGGTAAGCATCTATGACTCTAAGTCATGATTTCAGTAAGGGCTACATTATCACAAACTCGTGCATTGAATAGTCTGGTGCAGAGACTCCTGACCATCTTTAAGGAATGTTCTTATTATTTCAGTTGTAGAAGACAGTTTTAGTCCTCAGACTGAGGCATAAGAACAATCTGATGTTTTTGTGTTGAACAGGCTACATTTTTGGGGTTGCATGCAAAGAAGGTCATTTTTTTTCTTTTTATGAAAGGGGAGAAGCTTGGAATAGTACATTTGTGCGTTATGGTTTGCCATAGTCATGTGACTTCTGGTGTCATCCTTTGTGGATAAAAGCTTGAGAGCAGAAGCCATCTTGTCCAGCGCTTGGAAGCGCTGCCAATAAAAACTGATATCTCCTCATCAAACTTCATTTCACTTGAAACCATTGACTCCAGGTTGCAGAAATTCTCAGTGTTTTGCAGTCCAGTGTTGTGCGCTGCTTTGAGTTGACCACCTTGAGTCATTGTGACTGTGCTTTGGAGGTTGATCATGACGCTGCATTTTTCTGCAGCAGTTGAAAAGGCACGTAGAATTGACATCATCAGCAAACAAGTGTTGACACATCACTGCCTCATTTTGGTCTTTACTCTTAACCTGAGGGTTGAGCAGCCTTCCATCAGATCTCATTCATGGTAATGGATAAACTTCAAACAGCCATTCAGTCAAGAAGGAGACCAGAAGACAATCTTCGCTCAGTTTAGATTTATTTGCAAAGTGAAACATTACAAGAGTAAAGCTCCTCATTCTACATCCTACCCTGGTCAATAAGTATCTTGCTGTATGCGCTCAAAAATGAATGCCCTCTATCTCTTTATTCTTATCCTTAATTTATATAATGAACAGAGGTCCCTCGTTTCTTTAAATTAAACTTAGCAATGTCACAACAATTTAAAGAAGAAAAAAATGATTTCCCATGTTCTACATATAAAGTATTACATTACAAGAAACCCTTCTTCTTGCACCACCAATAATTTATTGGTAAAAGCACTCCTTTTTGTCAGATAATTCATGACTTGCATCCACCCATTGAATCTTGGCAATTTCCTTTCTGTCCCCAACATTTTGTCCCCAACAAAGTCTCTTAATCTGTCTTCACTTATACTTTGTGTCAAGTGAATGCTATCCCACAAAGATAACATATAACGTTCAATGGGCACACTGTTTTCACTTCACTTCATATAAAAGTTTTCCTAAAGTTTTTGACTAATAGAATCCCACATCCACTGCTTCCACAAGAGCCAGTCTTTCCACATCTAATGTAATTTTAACAACCCTTTTTATTTTCTTAGCTTCCGACCTAAGCTGAAGACCAACATTTCCCATTTTCACCGACCAAAAGTATTCTGAAACCTGCTTCACCGATCAGGAAGATAAGCTGCAAGGTGCGTTGGTCTGAGGAGTGTTGAGGTGAATGCTGGGAATGTCAGAATGTGGGTGTGAGCACCAGAAAGCATTCTGTCATTCACTGTTCCCTTGAACCTCTTGGCGCACTGTTTCTAGATTCGAGGGGCCACACTCCTACTTCTTTCCTCCTCAACCCCTGCATGGTTTGAGAAACTGGCTTCCTCCTCCCATCCTTGGGGGAACAGAAAAACCTCACTGCAGTCCTTCAATTAGGAGGCCGAGACCCTGGGAGCAACCTTCCCAAGTCATTTTGATTCCTGTGCTAGTTGAAGCCTCCAGAATCAATGTACAGGTCAGTCATTTAGACTTCCTTAGTGAGAAATCCTTCCATTGAGAGGTTTGGCACCTTATCCCGCCCACCTTTGATTCGCCAGGAAACTCGGAAGTGGCAGCTAATGGGGCGACTGAGCTAAATGGATTCCAAAGCTGCTACCAGCTGCTGCCCCCCCAAATCCCCTTCTTTCCCATCCCCTCTCTGTGAGAACGTCTGTCGTGATAAAATTCCACCCAACATTTCATCAGAACAGAGTTAATGATCATCCTGGATTTGCTTTGGTCAAAGGCACCTACCTGGATGAAAGATGCTGAGTGCGCAAATAGAGGTCTTTGTCCCAAAACGCTGTAAACAATAAGAGGTGAAGTCAAGGAATTGGAGAGAGTGCAAAAACCTCCAAACAACCTAACCCTTCAAACACCACCTGCCCCACATATGGCTGTGTCTGCAGAACGCATTTTGGGATTAGCTGCTATCTTAGAACCCATCAAATTGGAGTAGAAGTAAGTCATCCTTGGTCATGGGAGGGCTGCCTCAGAAGGAAGAGAAAAAATAAGCAGTTTGTCATCTGGCATCAGTTAATTGATTCACAACCATTACTACTCTGACCCCAGCTCCCAGATAGACCATCTTCCTATGAACAGAGGGTTAATAAAGCTAGAAAGACTACGAAGGGTGAATAAAGACTGCAACATCAGTCCAATTCTTTCTTAGGAATGCAGCGATGCCAAAGTACTGACAAAATATACGTTATAAATAGTCATTGAGTTGCTGTTCCAAGTAGACAAAAAAGGATCTGTTTTACAGATGACAGATTTTAAATCTGGCGTAGGAAGATCAAAATTCTCCCCATGGCAGAAGGGTTTAATTAAAGTAGAAAATCACAATTTTAAAATCTAATTAATTCACTCCTTAATAATTGACTAATTATTGGCCAAAAGGCGATTAACCTGTCATCCATCCCATTGTCATTTGTAGAGCCATGCTCCCACATTCACCATGTTATTGGGTGACTCTTGACTGTATTTCAAAGCAATTCATAGAATTTCTACAGTGCAGAAGGAAGCCATTTGGACCATAGAGCCTGCGCCAACCACAATCCCACCCACGCCCTATCCGTGTAACCCCGCATATTTACCCCACTAATCCCCCTGACACCAAGGGGCAATTTTGCTTGGCCAATCTACTTAATCTGCACATCTTCGGAGCATGGAAGGAAACAGGAGCACCCAAAGGAAACCCACGCAAACACAGGGAGAACATGCAGACTCCACATAGACAGTCACCCGAGGCTGGAATTGAACCCAGGTCCCTAGCACTGTGAGGCAGCAGTGCTAACCACTGTGCCACATTCCTTATGTATGAAGTGGCTTGAGATGCTGCTACAAGATGTGATCATAGCGTTATAGGAAGTACTGCATAGAATGTAGTTTTGAGTGTACCAGTGATAAAGCATGATATTAATTTACTTTGTTAGCCTGAATAGAAAACTGTTTCTCATTTAATTGGATAATTTTCCAAGCTAAATCTAAAAACCCAGATAAGAGGTACTAACTTAAAAAACATTCATCACTGCTTCTTGAACTGCATTGGTCAAGCAATGCCTTGATTTTAAAATTCTCATCCATTATTTTAATTCCTGTATTATTCTTCCCTATCTCTGTAAACTCTTCCAGCTCCACAACCTTCCAAGATATCCATGCTCCTCCCGTTGTGGACTCTTATCAATGCCTGAGTTTAAATATGTAGTTGCCGAGTGAAAAAGTTATGGAAATTTCCCTAGAAAATGGCACAATGCTACACTGGTTATTTCCCCCCTCAATGTGCTTTAAAAACATGAGGTTAATATGTGTTATAAAATCAAAAATCAGAAACTAGAAGAAGGAGTAGGCCATTTGGCCCTTCGAGCCTGCTCCACCATTCATTTTGATCATGGCTGATCATTAAATTCAAAATCCTGATCCCGCCTTCGCCCCATATCCCTTGAGCCCTTTAGCCCCGAGAGCTATATCTAATTCCTTCTTGAAATCACACAATGGATTGGCCTCAACTACTTTCTGTGATAATGAATTCCACACGGACTCCCACGCCATCAGGAACGTTCTTTCTGAATCTACCCTGTCTAATCTTGTTAGAATTTTTAATGAGATCCCTTCTCCCTCTTCTAAACTCCAGTAAATACAAGTCTAACCTAAGCGTTGGAAGTACTTAGCAGGTCAGGCAGCATCTTTGCAGAGAAACAGAATTAGCCTTTTCGGTCAATGCCGACCCTTCGTTAGGACTGAGGGAAGACAGAAGCACCATCGATTTTGAGCAAATGAAATGGGGGAAGGGAGGTGAAAGAACAAAAGGAAAGGTTTGTGATGGGATACAGGCTGGAAGAGATTAAATGATAAAAGGTTTTGCGGCAATGGGTAAAGTAAAGAAACAAAAGATTTGTCCAGATAAAGTGGACAGGATTGTAAGGTCTCGCTCATCCCGAAACCATAATATCCCGCCCAAGGTCAACGGACCTTTCCATGGTCCACCCCTCGCCCACTCCGATTCCCACGACGGGCAGGCCAGTAAAACTCTGGCCAATATATCTTGAATGGCTGGCTCGCAGCCATCTGAACGCAAAGGAGTGAGAAAAACTGAACAAGTTTCTTCTTCTATCTTGTTTCCTTTTTTTTTGTTCTGTCTGTTTTGCTCCCTTTCATTTGCTCAAAGCCTATTACATTTTTATCTTTCCGCACTTCTGTTGAAGGGTCTTTATTGACCTGAAACATTGGCCGGAATTTTCCAGCCCTGCCCCAGCCATTGAAATCTGCGTTCACATCGGCGGGACTGGAAAATCCCACCGACGTGAAGGGCTGGAAAATTGCAGCTATTAATTCTGTTTTTCTCCACAGACGCTGCCTGACTTGCTGAGCATCGTAAGAGGTCTCACAACACCAGGTGATTGAGTTAGTTGAGTTTGTGTCTTTATATGCTCTGTTTGTGAACAGAACTCTCACTTACCTGCTGAAGGAGCAGCGCTCCGAAAGCTAGTGGTTTTTGCTACCAAATAAACCTGTTGGACTTTAACCTGGTGTTGTGCGACTTCTTACTGTGTTTACCCCAGTCCAACGTCGACATCTCCACATCATTGCAGAGCATCCCCAATCTTTGCCGTTCGTCAGGTCTCCAGCATCTGCAGTATTTTGCTTTTGTGTCAGAAACCAATACGTGTGTTTGTTTAATCGATGTTTTGTGAAAATGAAACGGAGTCAAGAGATCTTTAAAGAAAAAGATGTGTGATTCAATGTTGGGACAGCTACCAAGGAAGCATAGTCATCAGCAGTTGTTAGTGTTTCTGTTTAATTGTAGAGACTATTAATTGCAGAGTAGTAACAGAGAAATTGCAGAGGGTAAGGTGTCATGCCCGTGGCAAACTGGCACTTCAAATGACACTTCAAAGAAGTGGGTTAAAATGCATCACCTAGGTAACAAAGAGGGAGCTGTTTGTGCCAGTTCCAATCTGGCAACGAATGGTTGCAAAGTGAAAGTGTGCTTTATTTCCCCATCACAATATACATATCTGACAGATATACATTTTTGAAAAAAGCTGCAGGATTCAATTTGGTGTGCAAAAATAATGATCTTGCTATTTAGGAGAGAGAACAGGGACAGGGTGCAGCAATTGAGAAGCTCATAGAATCCCTACAATACAGAAGGAGGGCATTCAGCCCATGGAGCCTGCCCCGGCAACAATCCCACCCAGGCCCTATCCCTGTAACCCCGTGTATTTCCTCTGTTAATCCCCCCGACACCGAGGGACAATTTAACATGACCAAGCCACCTAACCCGCACATCTTTGGAGTGTGGGAGGAACCCGGAGCACCCGGTGGAAACCCACATAGACATGGGGAGAACTTGCAAACTCCACACTGACAGTCACCCAAGGCTGGAATTGAACCCAGGTCCCTGGCGCTGTGAGGCAGCAGTGCTAACCATTGTGCCACCATATGGCCCCAAAATGACATTAGTGAACCAGATGGGTCTTTACAGCAATCAATGATGGTTTGTGGTCATCCTTAGACTTTTAATTCAAAATTTGTTTTGAATTCCAATTTCACCATTTGCTGTGGTGGGATTCGAATCCAGGTCACCAGAGTGGTGCTCTGGCTCTCTGGTTACCAGTCCAATGACAAAACTATTACACCATCAACTCTTCAATTTTTTAAAGGAAATTTCTTCTTTTATTTGTTACTTATTTATTATTAGTGTCACAAGTAGGCTTGCATTAACACTGCAATGAAGCTACTGTGAAAATCCACTAGTCGCCACATTCCAGGTACACTGAGGGAGAATTTAGCTTGGCCAATGCATCTAACCTGCACGTCTTTCAGTGCCAGGGACCTGGGTTCAATTCTGGCCTTGGCTGACTGTCAGTGTGGAGTTTGCATGTTCGGAGATGGGAAGAGGCCCTTAATTGGCCACTTAAGCGGCTCAATTGGGTTCTAGGCGAGCAGGTGACTGACACCTTTGGCAAAATGGCATAATAGTGGAATGACCTCGGGCATGCCACTGGGTGGTGGGCGAGTGGAATCTGCTGCCTTCAGTGGTGGTGGAGGCGAACTCAATAGGGTCTTTTAAGAGACTCCTGGATGAGTACATGGAGCTTAATAGGATGGAGGGTTATAGGTAGGTCTAGAAGGTAGGGATGTGTTCGGCACAACTTGTGGGCCGAAGGGCCTGTTTGTGCTGTAGTTTTTCTATGTTCTATGCCACCAGATACATTCCCACTCCACTTTGCCAGCCTTCCCTCCACCCAGCCTGTCCCCAAAGGGTTGTCAACCCCAAAATCAACCCCATAAGCTACAGGCCCTGGATGCAAACATTGGAGCATACCGAATTCCTGCTCTTGGAGTATATTCAGAATCCAGGAATGCAGCTCCTGAGCTCACGTATATTTGCTTGAGCATCACTCAGTATTGAAGCTGCCGGTTCAACACAGGAATGCGCTGAAAACCAGGTGTGAAATTAGGCGATTTAACAAGGAAGCAGGACATTTATCCGGCCTTGCAGTATAATGTAAATGAAATGTGAGCAAGGCGCTAGAACGTCATGCATTGTGATGTGGAAAATTGTGAATGAGATGTGGGATGCTATGAAGGTCAGAGCTTTATATGCCAAGAAAAGACACGCAGACCCAAAGGACTATGTAAAGGGAAGACAGTGTGAGATTTAAGTTTTAGTTCAAAGAATGGAAAATGAAAGTTCCTTCCCAGCCAAGCATTTTCTGTAAGAGGTATATCATTGACCGCCAAGTGTAGAAAATGTTGGCACATAAGTGAACTGAACTGGAAATGCAGTGTGAAGTAACCCACAGGACCAGTGCAGTTGAAGTGTTTGTTGCAAATAGACAAGCACCATGATTTTATGTTATGCTAGTTGATCGTCAACAGCTTTCTTTGAGGTTTTTGTTTCAAAATTTATTTATTAGTGTCACAAGTAGGCTTACATGAGCACTGCAATGAAGTTACTGTGAAAATCCCCCAGTCGCCACACTCCAGCGCCTGTTCGGGTACACTGAGGGAGAATTTAGCACGGCCAATCCACCTAACCAGTACACCTTTCAGATTGTAGGAGAAACCGGAGCACCCAGAGGAAACCCACGCAAACACAGGGAGAATGTTCAGACTCTGCACAGACAGTGACCCAAGCCGGGAATTGAACCTGGGTACCTGACGCTGTGAGGCAGCAGTGCTAACCACTGTGACATCATTAGTAGCGAGCGGCCTGATCTTGCAACTGACTGCAAAATCCAGGTCATTGCATTCTAAAACTCTTTTAGGATTTGCTGGTGGACGATGTTCTATTTCACGAAATTGAAATTAGTTTGAGCTGAAATTCGAGCAAAAAAAAAGATTCTCAAAACTAGCCCAATCTTGGAAGCAATTTGCACCCAAGTCACCAATTGTACCTCTCGTGGAAACATATCTTCATTTGGAAGGATGCCAAACCAGCTTTGGTGCCATCCAGACCCCCAATAACATGTTGTATGCCTTTCAGGAATTTAAACCATTCACTGTCCATGTACAGAAGCGTTGATTTGAGTGATGCTTGATTTAAGAGTCCGATGCTTGCTGTGGAGAAAGTGATGAAAAGTGCAAGGACTCCAGGTGGGAGAAAGTGCTGGATTTGCTCTAGAACAAACTTCTCCATTGTTGAGGCAGCCCCAGGACTACACTCAACGGGAAATCAATTGAATTAATGAGAACTTATGCTGTTTGTATCGCTATAAAAACCCTTGCAAAAAAAGTTCTACCGTTTTTGAATGAGGTGGAACTGTGTTTCCAACTTTTTAATTACTGATCAACACCGCTACTGGCCTCAAGTATATAATTTGATATGTATAAAATGTCAGAGGCGATTTTGAGCCCACACTCTCCATTTGCGGGAATGGCGGCATGTGCTCAGAATCTGATGGGCGCGGTTCGTGCCGGCGAGTTTCCGAGTTCCGATTTTACTGGCCCTTCTCCGGTAGAGTGGGATGAAACGTGCCGCGGGACCACAGAAGGCTCATTTTAATACATTGACATGTCATTAGCGAGCACTCTCTCTGGGACTTCACCCTCCACCCCCCTCACCAGATATTCAGCGGGCACCAGTGTGTCGGTATGCCGGTGCCATGAACAACAGGTTCTTCCAGACACTGGGGTCTCAAAGCTATGTATAGTCCCTGGGGAAGAGGGACATGGCCAGGCAGTGGTCTGGCAGTGACCCTGGCACTGCCCCTTGGCACAGGTTGGCACTGCCAGATTGGCACCATGCCACCCTGGCAGTGCCAAAACAGTGCCAGAGGGCTGGCCCCATCGGGAGCCTCATAGAGGAAGTGGGGGAGGGAGGATTCATTCAGATTTGGAAGGAGCAGGGAATGCTGGTGATGGCCATTGCCGGGGCGAGGGATTGGGTGCTGGCTCTGACTGTGGCTTTGAGGGGGTGGAGAGACAACATGATCTCTATACAACTGTGTTTAGCCGTCGTGTTTAAGACCCCCACCCCCACCCCACCTCCCCACATGACAGCGTGAAACAAGCCCCCTTAAATTTTTTTGATAGAGTGTGGTAAGATCTGGAGAAAACCAAACGGTTTCTCTGGAGAGAAACAGGATGGTTTTCTTGCAAAAACAACACTGCCATTTTTTGGGATATTTCCATCCTTGAAATTTCTCCATAATAATCGATTCCACATTTAAAAAAAATAAATGTGCTTACCTTTATTTTGGCTTCTTAATCCAGTCATAATTATTTATTTCATGAAGTGAAGATTTAAATTAAAGGTGAAGGATATTAGGTGCTTTTAATTTCCTGATTATGTGAATTGTTTGAGATATGCTGGCTAGAAATTACTGTTGGTGAGATTAGAGGATAAGCGCTTCTCATAGAATCCCAAGAAGGAGGCCATTCAGCCCATCGAGCATGAACCAGCAACGATCCCAGCCAGGCCTGATCCCCATGACCCCATATAGTTACCCTGCTAATCCCCCAGACGCTAATGGACAATTTATTGTGGCCAATCCACCTAACTTGGACATCTTTGGAGTGTGGGAGGAAACCGGAGCACCCGGGGGAAACCCACGCAGACACTGGGAGAACGGGAAAATCCACACAGACAGTGACCCAAGCTGGGAATCAAACCTGCGTCTCTGGCGTTATGAGGCAGCAGCATTAGCCACCATGCTCTCTCCTGAATGTATGACAATTTATCACATATATTCATAGCACTATAATTCTTGCTGTATGTCTCAGATTAAGATCCATTGCAACGAAATATATAATCCTATAGGCAGGCTAATTTATTCAGAGCTCAGACCTGGCATAAAAATTTTCCTATTCATAAAAAGGCTTTTAGTGTGGCCGAAGAAACTCTTAACTAAATGGTTTCTGCCTCTTCATCACTACTTCTGATGTAATGTTGGCTTACAGCCCCAATATCTGATCCATGGCAAAGCCATTTAGTGAAATGAATGGTTTACATGACACCAGAAGTGAGTTAGAAAGAGCATTCTATCAGGAGTCAATACAATTAAACCTTGAACCATTGATCTGTCCACATCTCTACATCATTTGATTACAGCTCACTTAGATGGATTGTAACAATAGAATTAGCTCCTCATGTTTTTTGCCGGGTCTGATACGTCCTCCACAGATTGCATCAGGATCGATGAGCCCTCCATGTACGGTACCAGGCCTGATGAACCTTCTGACTTATTCTACCAGGTATACCTTATATATCCTCCATGTACTGCATCAGGTTTGATGTGCTCCCCCCATGTTAAAGAATCATAGAACCCCTAAAGAGCAGAAGAGGCCATTCGTCCCGTCGAGTCTGTACAGAGTCCCCGACAAAGCATGTTACCCGGGCCCTCTCCTCCGCCCCATCCCGATAACCCCACACATTTACCATGGCTAATCCATATAATCTACACATCTTGGGATATTAAGGGACAATTTGGTATTGCCAATCCACCTAACCTGCACATCTTTGGACAGTGGGAGGAAACCGGAGCACCTGGAGGAAACCCAGGGGGAGAATGCCCAAATGCCGCACAGTCACCTAAGGGCAGAATTGAACCCAGGTCCCTGGATCTGTGAAGCAGCAGTGCTGCCACTATGCCACCCCAGTCATGTTGGGTCTGACAAGCCCTGTTATGTACGGTGCTGAGCTTGATGAACCCTCCACATAATTCGATATATCTCTCTTTGTATCTTACTCGGCCTTACTTCCCCTTACATTCATCTAATCTGGTTTCTACTTCATGCTTTTCACAACCAACTCTCCCACACGCACCTCCCACAAGCCACACTGCCTCAGTGATTCCATTTAATTTGCTGATGCTTACACATGTGAAAATGAAATGTGATAAACCACAAACCATTTTAAATACCTGGAAGTGAGTAATGTTTATGGGGATATTCCTGTGGAAAGTAAATGGTTCCCTTTAGCAAACTCTTCTAATTAACTGATCTAACTGTTTGACAAAGTGAGTGAGTATTTCTTCTAAACTCTCATAGCAATTAATAGCATGCCGGGTTAAAATGAAGCAATTAATTCATGTCCACAATAGCTTTTGCTTATTTACATATGATATGTTGGGTTCACTGTTATCAAGCTTCTTCCAACTGAGGTTATTTGCTGTGAGCCACCCACACAATCTTTTCCTATATGCAGAATCATTGCATCAAGCAAAGATTGTCTGATCAAACATGCTTTCTTATTTGATTAATTTATTCCCTGTGGTTGTTATGATCTTGGCTCAGGTTTTATTTATTTTTTGGAAACCCAAAAACTCAGGTATTTACAAAATGAATGAAACTACAAGGTTCAAGCTTTGAACCAGGAGAACTTTTACTGCACATTAAAGTCAAAGAACGTGAATACTAATAACTATATTCTACCTTAATTAGGCAGTTACGTTAAAGATATTGGGCCGTAACCTCTTTGGAGTGGCAATCAGCATTCTTTGCCTCCCACCCCCCTCTTGATCCTCCAGGAAGAACTCTTCAGTTGTAAGCAATAAAATAAAACAAGACTTACTCCAACTTATAAATCAAAGAGAAAGGTTTAATAAAGAAACTTCATTACTCCAACACTTGAGGCTTCACCCTGGGCCATTCCAAGCTCCCACAAGCTCCAGCAGCTTCTTATTTGTCACTGGTTACATAGTTTACTGGGTCAGCTGACCCTTGCAGCATGTTACCATTGGTCACATTACAACAGACCCAATTGGTTACATTCTAACAACCCACCCCCCGTCCCCTCCACCACCGCATTACAATCCGACACTGGGGAACTTGGAAGTTATGGCTCATTAAAAGCAGAAGTACACGCTCTCAAAAACAGCTGAGTAAAAACTGGAGTTATCCGAAAACCAAAAATTTTTAGAATGCATCCTTTCTCTTTTCCTATTTTCCTCAATTAAAATTAACTTACCTGGACAACTCAGCTGCAGGCCACTTGTTATGCCCTTTGCATGCTGGTCTATTCTGGTGCTCCAAGTGACCCTTGACCCCAGTCAATTTAGATTGGCAAGAATCACCCATTGCCCACAGTGCTAACTTAAAATCTGGCTAAATCCAAAATCCGGCACAGTATCGGTTCCGAGACTGTTGGGTTTGAGAGAACGTATCCATTCAATGACACTGATACTCTAAATGGACTTTTTAATTCAACTTTGCTTCTACATCCATTTGATACCCCCCCCCCCCCTCAACAATAAAACAAATTCACATACTTATCAGAAATTGGAAGGTTAATCAATTCGTCCAAATACTTTTAGGTTGAGATTTCTTGGGCCTTTTGCTTTCTTCCAGCAAGGTTCTCCCTTCAAATTTCTACCAACCTTCCAAAAGGTGTCGACTCCCAATTCAACATAGGCATCACTAACATCTTAAGTGTAGCCACTGAGATAAATGTAGCCATCTTGTGTCTGAGCTCTCCTGGTTCTCATGCTCTTTAACTCCTGAGCTTTGTATTTAAGAACTCTCTCTCTTTCTCTCTTAACTTGTCTATCCTTGCAGTCCAACTCACTGTTAGTTGTGTTCTTCAGTTACAAAGAGTTTTAAGCCCTGTTAACCAGCACACAGAATTTCAGCTGACTTCTGCTAGAAAGAGATTATCACTGCAGCCAGTTGTTCCAGGCAACTTGGTCACATAATCAGTTAGTGGAAGCAAACTTCTTTACCAGAAATCGTCTTTCAGAGAAACCTAGCTCTTAAAGAGACCATCAACCCGATGGTTTCCCAAAAGCATATGGGTCATCACACCATTGAGCAGTTGATTAATTTGAATTATTTAGGAGCTTTATCTTCATTTGTCGTAACATTAGCACTTTAAATAAAAAGGCAGCTTAACATGAAAATTAATGCTTCCATTCAGAGCATGATTTGAATGCACTCTGCCTCACAAACCTTTGCCTAAGAGAAATGTAATACGATTCCTAACATTTATCTACTTCAGCATTAAAAGTTAGATCATGTAATTTTTTTCCAGCAATATGTATTTTGAAGTTGCAATTGTTTTTTGATACTTAAAGGCCTAATGGAGGTTATTCATATTAAATGCAGGAAGAGATTTACTTTTCCAGCAACTAAGCAGAAGCATAGAAACAGCTTAATGAGGCAATATCAAGATCCACAATGGATGATTCAGGCATTGCACGTTAGAGACATAAACTGCCAACAATATCAAAATAAGTGATTAACTGTTTTAACTGGTACTCAGTTTTGTAGCTATAAAAACAGGATTATTACTGCATATCAACAACATTTATTTTCATAACCTACAGAAAACAAATCAGCAAAAATGAAAAGGGCAGAATTCAGTCCATCAAAATGTTCATATTTTACAATAACTGATCTGTTGTGGCATAATTTATATATCGGATAGGCAGATAGATCTGCAGGATTCTGATTAACAGAGTTCAGATTAAGCAGGTTGATTCCTATTGACACACTGGGCAGGATTTTATGGCCTCGCTTGTCCGAAAACGTAAAATCCCACCCGAGGTTGACGGACCTTTCCATTGTCCACCTCTCGCCCGCTTTGATTCCTCTAGCGGACGGGGCGGTAAAATTCCGCCCACCATCTTTGGGCGGCACGGTGGAACAGTGGGTCAGCACTGCTGCCTCACAGCGCCAGGGACCCAGGTTCAATTCTGGGCTCGGGTCACTGTCTGTGAGGAGTTTGCACATTCTCCCCGTGTCGGCATGGGTTTCCTTCGGGTGCTCCGGTTTTCTCCCACACTCCAAAGATGTGCGGGTTAGGTTGATTGGACATGTTAAATTGCCCCTTAGTGTCAGGTGGGCTAGCAGCGTAAATAGATGGGGTTAAGGGGATAGGGCCTGGGTGGGATTGTGGTTGGTGCAGACTCGATGGGCTCCTTCTGCACTGTAGGGATTCTATGAATTCTATCTTGGATCACTCATCACAGAAGATGCAGAGCCTACCAAAGGAATTTAGGCTAGGTTTAAGAAGGGTCATATAGTGTTGTCAACTCACTTGGCCGAGTATGGAATGGCCACAGCATCATAATTACAATAAAAAATGTCTACTGAAAGCCCTTGCGTTACGGGTGACAATGTATCGTTATGGGCAGCACGGCATCACAATGGTTAGCACTGCTGCCTTATAGAGCCAGGGAGACCCGGGTTCACTTCCGGCTTTGGGTGACTTTGCACGTTCGCCCCATATCTGCGTGGGTTTCCTCCTGGTGCTCCAGTTTCCTCAAACAGTCCAAAGATGCGTAAGTTAGGTGGATTGGCCATGGTAAATTACACCTTAGTGTCCCAAAATGTATAGGTTAGAGGATTAGTGGGGGGAAATACATGCGGTTACGGGGATAGAAAAAAGGTGGGTCGGTGCAGACTCGATGGGCCAAATGGCCTCCTTCTGCACAGTAGTGATGCTGTGAAAGCTGAATCATCAAGAAGAGTGATAAGACTTGAATAAGAGCATGTGAAATTAAAGGATTCAGATAGATATTACATGCTGGATGGCCAAGCAGACAAACGAATGGTTGCTCAAGAATACTGGTGTTAAGAGGAATTTGGTTGAGACGGTGATAGGAAGGAAGCTCACATATTTTGGACAGATGATATGACCAGGTAATACAGAGCAAAACACCTCAAAAGCGTGCAAAGGGAGACCAAAGATGGCATGGATGGATAATACCACGACATGGACTGGTATTCCTTTGAAACAGGTAGAGAGAGCAGCGGAGAAAGGTTGTCCAGAGTGCAGCCACAAGGATGGATGAAATGAAGAAGAACAAGTACCAGAAAGTCAACAAATTCTAATGGAAGTAATCCTCATATAACCTTCCTTACATTTCCAGAAAAAAATGACATGGGAGACCTTTGAATAGGTAAGAGAAAACTTAAACAAAATGATCCTACTCAGAAAAGATTTAAAAATTCTATTTGGAATTTTTTTTACATATGTAGTACCTATCACTCCCTGAAAATGTCACAAAGTCCTTTGCAACCAGTGGGTTACTTTGAATCATAGTCATTTATTATGTCGGTAACCATGGCAGCGAGCTTGCATGCACCACGATGTACCAACCATCAGAATGATCAGTCAGGTAGATAGTCAGAAGCTTTTTTCCAGGGTGAAAGAGTCAATTACTAGGGGACATAGGCTTAAGGTGCAAGGGAGAAGGTTTAAAGGAGATGTACGAGGCAGATCTTTTACACAAAGGGTGATGGGTGCCTGGAACTCGCTGCCAGGGGAGGTAGTGGAAGCGGATCCGATAGTGACTTTTAAGGGGCATCTGGACAAATACATGAATAGGATGGGAATAGAGCAATATGGTCCCTGGAAGAGTGGGGGGTTTTAGTTCACATGGGCAGCATGGTCGGTGCAGGCTTGGAGAGCGGAAGGGCCTGTTCCTGTGCTGTAATTTTCTTTGTTCTCTGATCACAAAATCTATTTTTTTACCCCCTTGTTTTAATTTTAGTTAGATTGTGGGATGAGTGTCTGTCCCTGGCTCGGCCACCGTTTATTTCCTCTCCCTAATTACCCTTGAAAAAGATACCTTGTTGAACCACTGCAGCCCTTGTGGTGTAGGTACACCCACGGTGCTGTTAGAAAGGAAGTTCCAGGATATTGACCCGGCAACAGATAAGGAAAGCTGATATAATTCCAGGTCAAGATAGGGTGTGACTCGGAGGGCGATCTGCGGGTGGTGGTATTCCCATGAATCTGCTTTGTTTTTCTAGGCAATAGAGTCTCAGGTTTGGGAGCTGGGATTGCACTGCAACAGCTCATTAATGAGTTGTTGCAGTGCATCTTGGAGTGGTGCAGGGAGTGAATATTTATAATGGTTCAGGAGATGATAAACAAGTGGGTGCTTTGTCCTGGGTGTCAAGCTTCAAGTTTTGTTGGAGCTGTACCCATCCAGACAAGTGGAAATATTCCATCACACTCCCTGATTTGTGCCTTATAAATGGTGGAAAAGCTTTAGGAAGGCAGCTTCAAGATCTCCTCCTGTAGCTACAGTATTTTTGTGACTGGTCCAGTTATGTTTCTGGTGAATGGTGCTCTAATCCAGAAAGCGAGATGATGGATAGCACTGGAGCCAATGTTTACATATTTTTAGCACTTATTTACAGAGATGCCCATTACTAACATGTGGTGGCACGGTGGCATAGTGGTTAGCACTGCTGCCTCACAGTGCCAGGGTCGCATGTTCAATTCCACCCTTGAGTGACTGTCAATGTGGAGATTTCACATTGTCTCCACGTGTCTGTGTGGGTTTCCTCCAGGTGCTTCGGTTTCCTCCTACAGTCCAAAGATGTGCAGGTTAGGTGGATTGGCCATGCTAAATTGTCCCTCAGTATCCCAAGATGTTTAGGTTAAGGCTATTAGTGGGGTTAATACCTAGGGCTACGGGGATAGGGACTTGGTAAGATGCTCTGTCAGAGAGTCGGTGCAGACTCGATGGATTGAATGGCCTCCTTCTGCACTGTAGGTATTCCGTTCTATTCTAATCTGTTCAATCAGCTCAATAAAACAGACATTCTGTCTGTTTCTGTTTGTAAGTGACATTAGTTAATCCCCAGTTAATGTCCATTGCCTGAATATAATTAAATACAATTAATATATCATTAACAAATGGTGACCCCATGGTTGGGAAGGGTCAGTGATGACATTACTGCTCAATGTCAAGGGGAAGTAGTTAGATTCCCTCTTGTTGGAGATGCTCATTGCGTGGCACTGTGTGCACAGATGGCACTTGCCACTTATCAGCCCAAGCTTGAATGTTATCAAGGTCTTGCTGCATGTGGGCATGGACTGTTTTATTATCTGAGCAGTTCCAAATGGAACTGAACACTATGCAATCATTTCAACTTCTGACCCATAATGAAGGGAAGGTCATTGATGAAGCAGCTGAAGATGGTTGAACTTGGGACACTACCTTGAGGAATTCCTGCAGTGATGCCCTAAGCATGAGATGACTGATCTCCAATAACCACAGCCACCTTCCTTTGTACTCGGTATGACAACAAGCAGTGGAAAGTTTTCTGTCTGATTCAAATTCACGTCAGTTTTATCAGAGCGCCTTGTTGCTACATTTAGTCAAATGCTGCTTTGATGTCAAGATCAGTCATTCTCACCTCGCGTCTGGTATTCAGCTCTTTTGCCTATATTTGTAGTAAGGTTATAATAAGGTCTCAAGCTGTGTGGCTTTGGCATAACCCAAACTGTGCATTGGTTACCATCCTGGCAGTGCCAACCTGTGCCAAGGGGCAATGCCAGGGACCATTGTCAGGGTACTGCCTAGCCATGTCCCTCTTCCCCGAGGGCTATACTTACTTTTATGCCCCCGGGGAGAACCCATAACAGGTACACATCTGTGTGATCCTGTTGTAAACCATGCCAACATGACATTGCGTCAGCACAGTGTCAATATACGAGGGGAGGGGGATCAATATCTGGTGAGGAGGTGGGTTAATAACATTTAAATGTATTGGGTGGCACGGTAGCACAGTGGTTAGCACTGCTGCCTCACAGCGCCAGGGATCCGGGTTCGATTCCCGGCTTGGGTCACTATCTGTGTGGAGTTTGCATATTCTTCCCATGTCTGCGTGGATTTCCTCCGGGTGCGCCGGTTTCCTCCCACAGTCCAAAGATGTGTGGGATGGTGGATTGGCCATGCTAAATTTCCCCTTAGTGTCAGGGGCACTGGCTAGGATAAATGCATGGGGTTATGTGGATAGAGCCTGGGTGGGATTGTGGTCGGTGCAGAACTCGATGGGCCAAATGGCCTCCTTCTGCACTGTAGGATTCTATGATTCTATGAAACAAATGTAAAGTACGTTCACACCCATGATGGGCGTGAACCTGATGATGTCACTGGCGAGAGATGGATAAGATCCGAAATCATGTTCTCGCCAAGTGAGAACTGCGACTTCCGGATCTTGAGACCCCGCCGGAATTCGCATGGACGGCAAACGCGGGCTCAAGATCGCCCCTCGTGGCATGAAGCACCTTAAGTAGCAGTGACTGACTAACAGAAAATGCATGCTTAATTTTTCTACAGATGCAAAAGTAATTGATTGCTTTTCTTGGAATTCTTCCAATTTCAAACATTGATTAATAGATTTTACTTTTCAATTATATTTTGTTTCCAGTAGTAAATTGTGATTTTAAGGTGTGCTGCCACATTAAAACGAGGATTAGCCTCACTGGCATTGACAAACTGAATGAAATGGCTCACACAAAAACAGGAAATGCTGGAGAATCTCAGCAGGTCTGACAGCATCTGTGGAGAGAGAATAGAGCCAACGTTACCATTTATTTCATTCTTTTTGTGTAAATGTTATCTTATTTTTATCGATTTTTATCACTTTTCATTCTTGCTTCTATTTTTCCACTTCTAAATCTCACTCTCCATCTGGTCTCCTACCCACCCCCGTGCCACCCCCCTCCCTCCCTCCCCCACCACCCCGAGGGCCAACTGCCATATTCCTCGGGCAGTACCTTAACAATCTGTACCTCTGATCTGCCGTTCGCGTATTATGATTACTTAATGGAAGCTTTCAGCACCTCTCTCAGTCTTCATCATCACCATTTACATTTCCTTAGTCGAATTACAGCCACCCCGCTCCACTCACCCCCCCCCCCCCCCCAACCCCATAGTATAAATCTTTTCTGATTTTCTTTGCTTTCAGCTCTGATGAAGAGTCATCCAGACTCAAATCGTTGGCTCTATTCTCTCTCCACAGATGCCGTCAGAACTGCTGAGTTTCCCCAGCATTTTCTGTTTTTGTTTCAGGTTCCAGCATCCGTAGTGTTTTGCCCTTATCTGAATGAAATGGCTGCTATGTCATTCAAAATGACCACCTACCCTAATCTGCCCTATCCTTTCTACTAATGATGTGGAGTTACTGGCGTTGGACTGGGGTAGGCACAGTAAGTAGCCTCACAACACCACTCAGCACTCACCTGATGAAGGAGCGGCGCTCCCAAAGCTTGTGCTATCAAATAAACCTGTTGGACTTTAACCTGGTGTTGTGAGGCTACTTACTGTGCCTCTCTACTAATGTTAGCCAGCTAGTTAGATCCAAATGTCACGACCGATGAGATTTCAAGTAAGTGCATATGCATGTCAGGATTGGAATAGCAGAAAGCAAATCTCTCAATTTCCTCCAATAAGCACAAATGTTCTGAAGAGTCCTAACATTCAAACTATCCATTGCTTGAATTAATCGTTTTCATGTTAATATAAGGATCTTGTAGATTTAATGAAAATGAGTCAGATTGTACCACCTTTGTTTTGCATAGTTCTAAGGCTTTTGCCAACAGGAGCAGCAATAATTTACTCGGCTCTGAATGAATTTAAATTGTATCAATCATACCAATTTCTTCCCTTATTTTGCATGTGTGTTTATCCTCATTAAATGAGGCATCACTTGACGCTTTGTGATTGCAGATTTCCAGTGTATTCTTTGTTAGACCTCTCAGGCTACACCCTTGGGGACTAATTTAAAATGCCTTGTGATAGAACTAAGCTGTGTACCTAATACGTAATGTTTAGCTTGGCAACTCTGGGTGAACATATTTCTGAAGGCTTTATCACATGGCTTTGCCCATAACTGCACTGCCCCATACTCCCACAGTTCATCACCTGCACGTCCAGCTTCATGGTGCACCAACTTGCCACAATAGTTGGAAAACAAACAGACTCTGGTTACCCATTATGGAAGATTCTTGACTCAGTCCAATGGCCCCCACCCCCGCCCCCCCCCCCCCCCTCCCCTCCCCGTCATGAATATTTTTAGGACTAATAAGCAAAAATGTTCAAAGACATATTTCAAAAATATAACTTTTTGATGGTACTTCTGCATGAAAACAGCATCACACCATTTGCCTCACTGTTATAATGTGTTAAATGTTGTGAAGTTTCTGTATTTGCATGGCAGATACAGACTAAAGTAACTACAAAATGTTAAGTCTTGACTGTCCGTTCTAAGTCCCCTCTTACCGACATAGTAATGTTAATTAGTGCTAAAGAATGTCTTCAGCACTGAAAGTTAACTATTGCAAATATAGAGTCTCATTCTTTGAGGCTTCAATTCTTGGAGATTTTAATATTGTAAAATTTGATATATGCATTGTTGTCAACATTTTCTTTTTTTCTCTCTCTCCGTGCATTCTTTCTTTCCCTCTCTCTTTAGTGCTCTTTCTTAACTGTTTTGATGTTTAATTTGGTCGTTTTAGAGACATTCTGTCAAAGCTTTACGTCTTGTACTCATCAGGACAGATATAAAAATACCAAATTTCAAAGGGAGCAGAGATTTAAACTGTATGAGTAAAGGATGCTGATTGGTTGGTGTGATAACCCCCAGGACTTCCATGGGGAATCACTGATTGACCTCTCTGTAGGACTTGTTGAATACAAGTTTCCTGGTGATTTCTAATTACCTCACCAGATGAAGCTCATATACAGACCCCTTTATAAAACAGGTTCATTATTGTGTTGTCCCGGTTGGGACTTGTTTGTGTTCACCACAGGCTTGTGATTTTGCTTTCCTTTATATTGTGTAATAAAGCACTGCCCCTTTACAGCTGACTCCTGGAGTTATTATAGTTGGCAAATCATCTCTGGTCGAGACATTGCCATAGAACATGCTCCAGGGAACTATTGTCCCCTGGACATGTTCTTTTTGTTTGCAGAAGACTGGTCCTGCATATGAGAGCAGTAAGCATAAGTGAGCCTGACTGGTGATCCTAAATTGGTTGTTAGTGGAACTCTTAATAGTTCAGCAAACGCTGTGGAATCACATCTAACATTAGACATTGTGTTCTGACTTTTGCAAACACAGGCTGGTTGAGTATGGTCAGTACTCTGTCTATTGCAAATAACTGAAGCCATATGCTCCAAATCTATTCCGTGTTTAGCCTTGACCAGTAAGGGTCAACTTGCTAATTAATTTTCATCTTGCACTGTTCAGGACAAATGCAAGAAAGATTCTGGCTCATTCTTTTATACTTATGGTGACTTCAATCACTCCTTTCTTGTGCAGCATGAAGTGTTGTTCCCTTTGAAATATTATGTATGCTTGGGATCTTTATCCTCAATAGTTCACAATATGAATATTGCAATAAGTTTGCGGAGGCAGAAGTCCCTTCACCAAAATCCCTTTATTTATAACTCTAACAGCAGTACACAGAGTGCTATCAGTTAGCAGTCTGGGGGTGTCAGAGGAGATTTCACTCCCGGTTAAGTACAAGGCAAAGACTCGCTGATTGGCCCGACAATTGGATCCTTAGTCAGGGAATTCATACTCCAATAGGCCAACCTCAATGGCCTGATTGAAGTCATGACAGTTATAAAAGAATGAGCCAGAATCTTTCTTGCATCTGTCCTGACCAGTGCAAGATGAGAATTAATGAAATTACATTCACATTTGACAGCATGTCTCTTTTCTCAAGGGGACCAAGTATATGGGAAAACCCAGGTGACCCACAAAGGTGGTACCTCCTTCTCGATGTCAACCTGCACAGCTAAAACTGCTGGGCTTCCCGTATAGAACGGACCTCGTCCCTGTGCGGGTAAGAAACTGAGGATGCTGGGTTGAGGCTCTTAATTGGCCACTTAATGATGTCAATAGGCCCAAGGGTAGGTGGGCTCTCTGGCACCTCCCTCAACCCATCCTGTAGCATTTCAGACAGGGCAGCGGTGCCAGGAAGATCACCAATTGGATTTTACTTGCCACCCTGCTTTGAAACCTCCTGGTGGGGGTATCATAAGATCCTGCAGATCCTGCCCACTTGGGCAGATACTGCCCAATGTCCCTACTCTTTCCCTTTTAGCTGTGATTGATAAATCAGCACAATCTGGGGAGTAGAATCATAGAATCCCTACAGTGCAGAAGGAGGCCATTCGGCCCATCGAGTCTGCACCGACCACAATCCCACCCAGGCCCTACCCCCACATATTTTACCCGCTAATCCCTCTAACCTACGCATCTCAGGACTCTAAGGGGCAATTTTTAACCTGGCCAATCAACCTAACCCGCACATCTTTGGACTGTGGGAGGAAACCGGAGCACCCGGAGGAAACCCACGCAGACACGAGGAGAATGTGCAAACTCCACACAGACAGTGACCCAAGCCGGGAATCGAACCCGGGACCCTGGAGCTGTGAAACAGCAGTGCTAACCACTGTGCTACCGTGCCGAGTAAATGTGAGCCTTTTGGTGACTCATTATCTTTAATCTCACTCTCGGTGATGTCTTTACTCACAACCATGAGAGAAGAGGTGCCGCTGACGTTACATATTGTCATATTTGTTGTTGTAAATTATTTTAATATATGTATAACTTACAACATGGAATTAAAGTCGCGGTTAAGGTATTTCCAAGCGACCGTTTTTGATTTTATTCTCCAGAGAGCATGAGAGCTCTCTGTTGGGACACGAGACAATTATCATAAAGACCTTAATTTAAACAAAAGACAGCAAATTAAACACTGGTTAATAAATTTTAGTAGTGCAGCAGAAAGACAGATAAAATACAAACTATTTTCCACTGAAGTAAAAAGAGGGAGAAATAATATTATGCCAATGCTTGCGCTAAAAAGTTAGTCTCAATGTGATTCAGTTGACTGTCTTTCCTATTACTTAAACTGTGACTATGACTGGGCTTTTTAAATCAATTCTCTCACACTAACAAGCAGTCAAATTGTGTCTTTCATGCTTTAACATGAAATGTTGCAAAAGCCCAGGATAACTTTTGTAAATAAGCTGATCGATGTGGCAGAGCGGGATTTTCCAGTCCCCTCCCACTGGCGAGAAATTCTGGTCCCACTGAAGTTGACCCCTGGTGGCCGATTCCCCACTGGCGGGGCGGACGAGCCACGCAGAAAGCCAATTGGCTTCAGCGGTGAGACTGGAAGATCCCACCAGTGGCCAATAAGTTGCCGCATCTGCCATGGGAAGACCTGCTGCCAGATAGGGGGAGAGGGGTGGGGGGGAGGGGGGGGGGGGGGCGGGGAATGAATCAACTATCGCACTTGAGCAGCATCCGCTAGATATATCAACTCTACCGTCACAAAGCTGCCTCATGTGGTTATTCAGATGTATATTAGGAATGGGAATGTTGGGTATTCTCTGCCTCAGATGGTTCTAAATGCTCCATCATTGACTATACTTAGGGCTGAGATTTTTAGTCACTGCCCAGAAGGGAAATACAGTTCAGACCAGTATCCTTATTTCCCTGTTCTGCTGGTGTTCCATTTTAAAGTATACAAGACCAGTTCAGACTAGTATATTTATTTCTCCGTTTTATTCACAGATCACAGAATCCCCACAGTGCAGAGGGAGGCCATTCAGCCCATTGTTGTCGGCACCGATAACAATCCCACCCAGGCCCTATCCCTGTAATCACGCTGCTAATTCCCCCACACTAACAGGCAATTTAGCACGGCCAACCAACCTAACCCGCACATCGTTGGACTGTGGGAGGAAACCGGAGCACCCGGAGGAAACCCATGCAGACACGAGGAGATTGTTCAAACTCCGCAGAGACAGTCATCCAAGGCCGGAATGGAACCTGGGTCCCTGGCGCTGTGAGGCAGCAGTACTATCCACTGTGTCACCGTGCCACCCTGGTGTGCCGTTTTAAAGTATACAAGACCAGTTCAGACCAGAATTCTTATTTCTCCATTTTACTGTCTTTTCTTTCTGGGTGAAAAAAGCAAGGGATATGGGGAGCAGGCAGGAAAGTAGAGTTGAGACCTAAGGCCAGCTCTGATTGTACTGAATGACAGAGCAGACTCACGGGGTTGAATGGTCTGCTCCTGCCCCTGTTTCTTATGTTGCTATGACTTTGCAAAAACAAATTATTTTAAAAAAGACACAGCATAGAGAAAAACAGCTAACAATCTGATCGTCACTCTTTCAGAGACGAAAAATGTGCGATCAGAAAATGTTCAAAATTTCTGTCCAAATACTTCTCTGTTGAAAGAAAATCTGTTGCAGTGCAGATTACTGACAGTAAATACAATTCCTCTACCCTCTAGGGGTAGAATTTCATATATGTACATTGAATTTCATGTATTTAATAGTGTTGGGACTATGGTATCCAACTAACAACCCTGAGGTTATGGAGTGAATGTTATTCAGAACAAAAATTTAAAGAATTTGAAATTAATTTATGCTGCCCAAATTGGCCATTTGGATAGTAACTGTCCCTCCTATAATTTGCGGCATAATGCATTCCAAAAATTGGGTCTAGACTGTTAAGAACATAAGAAATAGGAGCAGGAGTAGGTCATTTTGTCCCTTGAGCCTGTGCTGCTATTTAATAACATCATAACTGAATCTGATAGTGACCTTAACTTCACTTCACTGCCTGGGCTCCCCTGTCAGGCCCACTCAGAATCTCATTCGTTTCACTAAGCTCACCTCTCATTCTTCCAAACTCCAATGAGTGTGGGCACAACCTGCTCAACCAGGGACGCGGGCTCGATTCCCTGCTTCAGTCACTGTCGGTGCACAGTCAGCACGTTCTCCCCCTGCCTGCATGGGTTTTCATCCGGGTGCTCTGGTTTGCTCCCACAGTCCGAAAGACATTCTGGTTTGGTGCATTGGCCGTGCTAAATTCACCCTCAGTGTACCCGAATAGGTGCCGGAGTGTGGCGACTAGAGGGTTTTCACAGTATCTTCATTGCAGTGTTAATGTAAGCCTCCTTGTGACACTAATAAATAAACTTTTTAAGCTTTTAAACTTTCCTCATAAGTCAACCCCTTAATCCCAGGAATCATCTTTGTATGCCTTCTTGAACTACCTGCAAGCAAATATTCCCTCCTTAAATAAGAAGACCCATGTGTGCAGTACCCAAGTGTGGTCGTACCAAAGCTCTGAACAGTTATAGTAAGACTTTCTTAATTTTATATTCAATCTCCATAGCAGTAAAAGCTAACGTAACATTTGCCTTCCTACATTTGCTGTACCTGAATGCCATTGTTTTGTAATTCATGTCCAAGAACACCCAAATCCCTCTGTGGCACAGAATTCTGCAAACTCTTACAAACTTACGAAGTAAGGTGCTGCTTTTCTATTCTTCTTGCCAAAGTGGGCAACTTCACCCTTCCCACATCTGCCAAATATTTGGCCATTCAATAAATCCATCCAAATCTATTTGCAAACTCGTCCATCGTACCTATCATTGTATAGTCAGCAAATTTGGCGACTATACACTTGGTCCCCTCAGCCAAGTCATTAACATAGGTGGTAAATTGTTAAGGCTCCAGTACTGTGGCACTCCACCAGTTACAATTTCCCAACCTGAAAAGGTCCTCCTCATCATGACTCCCTGTTTCCTGTTACTTGACCAATCCTTTATCTATACTGATGTAAAAACCCCACACTACGAGCTCCTATCTTGTGTAATAGCATTTTTGTGCGGCACCTCATCGAATGCCTTTGGAAATCCAAATACCCTGATCTGCTGGTTCTCCTTCATCCACCCTGTTTTATACATCCTCAAGAAACTCAAATGAATTTGTCAAACACAATTTCATCATTACCACATGTTGACTCTGTAAGTGGTTCACACTCCCAGTTCCCCTTACTGGTGGCCCTTGACTTTAGGATTTTATGAAGAACAAAATCACACAGACACGGGGTTTGGCTCAGCCACAAATTTGTTTATTAAAATACTTCTGATGACCTAATATAGGAGCTGTAAACGAGTGTAACTGACACCACAGAGCACTTAGTTGGTGAGCCCAATTTAAATCCCTCTAAAGCTGGGCTTTTCAGAAGACACATAATACTGAAAGTCAGAGGTAAAACCCCACATTTCTGCCCAAAAACGTCCTGAATTCAACCCAACTCCTCTCTGAACCCCCCCCCCCAACCCCCCCCCCACCCCGCCCACTCAAGATTTTGTTATCAGCCTTAAATGATCTTTAAACCTCAGCTTCAAGACCCCTTGGATTTGGCTGATAACTTACGACCCTCCACACGGTTGGGGTTTGGCCTGTTTATTTGCAGTATTCTTGTCTGTGGGTTTTAGGATTTTTATATTTTGTGAAGTCCAGTTGGAAGGGATTCTGATCCTACAACTCTGCGTGATGATTTTCTAAATGTCCTGCGACCATTTCCTTGAAAATGGATTCGAATGACAGATATGCTCTGGATGATAGTTTTCTGCTTTCTGTCGCCCTTTCTTGAATAGGGGCTTTACAATTGCCATTTACCAATCTGCGAGGGCCTTTCCAGAAGCTAGGAAATTTTGTCGGATTATAACCAAAGCTTCAACTATCCCTACAGCCACTTCTTTTAAAACCCTATGATGCATGCCCAGGGGACGTCAGCCATTTGCTCCATTGTTTTTGCTAATACTTTTTCTCTTCTGATAGTGATTGTTTGAAGTTTCTCTCTCCCTTTGCCCCTTGATTGTCTCCTATTCTTGGGATGACCTTTGTGTCTTCTACCATGAAGAAGAGCACAAGATATTTGTTTGTCATCTCTGCAATTTCCTTGTTTTCCATTATTAATTCTCCATTCTTATCCTCTAAGTTACTTTAGCTACTCTCTTCCTTTTTATGTACTTGTAAAAGCTCATATTATCTGTTTTTATATTACTTGCTAATTAGCTTTCATGTACAAATTTCTTCCCCTTTATTGTTTCTTTCATCAAATTTTCCCAACCTACTGGCCCACCATTAATCTTTGCAGCATTGTACATTTTTTTCCAACATAAGAACTAGGAGCAAGAGTAGGCCATCTGGCCCCTCGAGCCTGCTCTGTCATTCAGTAAGATCATGGCTGACCTTTTCGTGGACTCAACTCCACTTACCCACCCAATTCAATTTAATATCATCCTTCACTTAGTTAATCTGAGCTACTTCAAGGTGAACCATGTGCCACCACGGCAGCCTGCACCTTGGGGAATAATTAATTGTGGGCTCTGGCATTAGCCCTGAGGTGAGAGTGGGGAAACTGGGTAGAGTGACTGGATTTGACTGGTTATAAGCTGTGGGCACTGTGGACATTTCTCCTGGCTTGGCAGAGGTTTTGTGACTATGCTTACTTTTGTTGGTGGCCACCATTGTTTCTTTGTCGTCCTTTTCCAAAAGCAGTTGTCAAATGATAACCTGAGGGGACAATAAATAATTTAACGGGCCTCTTACTAGCTAATGCTCAGCCAATATTAACATTGAACATAGAACATAGACCATAGAACAGTACAGCACAGAACAGGCCCTTCGGCCCACGATGTTGTGCCGAGCTTTATCTGAAACCAAGATCAAGCTATCCCACTCCCTATCATCCTGGTGTGCTCCATGTGCCTATCCAATAACCGCTTAAATGTTCCTAAAGTGTCTGACTCCACTATCACTGCAGGCAGTCCATTCCACACCCCAACCATTCTCTGCATAAAGAACCTACCTCTGATATCCTTCCTATATCTCCCACCATGAACCCTATAGTTATGCCCCCTTGTAATAGCCCCATCCACCCGAGGAAATAGTCTTTGAATGTTCACTCTATCTATCCCCTTCATCATTTTATAAACCTCTATTAAGTCTCCCCTCAGCCTCCTCCGCTCCAGAGAGAACAGTCCTAGCTCCCCCAACCTTTCCTCGTAAGACCTACCCTCCAAACCAGGCAGCATCCTGGTAAATCTCCCCTGCACTCTTTCCAGTGCTTCCACATCCTTCTTATAGTGAGGTGACCAGAACTGCACACAATATTCCAAATGTGGTCTCACCAAGGTCCTGTACAGTTGCAGCATAACCCCACGGCTCTTAAACTCCAACCCCCTGTTAATAAAAGCTAACACACTATAGGCCTTCTTCACAGCTCTATCCACTTGAGTGGCAACCTTTAGAGATCTTTGGATATGGACCCCAAGATCTCTCTGTTCCTCCAGTCTTCAGAGCCCTACCTTTGACCCTGTAATCCACATTTAAATTAGTCCTACCAAAATGAATCACCTCACATTTATCAGGGTTAAACTCCATTTGCCATTTTTCAGCCCAGCTTTGCATCCTATCTATGTCTCTTTGCAGCCTACAACAGCCCTCCACCTCATCCACTACTCCACCAATCTTGGTGTCATCAGCAAATTTACTGATCCACCCTTCAGCCCCCTCCTCTAAGTCATTAATAAAAATCACAAAGAGCAGAGGACCAAGCACCGATCCCTGTGGCACTCCACTAGCAACCTGCCTCCAATCCGAATATTTTCCATCCACCACCACCCTCTGTCTTCGATCAGATACAGTAAGAAGTCTCACAACACCAGGTTAAAGTCCAACAGGTTTATTTGGTAGCAAATACCATAAGCTTTCGGAGCAATGCTCCTTCGAAGGAGCATTGCTCCGAAAGCTTATGGTATTTGCTACCAAATAAACCTGTTGGACTTTAACCTGGTGTTGTGAGACTTCGATCAGATAGCCAGTTACCTATCCAATCGGCCAACTTTCCTTCTATCCCACACCTCCTCACTTGAACAAATGTTTAAAGTATTTCTCCATGGCGTGGCCACCTACGAAGCAGAAGACAAATTTATGGTCATTTGGCAAGCAGCCAATGTGAAATAAAAATGGTTGAAATCACTTGCAGCTACAAATGAGTTTATCTGTGTCGGGGTTGTTTTGCTTATTTGTTCGTGCCCTTGTGGCTTTGGCATCAAACGCTCTGACCCACAACAAGTGTCCAATTTCGCAAGGCTCTTCCCTTGGCCTGTTGCTGCTCCAGCGTCTCAGGAGAAAGATTCAATAAAATGCAGACAAATCACATCAGCAACTAGCAGGGCAGCTACTGTGGAACAATATGAATCAAACTGAATGGAAAATCACTCATACCTGGGACTTTCCACTTGGTCTTTGTGTCGTTCATTTAAACACCGAGTTAACCTTTGACACCAGCCAATTGTGGGATGAAAAAGAAAATAAAAATGTTAAGATTTTGCCATAGAATGACATGCTGGTGTGGACAAATCCGAATTGCCGCGGTGTGAATGATCAGACCATGGCCTTCACAGGAAATCAATTCTCTTTTTTTTGCAATACAAGAACACGATTCTCAAGATATAAAGCTCTGACTTTCCCTGTTGATGAACACGGTTATTTTCTCGCCAGGCTTTCGAGCCCTGTGCATTCTGATAACCTGAGAGAATGCCAGCAGTGCAGAGTCGCATTCTGCTGCTGCAGATGGCTCAGGCTTGTTTCTATGGGAACAATCGTGCGAGGAGCGGATAGCAACAGTGGCAAACCCCTCAATACATGGCATCCCATCTCACACCTATGCTGGGCAATGTGACAGGAAACTCAAACCATTGTTAAATATCTTTGAATCAGGAGGTATATCAGAATCAGATGAAGTTCATACAGATCAAGTAGGCGTGGATAAGAATGCCAGCCGTTGTTTTATTTCACGTGGCTCGCAATTCACAGATCACCTAACATAGGCTGAAACACTTTAATTATTTTCTTTTAGTATCAGTGCAGCATAAACTCAGATGGAAGAAAGAAATGCTTGATGGAACTATTTCCATAATCATAAATGACCCTTGCTTTCTTCAGGAGAATTAAGGGCTCTTTATTATTTGGGTATAGTCAGCACTTGTCAAAGGACTGAAAATTAACTATTTTAACAGAGTGAAGGATGTTTATAGGGCTTAATTTGTGGATTCTGTTTCCAGTTGAAACACTAATTTGACAAAATACAGGTGGAAAATCAGACTGCTAACATTAATTTCCAATCGGTGCTTCGCTTCTGGGTGACGCTTCTCCACCCACCTCCTTTCCAATAGGTACTGACTCCTCAGGTACGAGTCCCTGGGTACCTGTTACTGGCATTGGACTGGGGTAAACACAGTAAGAAGTTTAACAGCACCAGGTTAAAGTCCAACAGGATTATTTGGTAGCAAATGCCACTTGCTTTCGGGACAGGCAGTCCCTTCGTCAGGTGGAGTGGAGAAATGCTCACAAACAGGGCATATAGAGACACAAACTCAATTTACAGAATAGTGATTGGAATGCAGTCTTTACAGATAATCAAATCTTGATTATTAGACTTGATTATCTGTAAAGACTGCATTCCAATCATTATTCTGTAAATTGAGTTTGTGTCTCTGTATGCCCTGTTTGTGAGCATTTCTCCACCTGACAAAGGGACAGCCTGTTCCGAAAGCTAGTGGCATTTGTTACCAAATAAATTGGACTTCAACCTGGTGTTGTTAAACTTCTTACCTGTTACTGTCCAGTGTCTCACTAAGTCAGTGCACGTTCAGAGTGATTTTGGTGGCCTTCTTTAATATTGGCGGCCATCTACGCAGCAATGGCAACACACTCAGTAGGACACCAGGAATGAAAGGGTTATAATGGTAGTTCACACTATCAATTCCCACATGCGGGACAGCTGCTGAATGCCAATACTTCAAGTGCGTGTTAATTGATGTGATAACATACAAACAGGGTAAACTATATAACTGTAAATGTCAAGCAGCACACATGGAGATAAAAATGTCGGGTATTTGGATATTTCCAGCTAGATTTGGGGACTGTACCTGTACTTGTTAAGTGCAGCCACCATTCTTGCAACAGCCAGTTACACACAGCAAGATCCCACAAACACACATTTTTTAGTGATGTTAGTTGAGGCAGGGTGTTGGTCCAGCACGCTAGCAACATTCCCCAGCTTTTCCTTGAATAATAACATGGAATTGTTTGCACACATTTCAACAGACAGACAAGGCTTTGTTTCAATATTGAATTCCATACATGGCACCTCTGATAGTTCAAAACATCCTCAGTTGTTCACTGGAGTTAGAAAGATTCTGCGGACCATTAAACGTGGTGGGTGGTCCTTGATGCAGAAATCCCACCTCCATTTCTGACATATTCAGTTCTTACCAGCAGGGGGAATAGGACTTGGCATGATCCACAGATGTGAAAAACATGAACTCAGTAGTACCATTTGAAGTCAGTGCTGGGTTCAAACAGACCCCATTTTGGCTATTCCAAGGGCTTTAACATGCATCATGGGAGTCACAAATTGATGGAGTAGATATAAACATTCTTTGAAGGGTTGCTATGTCCATTAAGTACCATGATCCAAAGTTTTTTTTAATGTCACGTGCTTTAAACTGGGGGAAAAATGGCCGAAGCTGTCAGAGTTAAGAAACTGTCATTTGCTGGGTTGTGTTGATTGACAGGTCATCTGGTATAGATTAGAAAAAACATTACCATCTGTTCATGCAGTTTCAGTAGAGTTCTTTCTTGACATTTCCCAAGGGTTATTATTATGATATTATGAATGTGTGACTGAGTTTCAAAGCTAAAGTATCTCAACAGGGAGTTCTAATTTCACAGTTTAAGGGACAGATTAAAGAGGCTATTAAAGGATTAGCTGTTTTTGATGTGGAGTCTGAATAGTTATTTTTATATAAGAGAATGAACACTTGAGGAAATTCTAAAACTTTGAATGGATTTCATGAATGGGAATTTTCTGACCATAAATGTCTGAGTGAGAGCTGTATTAAATTGTTCAAAATTATTTTTTCATCACTACATGGCTCCTGAGATCTGCCCTTGGTCAATTTTGGCTAAGTAACAATGGAGGTGACAATGGGATATGAGAGCTAATGTGAAAGGTTTTAGGGGGCACGAGGGGAATAAGGTGGCATGGAGGGGCCATGGAGGAGTGGGTGGAAGATGATGTAAAATGTGAAGACCAGGGGGACTCAAAGCTTCTAAAACAACACAGATAAAGTCCCAGGAAACTGAGATGAATCTTCTGTGTAGCCCACCTCAGCACTCGCTTGTGCCCATGGCTGCCCAGGATCTACTTCTGGGGTCGGTTGGTCGGCTTCAATGACGCTCCCCCCTCCCCTCTCCCTGCAGCGAAAATTGGGAGTAAAATGGCACTAGAAACCAAGAGGGGTTTGCCAAATTGGGAAATTTCCGCATTGGTAGTAAAAATCCAACCCCAAGTGCTCGTCTAGATTTTGTGCTCAGGTCCATAATAAAGTTTGATCCCACAACCTTATGACTTGGAGGCAAGGGCGCTTCAGCTAACAAAGAAGAGCAAAGAACAGTACAGCACAGGAACAGGCCCTTCAGCCCTCCAAGCCTTGCCGACACATGACGCCTTTCTAAACTAAAGATCTTTTGCCTCGCCATAGTCCGTATCCCTCTATTCCCTGACTATTCATGTATCTACCAAGATGCCTCTTGAACATTGCAATTGGACCTGCCTCTACCACCTCCTCTGGCAGTGCATTCCAGGCACTTACATCCCTCTGTATAAAAAACTTGCCTCTCACATCCCCTTTAAACTTCCCCCCCTTTTAGGTTATACTTATGTCCCCTAGTAATTGACATTTCTCCCCTGGGAAAAAGGACTCTGCCTCTTCATTCTATCTATGCCTCTCATAATTTTGTAAATTCCTATCAGGTCACCCCTCCGCCTCTGACATTCAAGTGAAAACAGAAAGAGTTTGTCCAATCTCTCTGCATAGATAATATCTTCCAAACCAGGCAACATCCTGGTAAACATTTTCTGTAAGAAGTCTCACAACACCAGGTTAAAGTCCAACAGGTTTATTTGGTAGCAAATACCATAAGCTTTCGGAGCACTGCTCCTTCGTCAGATGGAGTGGATATCTGCTCTCAAACAGTGCACAGACACAGAAATCAAGTTACAGAATACTAATTAGAATGCGAATCTCTACAGCCAGCCAGGTCTTAAAGGTCTTAAAACATTTTCTGTACCAGAATTAAGTGTCACATTGATCGAGATGTGTATCTTTATACACATAGGGCAGAAATCTTTCTCATTAGGAAGTAATGGAAAATGGTTTAATCCAACTAGCCAAATAATATCTGAACACTTCTCCATGGAAAGGGAAAGTGTCAGGTTACCCTGCTTATTCATAGAATCCCTACAGTACAGAAGGAGGCCATTCGGCCCATCGAGCCTGCACCAACAACAAATCAACCCTATCCCCGTAACCCCATATATTTACTCTGCTAATCCCCCCGAAATTAGGGTAAATTTAGCATGGCCAATCAACCTAACCTGCGCATCTTTGGACGATGGAAGGAAACCGGGGCACCCGGAGGAAACCCACGCAGACCGTGTTAAATCAGATGCTTATCTTATCGAAGTGGTAGCATTTGTTTGATTAAAATTCAAAGTATCACACTGTAGAATCCCAAATCTAATAAGCATTGAGCGGAATTTTCCCTTTTCCTTGCACAGAGTTCTGCACAGCCAGCTTTTCTCCTCACATTATTCAACATTCTATGTAAAAAGAAATTGAGGCTGTCACACTGGCGGGACAAAGCCAGAAAAAGCCAGCAACACTGGGAATCCCGAGATTAGGATGCCCTTTTTAAAGGGTGCTCAGATCTCTGATTTAAGAGAAACATAAAACCCCACCACACACATGGACACCAATTCCTCCACGCCCCCCCCCACCCCCCATATATTGGCAATCCCACCCCCACGTCCCACAATACTGGGAACCCCCACCCCTCCCTGGATAAGGAGAACTCCCCTCCTGATCGATGAGGAGAACCCCCTCAATGGGCCACTGGCGGTGTCAGAGGGCCAGGCCAGTGCCATGATGCCAGGGGTGCTAGGGTGCTATCCAACCATGTGTGTGTGTGTATGTGTGTGTGTGTATGTGTGTGTGTGTAGTGTGTGTGCGTGTAGTGTGTGTGCGTGTGTCTCCGAGGGGCTATACTTGCCCCTGGTGAGTGCGCTTCACCTGGTTCACATTTTTAAAAAGCAATTGTAAACCTTGCCGATGTGATGTCACACCAATGAGATGGGAGTTCCAAATGTTGGGGGATAAGGTGGGGAAGCTCCGCTAATGATATTTAAATATATTTAAATGAGGTTCCCGATTTTCCTGGTTGGTGGGGTGGGGGTGGGCGGAATCATAAAACAAGATCTCCCCAGCGAGATTCTTCATTTTCTAATTCTCATGGGCATTTGCGCTCGTGGGAAACACTGTTGCAAAATGTCAGCTATTATGTTCATTTCAAACAACATTATTTTGATTGGATGGTGAGGATTACTTGTTAATAAATGGTGACACAGTGGTTAGCACTGCTGCCTCACAGCGCCAGAGATCCGGGTTCAATTCCGGCCTCGGGGTGACGGTGTGGAGTTTGCACGTTCTCCCCATGTCTGCGTGGGCTTCCTCCGGGCGCTCCGGTTTCTTCCCACAGTCCAAAGATGTGCGGGTTAGGTTGATTAGCAATATTAAAGTGACCCTTAGTGTCAGGGAGATTAGGAGGGTAAATATATGGGGTTACGGGGGTAGGACCTGGGTGGGGTTGTTGTCTGGGTGCAGGCTCAATGGGCCGAATGGCCTCTTTCTGCACTGCAGGGATTCTATGATTCTCTGAAACCAGCAGAACTGTAGCATTGCTCATGCTGACTCACAGGATGTGAGGTTTTGTAACAATGGCATATCATCACTAAATTGTGTAGTGGAAAGTGTGGCAAGAAATGAAAGTGACATTTACAAGTTGTGCACGTTATGAATCACCTTTAATATTTTATTTCAAAATGGACATATGTGATGGCAGTTTTGGAATCCAAAATGCTGCGGTTACAAATCCCTGATTATTTCTATGGCTCTGGTGAAAGCTCAACTTGAAGCTGAAAATGATCTCAAACCTCAAGAAGGTGTCATCTTCATAATGACAAACACATTTCCCACTTGTTTGTAATAATGGATGATTGTATTGAGTTTTGTGAATTTAATGAACTCGTAAACTGAAACTCTAATGATCACATTTTAGTCATTAACAGTAATTAAGCCATTTTATTGTGACAGCTTCGGAGCGAATTGAAATCCAAAGGTCATCTGATAAATAACAGCTGCTCCCTCAGTCGACAAGAACGTGGTTTCTTCAGGTCAATAAAATGGGCCTTACTGTTCAAAATCCATACTTGAAAGATAACATTTTGTGAGCGTTTAACCTGTTTGCAGTTCAGGATAATCATTACAGAGATACTTTATTCAGTAATATGGTACTTCTAAATATAAAGGGAGACGCCACACACCTCATTCTCCTTGCTTCTCATTGCCATTTAAGGTTCCTCACTTGCCTGGCCATTGACAGCCTCAGATTCAGTTTTGGAAAAATATAACCGTGGGGAAACAAATGAGTATTTTCCGAGAATGTTTCTGGGATACTTGTCTGTGCATTTATGGCTTATAAAGCGTACATTAGAACAGAGCTACTGCAGTTGGGTAAAATTATATATAATATTTGCGATAACCATGTTCGTTTGGGACAATTAGTGCAAAATGTGAACTAGATTCCTGATGCAGCTGGGCATTTTGCCGCTATGGTGTTGCACGGGGATGTATGTTGAGGTTCTGATTGACTGGTTATTTACCCAGCGAGAAATCCTAATGGAATACAAAGGAAATATAAAGAAATGGTGCAATCCTGACACGCTTCTCTGTTATGATAATGAGCTGTTGCTTGAAAAGAATTAAAAGAGAACTCCAGGGATCAACTTAAATTACAAATAATTATTTTGTGCATGGTTGCACTATTTTCGTTAAGTTTGATTTAATTTTTTTTTAAGAGCACATATTGTGTGTTTTTTTTTTCAATTCCGCACGCATGTCTGATTTCTGTCAAGGCTGCTTCCTGCGTCTGAGATATCAGGTGACCTGCTACAGCCTTTGATTTTTTTTTTACCAGTCTGCAAATAGCCACCAGGAGCAATGCGGGAGCAGCCTAGTTGTTGGCTTTCATTCTGATTTTCCTCTTCCTCTCAGGGGGAAGCTCCAATCACAGCCCAAGGCTTTCCCCTCTGTGCTTCCACTTGATCTGCATGACTGGAAGCTATTTTTAAAATGCACAACAAAACAGAGGGGGGGGGGTGGTGGGGGTAAATATAACATTTGCCTTGAATGCAAAGTGCTTATGTTTTCTCAGTAATAGGCATAAGAGATTCAGCCACTGTAATGACTTTAATCAGACCATTGAAGTTGGCCGATTGGAATACGAATTCCCTGATTAAGGGGCCAACTGATAGTTGTTCGGTATTAGTTAAAGGATGGCACCAGCCGTCATAGGCTTAAATTCAAACATTGGACTTGATGCCCCAAAGCCTTTAAGTTCCCTGGCATTGCCTAACTTCTTGCCACTGGCCCAAGTTCAAAGCGAGATATTAAAAAGTATTGTCCAATCTTGCATGAATAATAAAAACAGATAGTTTTCAGTTACAGCTAGAGGGTAGTTTTAACACCATTTCAATTTGACTTATACTTTCTCATTTTAAACAAGTAGGCTTACATTAGAACAAAGAACAATACAGCACAGGAACAGGCCCTTTGGCCCTCCAAGCCCGCGCCGCTCCCCGGTCCAGGATTGAATCCTGAATCCAGGATCCCCGCCCAATTTTCCAGCCTTTCTACATACTAATATCCTATCCACCGAGCTGTCCCTCACAGCTACGATGCTTTGTTCATCACAACCTAGTAACTCACCCCCACCCCCCCATTCCAGACCATGTGATCTCCAGGGAGAGGCGAAAACCCCAGGGCCAATATGGGGAAAAAAAATCTGGGAAATTCCTCTCCGACCTCCTGAGGCGATCGAAACGAGTCCAGGAGATCACACTGGCCCTGATCGGAAAATGCTTCTCAACCCTATTCATTTCCACTTCCACGAACACCATATGAATTCCCTGCCCCCGAGACAGGTTCCCAACTATCCGCAGTCTCGCTCTGTACTGGCACCAGCAAGATGATCATAGAATGAAGCCTTGAAACGAGAAATAAAGAACAATTAGCCCGCGCCGCTCCCTAGTCCAACTAGACCACTCTTTTGTATCCCTCCATTCCCACTCCGTTCATATAGCTGTCTAGATAAGTATTAAACGTTCCCAGTGTGTCCGCCTCCACCACCTTGCCCGGCAACCCATTCCAGGCCCCCACAACCCTCTGTGTAAAATATGTCCTTCTGATATCTGTGTTAAACCTCCCCCCCTTCACCTTGAACCTATGTCCCCTCGTGAACGTCACCACCGACCCGGGGAAAAGCTTCCCACCGTTCACCCTATCTATGCCTTTCATAATTTTATACACCTCTATTAAGTCTCCCCTCATCCTCCGTCTTTCCAAGGAGAACAACCCCAGTTTCCCCAATCTCTCCTCATAACCAAGCCCCTCCATACCAGGCAACATCCTGGTAAACCTCCTCTGTACTCTCTCCAAAGCCTCCACGTCCTTCTGGTAGTGTGGCGACCAGAACTGGACGCAGTATTCCAAATGTGGCCGAACCAACGTTCTATACATCTGCAGCATCAGACCCCAACTTTTATACTCTATGCCCCGTCCTATAAAGGCAAGCATGCCATATGCCTTCTTCACCACCTTCTCCACCTGTGACGTCACCTTCAAAGATCTGTGGACTTGCACACCCAGGTCCCTCTGCGTCTCTACACCCTTTATGGTTCTTCCATTTATCGTGTAGCTCCTCCCTACATTATTCCCACCAAAATGCATCACTTCGCATTTATCAGGATTGAACTCCATCTGCCATTTCCTTGCCCAAATTTCCAGCCTATCTATATCCTTCTGTAGCCTCTGACAATGTTCCTCACTATCTGCAAGTCCTGCCAGTTTTGTGTCGTCCGCAAACTTACTGATCACCCCAGTTACTCCTTCTTCCAGATCATTTATATAAATCACAAACAGCAGAGGTCCCAATACAGAGCCCTGCGGTACACCACTAGTCACAGGCCTCCAGCCGGAAAAAGACCCTTCCACTACCACCCTCTGTCTTCTATGACCAAGCCAGTTCTCCACCCATCTAGCCACCTCCCCCTTTATCCCATGAGATCCAACCTTTTTCACTAGCCTACCATGAGGGACTTTGTCAAACGCTTTACTAAAGTCCATATAGACAACATCCACGGCCCTTCCTTCGTCAACCATTTTGGTCACTTCTTCAAAAAACACCACCAGGTTAGTGAGGCATGACCTCCCTCTCACAAAACCATGCTGACTATCGTTAATGAGTTTATTCCTTTCTAAATGCGCATACATCCTATCTCTAAGAATCTTCTCCAACACCTTCCCCACCACGGACGTCAAGCTCACCGGCCTATAATTACCCGGGTTATCCTTCCTACCCTTCTTAAATAACGGGACCACATTGGCTATCCTCCAATCCTCTGGGACCTCACCTGCGTCCAGTGACGAGACAAAGATTTTCGTCAGAGGCCCAACGATTTCACCTCTCGTCTCCCTTAGCAGCCTTGGATAGATTCCATCAGGCCCTGGGGATTTGTCAGTCTTTATATTCTCTAACAAACCTAACACTTCCTCCTTTGTAATGGAGATTTTCTCCAACGGTTCAACACTCCCCTCAGAGACACTCCCAGTCAACACATCCCTCTCCTTTGTGAATACCGACGCAAAGTATTCATTTAGGATCTCCCCTACTTCTTTGGGCTCCGAGCATAAGTCCCCACTTTTGTCCCTGAGAGGTCCGATTTTTTCCCTAACAACCCTTTTGTTCCTAACGTATGAATAAAATGCCTTGGGATTCTCCTTAATCCTGTCTGCCAAGAACATTTCGTGACCCCTTTTTGCTCTTCTAATTCCCCGTTTGAGTACTTTCCTACTTTCTTTGTACTCCTCCAGAGCTCCCTCCGTTTTTCGCTGCTTGGACCTAACATCCGCCTCTCTTTTCTTAACGCTGCTCACATGATAACTCATTGGGTTTAATGTTGTTGTTAGTTGTCTGCAGCCTCAGAAGGTGGGTTGTGGGCAACTTGCAATGCATACCAGCTGTCTGCTATAGTGCTTTGTTGTTTGTACCATTGTATTTAAATGACATGTTTGTTGTTGGTATTGTTGGCTGTCATCTTTATTATTTGTAATTGTGAGATGGCATTTTTGAAAGTGAAATGTATCTTGGTTATTTGTATAACTGTTTTGATAAATAAAAAGTGTGGGGCCAATTGATGGGTCAATCAGGGACACTTTACTTTGTATTAAACCGGGAGTGTCAGTTCCTCTGCCACCCCTGAAGGTAGACAGCTGACTGATAGCACTCTGTATACTGCTGTTGGAATTGTAAATAAAGGGATTCTGGTGAAGGGACTTCTGGCTCCGTGAACATATTACAGCCACTTATAAATATTGATTTACCGTAGGGTAAAGAGCTTAAAATCGTACAAAATCCAGTCTGTCTATAAATATCTTGCTGATGCCATAGTTTGATTAAGTCATTTGAGGCACCACTTTAACAGGATACCTTATGTGCGAGACAAAACTGGGAGTTGTCCAATCAACAATCGATCTCCATCTGACCATTCAATACAGGTCGAGTACCTCAAATCCAGGACGGAGACCACGACAGATTTTGGAGCTTGTTGGAAAAAAATTGCAATACCTTTCGATTAATTCAAATCGAAATTCCTTAATTCAGTGAATGTGGAACACAGGAAAACAAACTGATATAATTTGTGGAGCACTTTAGGTTAATGGTCCTGTCACTGCTTAAAATAATTCACTTCTCAAGCACTGGATTTAATAACTCTCTCATGCCTCCCTCATTTCTCTACATCTGTGCGACTTGTTTAAAATGAGAAAGTATAAGTCAAATTGAAATGGTGTTAAAACTACCCTCTAGCTGTAACTGAAAACTATCTGTTTTTATTATTCATGCAAGATTGGATAATACTTTTTAATATCTCGCTTTCAACTTGGGCCAGTGGCAAGAAGTTAGACAATGGTAGGGAACTTAAAGGATTTGGGGCATCAAGTCCAATGTTTGAATTTAAGCGTGTGGGCTTCTATTTGGGTGACCTCAGTGGCATCTAAACTCAACATAGAATCCCTGTTCTGTGGCAAGAATAGGCATGTGTCCTGATCCCAAGCACAAAACATCGCTAAATATTCCGCCTCATTGGATCCTGCAAGAGTCCTTAGTTCTTCCTGGGTGAATTCAACACATTTGTACTGGGGTGGGTGGGGTCTAGGTTCACTGGAGCACGGGGACAAAACGTCCAGTTTTTGGATGCGACCAGTTCTCGGGTAGCCGGATTTGAGGTACGCTAACTGTATAATCTGGTTTTGAAGTGAACAAGAGGCTTTAGAGTCTGTGTTTTTGGTACAACAAAAAGTGTTCTTCCCCAGATAACATGACTCTCAAACAGTAGCTAAGTTTTTTTAAGGTTATTTATTAGTGTCACAAGTAGGCTCACATTAACATTGCAATGAGGTTTCTGTGAAAATGCCCCAGTCGCCACACTCCGGCGCCTGTTCGGGTAACACTGAGGGAGAATTTAGCATGGCCTCCTGCAACATTTCATCCAGAGTCCACTAAACATCCCGCAGGAAAGAAAAGCAGCCAAGGCAAGGGTGTACTGGAGTTTGCCAGTCCGGTGTTACAGATAGGATGATTTGTGAAGCCATGGTATATTTTGTCTTAACTCTGGTGTACAACAGGTCTCCACTGTGAGGCTGGAGGGAAGGTGTTATTTCAGACTGGTATCAACAATCGGCTGGGGCTAAAGGTGTGTGTGTGTTGGTCTGAATCTGCAGTAATGCTCAATGTTCCTTCCCTGATCTCGGGGTAACGGTATTCAGCCTGCCCAAATAACCTGAATGTAAAACTCAGCTGGCCTCAGCTACATTCAAATTGGATAAGTTTCAAATGGGTACTGCCTGACATAGGCTGTGGTGAATGAGAGGAGGAAAATTGGTCCTGTAATATTTCAAAAAATTGACTGCTTTGGCATGGCACACAGTGGCTAGCACTGCTGCCTCACAGCGCCAGAGACCTGGATTCAATTCCAGTCACTGTCTGTGTGGGAGTTTGCACATTCTCTCTGTGTCTGCGTGGGTTCCTTCCAGGTGCTCCAGTTTCCTCCCGCAGCCCAAATATGTATGGGTTAAGTCGATTGGCCATGCTAAATTGCCCCTTTGTGTCTGGGGGACTAACAGAGTAAATACCTGAGGTTACAGGGATAGGGCCTGGGTGGGATTGGTGTCGGTGCAGGCTCGATGGGCCAAATGGCCTCCTTCTGCACTGTAGGGATTCAATGATTCCATACTATTCTATTCTGAGATCTCCGGTTGATGTTATGTTACCAATGTAAGGTCAAGTCATACAAGATGTTGACCAGGCGATGTCATTTATTGGGTGGTGACACATAGAAGTGAGGTCCCTTCTGCCCTTGCAGCACAATTCCAGAGAAGATCCAGGAAGGTCTAGCCAATATTTATCCCTCAACCAACATCATTACAAACTGAATAAGTAACAGATATCTGGAAGGCGGAGAAGTTACAATCTTATGTAGCATTCCCAATATCTACATGGTAGCTGTAAATAAAGAGTAATGGTTTTTACAAACTACAGGCTTGAACAGCTTATTTTGAGTGAATCGAGAAGTCCCTAAGAACACTGTCTGGACACTGAACACATGACAAAATAGTTTGTCCATGTCCTGAAGATTCATTAATGTGTCAGTGACATTCTTCTCCAATACCGTCCCTGGATGCTTGCCTCCTGACCGCCTTCCACCTCTGGTGCTGCTTGAAACCTCTGTTGCCAACCAGCGAGAAGCCTCCTTTATCGCATCTCTTCTCTTAATCCTGAGGTTACAGAAATATTGGGTCTGTGAGACCCACAGGTATTCCACAACTTCTGAAAAAGAGAGTTAGTGACATAAAAATTTGTGGGCAGAATTTTGCCATTTTTTTTATTAGTCACAAGTAAGGCTTACATTAACACTGCAATGAAGTTACTGTGAAATTCCCCTCATCGCCACACTCTGGCACCTGTTCAGGTCAATACACTTAACCAGCGCGTCTTTCAGACTGTGGGAGGAAACTGCAGCACCCGGAGGAAACCCACGCAGACACGGGGGGAACGTGCAAACTCCAAACAGACAGTGACCCAAGCCAGGAGTCAAACCCGGGTCCCTGGCGCTGTGAGGCAGCAGTGCTAACCACTGTGCCACCGTGCCAGCAGAGTGGTGCAGCAGGCTCCCATTACTTGTCCACTATGGATCCAACTCGTACTGTCCATTTGTGGCTTCCACATAAGGTGTATAACACTCGATGATGGTTATGAGTTTATCACCCTGATTACACATAGTAGCATCAGTTGGCCATTTCTCTTCTTCCGTCGGGAAAAAGATACAAAAGTCTGAGGTCACGTACCAACCGACTCGAGAACAGCTTCTTCCCTGCTGCCATCAGACTTTTGAGTGGACCTACCTTGCATTAAGTTGATCTTTCTCCACACCCTAGCTATGACTGTAACATTACATTCTGCACTCTCTCGTTTCCTTCTCTATGAACGGTATGCCTTGTCTGTATAATGCGCAAGAAATAATACTTTTCACTGTATGTTAATACATGTGACAATAATAAATCAAGTCAAATCAAATCAAATAGGGACCAGAAAAGAAAAGATTTTGTTTTAATATGATTCTATTTTATGGTCTAACAATCCCAAAATGTTGCACTTCACACAAACCTAGAGGTTTCATGGAGTGAGAAGGCTTTTTGAGATTGTTTCATGAGATACAGAAACAGTTACTTTTCATTATGAACATCAACTTTGAAACTAACTAATATTTTGAAATTACTTATGTTATCTTGTGTTTGGGCGGCACGGTGGCACAGTGGTTAGCACTGCTGCTTCACAGCTCCAGGGACCTGGGTTCGATTCCCGGCTTGGGTCACTGTCTGTGTGGAGTTTGCACATTCTCCCTGTGTCTGCGTGGGTTTCCTCCGGGTGCTCCGGTTCCCTCCCACAGTCCAAAGATGTGCGGGTTAGGTGGATTTGCCATGCTAAATTGCCCCTTAGTGTCCCGGGATGTGTAGGTTAGAGGGGTTAGTGGGTAAATATGTAGGGATACGGGGATAGGGCCTGGAAAGGGATTGTGGTCAGTGCAGACTCGATGGCCAAATGGCCACTTTCTGCACTGTAAGATTTCTATGATTCTATCATCTGAACTCGAGGAAATGTTGCAGATTATTTTGAAAAGAACAAAATCGAGTTACTTAACTTACTTTTTTGTAATAAGGTAAACTGATTGGGATTTCTGATCCCAGAAAGAAGATGGTAGGTTCGATTCTCAAAAGTTTTCTAATGCTTCAACTTGATGATTTCCTTGGTTATCATTTGTTGTCAGGGCAATTGGAATGTCACCAGAGGCAAAGTCATTCACCTTGAGGTGCAGAACCAGCTACCGAACAATTCGTAGTATGTTATTCACATTTCTGTACAATAGTGGAATAGCTTTGACTGCTACAATGGAGAGGTTTTAGCAAATCATAGAATCTCCACTGTGTAGAAGGAGGCCATTCGGCCCATCATATCTGCACCGACCACAATTCCACCCAAGCCCTATCCCCATAACCCCATGCATTTACCCTAGCTAGTCCCCCTGACACTTAAGGGGATTAACATGGCCAATCCACCAAACCTGCACATCTTTGGACTGTGGGAGGAAACCCGAGCACTCGGAGGAAACCCACGCAGACATGGGGAGAATGTGCAAACTCTACACAGACAGTGACCCAAGCCGGGGAATCGAAACCAGGCCCCTGGCGCTGTGAGGCGGAAGTGCCACCGTGCTGTCCTTCGGTGTTCTACAACTATCCTCAAGAGAATTTGGCCCAGATGGGTAACATTCTTACCTTCGTGTCAGATGGATTGTGGGCTCATAGAAAGTTGAAAACAAAACCTTACCTTGGATGGCCTTTTCTGTGTCCAACTGTATTCTCGCATGGATGTTTTCACTGCTTGCTTGGAAGATCAGGTAAAAATGATGGATAGCAAGATTCAGGTGGGACATTGGTAGGTAAATGATCTGCTTGAGTTTAACTGCTGAAGTGCACAGTTTTCCTGTTGAAGGTAGGGGTAGGGCTAAAATCCAACCCTTGTGTTCCAAGTGATGGTGAGTTCCGTTATTGGGCTGAGGTGGATATTATGGGAGGTGGAGGAACGAATAATCATGAACGTAGGAATATAGTGAGGTAAGGTAAAAATCACCATAGTCCCAAATGACCATAGGCTGCTCTCTCCTTTGAGGGGGGAGAGCTGACTGGTGGTAACTTGACCTGAGGATCAAGGCGATAGGCAAGGTTGAGAAGGTGGGCATTCATGAATTAACCTCAGCAGTACAGAAACTGAACCCGTGCTGTTGGCAACACTCCCCAGCAGTGCAACCAACTGAGCTAAATGGACCCACTAATGTATGCACTTTATCTCTGATAATGTACATGGAGTTTAAACTTTACATGGTGGAGCAAACTGATTCAATTTGGGTAAAGTTAAATGTAGACCAATGTTGTGCCCCTAATCAATTAATTCCATTAATATACTTTGGGGATTGCTAAATCAATGAATAGTTATGAATATCAACACAACTTAGAAAACTATAAGTGCAACATTTCATTTTAGTACACAAAAACAGTGCAGACTAGTCGATAGATTCAAGTTGTGGGTTTCTGTGTTGTCAGCAAGGTAGCCCAATGACTAACCATTCCACAACTGTACAGGCTGCAAACACAACATTATTTGGCAGTGGCTATCACACCAGCCAGAATAACTTCTTTGTAGATTTGGTTACTTTGAGGTTAATTTACTAATTAATAGTATCCTCTCTTTCGATTCATCTTCTGAAGCTGAGCTGATCACCCCTCATGATATATTACACCATGACCCCTCTGTCTTTTTGACTTACTGCTCTATCTCAAACCTGTCTCCACTGTCCAACATCTTTGAATGTGCTGTTACCTCCCAGACCTCTTGTGCAGCATTCCCATCGCCCCATGTTTGAATCGCTTAAATCAGGGTCGGAACTTTCCAGCCGCTCACGGCCCACCACCGCTGCGAGCAAGGATGGAGAAATTGGCGCTCAGCCAAGCCTCCATTCACTGCAGTGGGACCGCATGAATGGCTGGAGAATTGCCACCCTTATCACAGCAATAAAATGGTCCTAATTAAAGTCACAAGTGACATGCTATGGGACTGTGACACTGCTGCATCTTCCCTTCTAAAATTTTTTTGACCACTCTACTGCCTTTGACTTAGTCGACTGCACCATTCTCCTGTCCAGTTCAGTAATATTACCCACACTTCCTCCTACTCTTACCTAACCAATTGTATTCAGAGCAATGGCTCATTTTCCCACCATTGACCGGGCCGTTTTGGAAGTAGCAGGGGTTCTGATGTCAGAGACCTAAGCATGGGTGCCATGAGTGGTGGTTGTGGGGGGGGCTTGCCAACCCCGCTGTAGTGGATGGCAGGACCCAGGGCCTTATTTTACGTGCGGCAACCAATTAAGTGGCTGCTGCAGGGCGAGCCTCTGTGCCAATTAGGGGGTTTTCAACTTATCATAGAATCATAGAAACCCTACAGTGCAGAAAGAGGCCATTTGGCCCATCGAGTCTGCACCAATCACAATCCCACCCAGAACCTACCCCCATACATTTTACCTGCTAATCCCTCTAACCTATGCATCTCAGGACACTAAGGGGCAATTTTAGCATGGTCAATCAACCTAACCCGGACTGTGGGAAGAAACTGGAGCACCCGGAGGAAACCCACGCAGACACGAGGAGAATGTGCAAACTCCACACAGACAGTGACCCAAGGCGGGAATCGAACCCAGGTCCCTGGAGCTGTGAAGCAGCAGTGCTAACTGCTGTGCCACCATGCCGCCCCATCAACTTGTAGCAGTTTGAGGCACTTCGGAGGGAATGGCAGCCATTGCTCGTGCTGCATTTGAAGAAAGATTGGGTGTGCACCCTCACAATTTAAGTAGGGGTGTCGGGACCAGCCAGGCAGGCCCCAGCAATATGTGGAATGGTGCTAGGTGTTGGTGAGGGCTGGTGACATTAATGCTCGGTGGGGGATTGGCTAAGACTACACAGGAGGTTCTCCCCTGAAGCCTGCTGGGAGACTGCAAGGGTTTTTCTGGCTGTTTCCCCATATGGTGGAGGACTCCACTAATTCCCCCCCCCCCCCCACCACCCCCCACCCCCCCCCCCCCCCCCCCCCCCCCCCCACCCCCCACAATGCACTCTACCATCTGCTAACTGCCGGCAAAATGTCAGTGGACGAGTGACAAGGATGTGGTGAGCTGTCTGTCACCTTTCCTGTACCTGGCAAAAAGGCCTAGTGACAGGAGGTACCAGGCATGCCACACTGACTCCTTCACATGTCATATACAGCCTTGAAGGAACTGAAATTTCCTCCAGTTAAACATTTGGAAGACCAAATCCATTGTCACCAGCTCCCACCACAGATTCTGTACCCATGTCATCAACTCCGTCCCACTCACTGGCTATCATTTTGGGTTGGATTAGCCTGTTTGCAGCTCCCGCATCGCATTTAACTCCAAGCTGAACATCCATCTCCATATACTGTTCATCTCAAAGACCCTCCACTCTCCTTGGTGCATTACATCACCCTTGCTTTGCTTCAGCCCAACTGCTGCTGAAACTTGAATCCTGCCTTTGTCACCTCCTACATTAATTATTCCACTGTTCTGCTGGTTGGTCTCTGAACCTCATTACCCTCTGAACTTAAGCTCATCCAAATTCTACCATCTGTACAATATCTAGTGCTAATCCTACTCGCCCATCAACACCTGAGGTGATTACTTTATTAACTCCCATTTTCCTAATGCTCCCAAGTTAAAATTCTTGTACTTAGTTTGTGATGTTGTCCCTCTTATCGTTGTAACCTACTCTTTGATCAAGCTTCATGGCGCCTTCCGGTGGCACAGTGGTTAACACTGCTGCCTCACAGCACCAGGGACCCTGGTTTAATTCCCAGCTTGGGTCACTGTCGGTGCGGAGTCTGCATGTTCTCCCCATGTCTCCGTGGGTTTCTTCCGGGTGCTCCAGTTTCCTCCCAGTCTGAAAGATGTGCTGGTGAGGTGCACTGACCATGCTAAATTCTCCCTCAATATACCTGAACAGGCGCCAGAGTGTGGCGATTTTCGGGGATTTTCAAAGTAACTTCATTGCAGTGTTCATGTAAGTCTATTTGTGACAATAATAAATAAACTTAAACTTAGTATCCTCTTCTTTAGATTGGCATCCATTTGTGAAGTCCTTTGCAAAGGTTTTTCCACATTAAAGTCACCGGAAAGTGCAAGTTATTGTTAATTTGAGAATCATTGTGAGTTTTTGGTGCAGTGCGCCTGTCCCATTTTCTCCTGACCCAGGACATGGTCCTACTGGCCAGATTCATCCCTGCATCTGCTCGCAAAACTTGCTAAAATGGTGACTCACTCGTTAAAAAAGAGCAGCTGAAGGAAAAATGAACCAATGTCAAAAATACCTTCTCGCTGCTCTCAGCAAAGAGAAGTATGCAGGTCATTTTACGCCGATATGACCACTTCAGATCATTGGAAGTTTCTACTGTATCAAATCTTTCTCCGAGTTCTTATTTGCGCAACATTCATTAAATTTATTCAGCTGAAAAGCAGCAGTGGAATTGAGTGCTTAGAAAATACAGATCTGAAGGTAAGTACTGAACGCAGTCACCACAGATGATGAATGAAAGACAAATCAAAGTGTTTTTGGCTCTTTTGTAGGAGGTAGGAAGTGTAGCTCTGTGTTACAGAATTAATCAGAACGACAGATTCATCTTCTAATCTCAAGCGCGGCCGAACTGTTGGCGTGGGATGCAATCTTCTGAGCGCTGATAGTCATTGTGAATGCGGTGTACGTTTTTCAAACCTGCCGTCCCAAGAAACTAAAGTCAATAAGACTCGCCGCCCGAGCTGCAGAGCAGCCTTTGGGGAGGAATTGGTTTGCGCCGCACACACTTTCAGGTGTCAAATGGGCACAAAGCATAGCAGGCGTTGACCCCGGTGCTAAGGCAGGCCACCAAAATAAGAAGAGAGAACACTGGAAAATCTCAGCAGGTCTGGCGGCATATGTAAGGAGAGAAAGCAGAGTTAATGTTTTGAGTCCTTTTGACTCTTTGTCAAAACTGTGTTAGTCTCTAACATCTATCTGATGACCGTTGAAGAACTCCATTGCAGAAATAAGCCTGTATGGAGCAGACATTGGCAGTGCGGTTCAGGATTCTTCAGTGCATCCATTACCAGCCAATGAAAGTTAAATTAATCTTTACTTAAAAATAAATCCATTCCATTGAACCAAGAGGAGCAGGAGTGCATCTCTGATTCTTCAGAATTTATAGGGGAGGCAGTAGCCTAGTGGTATTATCACTAGACTATTAATCCAGAAACTCAGCTAATGTTCCAGGGACCTGGGTTCGAATCCCGCCATGGCAGGTGGTGGAATTTGAATTCAATTAAAAAATCTGGAATTAAATATCTCCTGATGACCATGAAATCATTGTCAATTGTCAGAAAAACGCATCTGGTTCACTAATGTCCTTTCGGGAAGGAAAGCTGTCGTCCTTACCTGCTATATATGTGACCCCAGAGCCACAGCAATGTGGTTGACTCTGAACTGCCCTCTGAACAAGGGCAACTAGGATGGGCAATAAATGCTGGCCATCCAGTGATGCCCATGTGCCATGAATGAGTAAAAAAAAATTCTGATTGCGCCCCCTCCTCTATTGGCCCGCTCCAATATTCCAATCCCAGAACTTACCTGGTGATGAGGCAGGCAATCTGACTGTGATCTCATTGGGTGAGCAGTCTGTGGAGGTGAGATTCATGCTAGCATTCTGTGTCCATGTGTCCTGATAAGGCCTGAGGACCAATTTCCATCAATCCCCAGGCCTCTTAGTTAGGGTACGTTCTGCTCATGAACCCCTGGGTGTGGGCCCAGCTCAGGCCCAGACCAAAATCAATTCCTTTTGGAAGCATAAACATAGGGATTTTATGGCCTCACTCATCCCAAAATGGTAAATTCCCACCCGAGGTCAACAGACCTTCCCATTGTCCGTCCCTCGCCCGCTCTGATTGCCGTGGTGGGCGGGACGGCAAAATTCCAGCCAAAGACCCTATGCAGTGTTGCCTCCTTCTTCACCATTGAATGGCGGAGCAGAACCTGGGGAGCGGGTGCTAAGGCCGGCGCTATGAGGGAACTGAAGCTACATCTGCAGCTGGAGAATTTTGCCTTAATTATGCATCTCCTGCTGTTTTTGCTCCCTCAAGCTGTTGGCTCAGTCACTCCTGTAAATCAACTTAATGATGTCATGATCACGCAATGTTTAAAAATAGGAAAGCAGAAATAATTATAAAGCTGTTGAAGAGGACATATATTTTATCACCAGTGGGAGATCAGTCAATTTACAAAGTGACATTTCCATCATGGTGACATTATACACAAGTGACCCAGTGAGGTTTTTATGAGGTGCTTTGGCATAAACTTATCATGATATTGGAAGAAGTAAACAAAAGTTATTTGTCAAAACCTTTTTTTAAAAACTGGGTTTAGTAATGGTAATTCTTTAATACCAGTCTTAGCTCCGAGAAAACACATTAATATAATTTCTGTATCCTTGTATTGAAGCAATGTATTTTGACCATCTGAATACGAGAGCATAGAATATTCATACAACATTCAATTCGTCCTTTCAGCTAAACGTTTCTGCATCGCAGTTTATTTAATCTTAGAGATATGAGTGACAGCAGGTCACTGTGAAGGTTGTTTTGACGTACACATCAAGTTAAACTGCAGGTCTCGTCTATCAATATAACCTACATTTTCTAACACTGATCAGTCGTATTTAACTGACGTCAGTCCAGTGTCCCAACGAACTAGAATTCCTATGTTCTGTGGACTATCTATCCAATATTATCTATATTTCTCTGATCTACTTCGTAAGCAGCTTCAGCCAGCTCCTTTCAATAATGTATGGAGTGAGAAAAGGCTAGTCAGTTGATTTAGGAAATCCATAGGAAGTAAATGACAGCAGTAACACATTTATGTAACACTGTTAATTTAATAAAAGCTATCAAGATGTTTCTCACAGGAGAGAAATGGAACAAGAGGTGGAGGATTTAAAGTAAGCTGAAGGCATAGTTAAAAAAAAGATAGCTGAGAGGAAAAAGCACAAAGCTGAGAAGTTCAGGAAGCAGTTGCTCAGGATGAAATGAAAATCTTTAAGATCCCTGCCACGAAGTGAGGAAAATTATGATGGGGTGAAATACAAAAAGTCCAGTGTCAGATGGGACATACCTGGGGATGTAATCTGTTGTGTTATGGCTTCTTTAGATGTCTCAATGATGAGATCTTGAGACTTGTGTGTTTAAACACGAATCATTGATTGTTCATCGTTAACTATGTTCAGATCCCAGTTTTTTTTTATTCATTCATGGGACTTTAAAAAAAAATCATTTGTGGGACGTGGGTGTCGCTGGCTAGGCCAGCATTTATTGTCCATCCCTAGTTGCCCAAGGGCAGTTGAGAGTCAACCACATTGCTGTGGCTCTAGAGTCACATGTAGGCCAGACCAGGTAAGGACAGCAGATTTCTCTTTTGAAGGGTCGTCTAGACTCAAAACATCAGCTCTTTTCTCTCCGTACAGATGCTGCCAGACCAGCTGAGATTTTCCAGCACTTTCTCTTTTGGTTTCAGATTCCAGCATCCGCAGTCATTTGCTTTTGACCTCAGTGGACTGCTGTTTTTATATCTATCTAAATGCAGTGATTGTTCTGCTTTCCAGATTTAAGTTTCCTCATTTTTAAATAGTTGTTTGACAGTACAGAACTTACCTATTGTGGGAAAAAGAGACATGCTGTCAAAGCTTTTCATCTTGCACGCACCAGGACAGTTTGCAAGAATACTAATTGTAAAGGGAACGACAATTCATACTGCATGTATAGAGAGTGCTGATTGGTTTGCAAGTTGACTCTAATTAGTCGAGACATTGCCTTGGAGAATGCACCAGGTGACAGTTAACTGCCAAGCTTTGGTTCAAATTCAAACCAGGCAGGTAGACTGTAATTAGTCAAGGCATCGCCATGGGGAATGAACCAGGGAATGGCTGCCACCATTGTTTAGTTGTAAAAGGTGCAATGCGTGCACTTGTTCCTCCTGTCTGCAAAGGACACGACCCTTTGTGTGAATATATGTTGCTTCTACCATGTATGAGTAAGCCACACTGCAAGCCTGGTTGATAATATTAAATTGGTATTCAGTGTAAGTTTAACACATTCAGGAATGTTTAGCAAGTGCTGTCCAACTGTGGAATCTTATCTAATGTTGGACCCTATAGCCAGGATTTTCCAGCTCCACGATGATGGCATCCTCAGCAGGAGATTCGGCAGCTCAGCCAAAAGTTCATTGACTTTCAGCCAGACTGGACAGTCTCAATGGCAGGTGGCCCTATGTTTTGAGTTTTGTAAGCACAGGCTAATTGGGCACAGTTTGCACTTTGCCTGTTGCGAACAGCCATCAGTGTTGATGTTATTCTCGTGCATTGTCCTGATGAGTGCAAGATGAAAATCTTCAACTGCATGTCTCGTTTTTTTCCAGCAATGCATACGTTCCTAATTTTTGTTTTGCAAAGGGGTTTTATTTCTGGAAATTAAACAATCATGTGTTTGCTGTTGTTTGTTGAAGTATAAAACTACTGGGGAATCACTTGTTTGTCCTTTGAGGGCTGTTGTCAGCTTAATGAGCCTCTGTAGTGGTTTTCTTGATGCTAAACAAGTCTTCTGAGCATATATAAAATATTCAGCATCATATGAACAAATGTGTTGAGTAAAAGTAATAATAGAAAAAGGGGTGATTTTCACTTGACACCCACCTCATGTTCCAATGTAGAAAGTGTGGCTCACAGACAATTAAAACAAAAACTACCCATCCATTGGTTGTCCGATATGATAATATAGATGATAATGTGATGATACTGCGTCTTTAAGAAATGCATTTTTGATCATGTTTCTCTGCAGGATGTTTTGTCGGCCCCATGTTGTCTGTAGCTAGTGCCCTTTTCTGTTACTGAAGCAGTATAATTGACATCATGTTGATTTTAATCTGAACTAATGCAGTGTTATGTGATCTTAATGTTCCCTTGGGATAGCAGAGTAGAGCTTGATTGGGGTGATTGACAGGTCATATTATGTGACTGAGGAGAGCTATTTTTCACAGGGAATTCCAGTTTTAGTTTCATTTTCAGAAGCTGCTTGAGAAAATCAGCACTGTTTTACCCTCTCTGGCGCCTGAAGAGTGGAACTCATCAGAGATTAGGTTTACCTCTCCGAGGTTTGGCTGTTTTGAGGATATATTCTTATCTGAAAACTGCTGGCTTGGATTTCTGTCCATAGGTGTTAAAAAGCTGAAAATCCAGCATCATGTGAACATACTTGTTTTGTGCTAAGTCTAAGGAAGGATGTATGTCTGTGGGATGTTGCTTTACCTTGGAACAACAGAGACAGCTAACTGTTAAGAATTATAGTATGTCATGTTTAAATCTTGTAATTGGTAAAAGTTATACTAATTCTTTTTGTTACATTCTAACCGTGTTATTAAAAAAACTTTGTTTGAGAAAAGCTTCCTAGTGGGTCACTTGAATCATACCTGGAGTGAAACACCTTATACTCAGTATTGCCAAAGTCAAGTGTAAAACTTAGGCTCTCGGCTAACTTCACAAAACACTTTGGAGTCTTTGGCATGGGTCTTAACAATGAACACATTCCGATTTGGAATAAAATAAGCACATTGAATGCTTTGGTTTATTCCATTATTAAATACAGGGACTGGGAAAAAAAGAGGCATATAATATATAATGCGGAAGAAATCCACAAATAATATAAAAAGTACAGAAGGAAAGTGAATGAGAGATGAGGAAGTTGTCATCTTTTAGGACTTTTTGACTATTTTTACACTAAGGATTTTGATTTGATTTATTATTGTCACATGTATTGGTATACAGTGCAAAGTATTGTTTCTTGCACGCTATACAGACAAAGCATACCGTACGTAGAGAAGGCAACAAGAGAGTGCAGATTGTAGTGTAACAGTCATAGCTAGGGTGTACAGAAAGATCAACTTAATGTAGGTCCATTCAAAAATCTGATGGCAGCAGGGAAGGAGCTGTTTTTGAGTTGGTTGGTATGTGTCCTCAGACTTTTGTATCTTTTTCTCGACGGAAGAAGATGGAAGAGAGTATGTTCGGTCCTTAACTGTGCTGGCTGCTTTTCCAAGGCAGTGGGAAGTGTGAAGTGTCAATGGATGGGAAGTTGGTTTGTGTGGTGGACTGGGCTTTGTTCACAACCCTTTTGTAGTTTCTTGCGGTCTTGGACAGAGCAGGAGCCATACCAAGCTGTGATACAAACAGAAAGAATGCTTTCTATGGTGCATCTGTAAAAGTTGGTGAGAGTGGTAGTGGGTATGCCAAATTTCCTTAGTCTCCTGAGAGAGTAGAGGCGTTGGTGGGCTTTTTTAACTATACCATCAGCATGGAGGGACCAGAATAGGTTCTTGGTGATCTGGACATCTAAAAAAATGAAGCTTGCAACCATTTCTACTTTGTCCCCATTGAGGTAGACAGGGACATGTCCTCCACTATGCTTCCTGAAGTCAATGATTTTTGTTGACATTGAGGGAGAGATTATTGTCCTCACACCTGTTCACCAGATTCTCTATCCCTTTTCTATACTCTGTCTTGCCATTGGATTTGGAGGAGGCAAATTATAATCACACAACTTAAAATGTGATTATCTGCAGTTATGATGCTAATTGAAGTTGTTATAGATTGCAATCATAAGTAATTCACCTGACATGCCTCAGCAATTAGAAAATGCCTACCTCTTAGTCTATTGCAAAGTTTTTAATTCCTTTTCATGGTTGTGTCGAAGCAATGGCTCATTTGTCAAAATAGAGATGAGTATTCAAATGTGAGAGTCAATGTGCACCATTTGTGAGAATGCAGGAGAGAACATCGGGGAGGCGGTGGCCTAATGGTATTATCACTAGACTATTAATATAAAAACTCAGCTAACGTTCTGGGGACCCTGGTTCAAATCCCGCCATGACGGATGGTGGAATTTGAATTCAATAAAACAATATCTGGAATTAAGAATCTACAGATGACCATTGTTGATTGTCAGAAAACTCCATCTGGCACACGAATGCCCTTTAGGGAAGGAAATCTGCCATCCTTACCTGGTCTGGCCTACATGTGACTCCAGAGCCACAGCAACATGGGCGGTACCGTGGTATAGTGGTTAGCACTGCTGCTTCACAGCTTCAGGGACCTGGGTTTGATTCCCAGCTTGGGTCATTGTCTGTGCTGAGTCTGCACGTTCTCCCTGTGTCTGCATGGGTTTCCTCCAGGTACTCCGGTTTCCTCTGAAAGACGTGCTGGTTAGGTGAATAGGCCATGCTAAAATTCTCCCTCAGTGGACCCGAACAGGCGCCGGAGTGTGGCGACTCAGGGATTTTCACAGTAACTTAATTGCAGTGTCATTGTAAGCCTACTTGTGACACTAATAAATCAACTTTAGAAAGAGAGTTTGATGAAACATAAATATGTGATTGTACAGTTCGGATCACAAGTGTTACAATATTGTGCAGTCAACTCTCACAAAAGCAAGATGCTCAGCTCACTTTTAGTCGGGACTGACTCACAGATTCCTATATAAGAAGGCTACATGGCAGCACGAACAAAGACTGGCAAGCAGCTTTGGGAAGGTAACAGTACATACAAGAGGGGAAAGGATAATACAGGAATGATTAGGACCACTTATAACGTAAAAGGAACCAGCTTGGAAGGGAAGGATTGATGCTTAATATGCATTTTGCCTGAATTTATACAGAGGAAAGTGGAAACGGAATTGCGAAGTACCGAAAGTGGTTTTGAAGAGCCATTACTGGAGATGGATGTTCAAACCACATTAAATGTGCATTAAAAAGTTAATGATATTGAAAGTAAAGGAGCCCTGAGGCTATGCATCATGGAATATGGAGGGAAACGAATAAGTCATAATGGACTGATCATAATTTTCCAAACATCTTTGTAAATAGCTACAGTACAAAGGATGAGTGGGTGGCAAATATTATTCAAAAAAGAGGAAAACACTAAACTAGTTAGCCTTCTTTATGCAAGGGAAAATTCCAAGAGTTTATTTTGTGAAATCATGCAGCCAGTGTTAAGGTTCGCCTGCCCACGTCACATAGCAAGAATTAATGGCTGGGTGCACTGACCTCAGTGGTTAAGGTAATCCTCAGTTAAGGTAAACCTCAGTAATTAAGTTGAGGAGGAACTTCTTCTCCCAGAGGGTAGTGAGTCTTTGGAATTCTCTGCCCAATGAAGCAGTAGAGGCTACCTCGTTAAATGTGTTTAAGTCACAGATAGATAGATTTTTAACCATTAAGGGAATTAAGGGTTATGGGGAGCGGGCGGGTAAGTGGAACTGAACCCACTATCAGATCAGCCATGATCTTATTGAATGGCGGAGCAGGCTTGAGGGGCTAGATGGCCGACTCCTGCTCCTATTTCTTATGTTCTTATGTTTCCCATCGTGTGTGCCTTGCTGTAAGCATACATTCATAAAATCAAACATAAAAGTCAACAGTAAATAATGAATTTATGTAACCTGAGACGTGGGAAATCAGAGACAGACTGGTAAAGAGCAGGATCTGCTTGATTAAGTTGCTGCACTTTATTGAGGAAGTAACAATATGCATACAGAAGAATCTGTGATCGGGTGCAGGCTTGGAGAGATTAAATGATTAAAAGGGTTCATAGAATCGGAGAAACCCTACAGTGCAGAATGAGGTCATTCGATCCATCGAGTCTGCACCAACAACAGAGCATCCTGCCCGGGCCATTTACCCTTAAGCCCTGCTTTTATTAGCATATTTACCCTGCTAATCCCCCTAACCTACATAGCTTGGGACACTAAGGGGATGCTGTACATTTGTTTTCCAGGCTTGCGGTCTCATCCCAGGAGTTGGCGTTGTGATTTTAAAAAATTTCCTATGCATGCAAATGATTTGGATAGGCAGAAGAGGAATAACATCAAGGTCTGCAGATATCAACTTTGGGGGCATGGTAAACTGCGAAGGTTGAAGGAGATTGGACACAGGCAGGTAAGTAGGGATGGACACTCTCAGTATGGTGGCAGAGTGGTGATGGTATTGGAACACCGATCATGAGACTAAGCGTAAATTTAATGAGTCTTCGAATCCCACTGTGGGCAGTCCCAACATGTGGAGGCTAAAGCTCTGACTCTGAATTCTAACTTGACTTCCCGCAGCAATTTTTTTTTGTTTGATTTTGTTTTTTAATTCATTCACTGGCTGTGGGCATCACTGGCTAGGCCAGCATTTGTGGCCCTTCCCTAATTACCCTCGGTGAGTTGCCTCCTTGAATATGACTGAAGAGCTTGCTAGGTCACTTCAAAAAGGTACTTCAGAGTGAACTGGACTGCTGTGTAACTGGAATCTTTGTTCCCTCAGTGAACCAGATGGATTTGTATGAAAATATAATAGTTACACAGTCACAACTGCTGACGCGGTCTTTTTATTCCAGATTTTAGTTAATTTACTGACTTTGAACACCCCATTTTTTGGGTGGGATTTGAACCCAGGTTGCATTGAATCACAGAATCCGTACAGTACAGAAGGAGGCCGTTTGGCCCATCGAGTCTGCACTGACAACAATCCCACCCAGACCCTATCCCTGAAATCCCACATATTCACCCTGCTAATCCCCCTGACACTAAGGGGCAATTTGGCATGGCCAATTTACCTAACCAGCACACCTCCACATCATCTGTCCAGTATCATAAGCATTACATTTCCTTTCCTTTTGTTCAGTGGGTGTGAGGTGCCCTTCCCCTATTATATGGATTGTGGATTGTGGCTGGTATAAAGGTGGTTATGGCCCTGGAAGGAGCATTCATGCCATGGCCTGTTAGACTCTTACTCTGCTCACAACTTCTTCCACTATTTTAAGCTACTCGCCAGGTGAAGTGTGTGAAGACACGTAACCAACAATCAAGACCCTATTTTTCCTGCTGTTGTGGATTCAAAGCAGTACAACTTCTCCCGGCTAGCATTCACCTCTCAGCCAGCATCACCTAAAGCATATTAGTAGAGGGAGGTGGTGGTGTCGTGATATTATCACCAGACTAGTAATCTAGAGAGACAGGGTAATGCTCTGGGGACCAGGGTTCTAGTGGTAGATGGTGAAATTTGAATTCAATAAAAAAAAGTCTAAAGATGACCTTGAAACCATTGTCAATTGTTGTTAAAAACCTGTCTGGTTCATGTCCTTTATGGAAGGAAATCTGCTGACTTTACTGCATCTGGTTACAGGTGACTCCAGACCCACAGCAATGTGGTTTACTCTCAGATGTCCTCTGAATTGGAGGGCAGTTAGGGCTGGGCTCAGCGAGTGACACCGACATCCTGTATATGAATTAAAACAAAAGATTATTGGACGGCACAGTGGTTAACGCTGCTGCCTTACAGCGCCAGGGACCCGGGTTTGATTCCCGGCTTGGGTCACTGTGTGGAGTTTGCACATTCTCCCTGTGTCTGCGTGGGTTTCCTCTGGGTGTTCCGGTTCCCCACCACCCGCCACCCTCCTCCCCCCGCCCCACCCCGCACCAATTCAAAGATGTGTAAGTTAGGTTGATTGGCCATGCTAAACTGCCCCTTCATGTCAGGGTAAATTGGCAGGGTAGATACATGGGGTTACAGGGAAAGCGCCTGGGTGGGATTGTTGTTGGTGCAGGCTCGATGGCGTCTTTCCGCACTGTAAGGATTCTATGATGCTATGATTATCTTGCCATTTTGTAGAATCCTCCTGTACCCAAATTAGCTGCAGATTTTTTTAACCTACAAAGCATACCATTCATAGAGTACATAGGGGAGAAGGAAAGGAGAGGGTGCTGAATTTAGTGCTACAGTCATAGCTAGGGTGTAGAGAAGGATCAGCTTAATGTATGGTAGGTCCATTCAAAAGTCTGATGGTAGCAGGGAAGAAGCTGTTCTTGAGTCGGTTGGTACGTGCTCTCAGACTTTTGTATCTTTTTTCCGACGGAAGAAGGTGGAAGAGAGTATGTCTGTGCTGCGTGGGGTCCTTGATTATGCTGGCTGCTCTTCTGAGGCAGCATGAAGTGTAGACAGAGTCAATGGATAGGAGGCTGGTTTGCGTGATGGACTGGGCTCCGTTCAAAACTCTTTGTAGTTTCTTATGGTCTTGGACAGAGCAGGAGCCATACCAAGCTATGATACATCTGGAAAGGATGCTTTCTGTGGTGCATCTGTAAAAATTGGTGAGAGCCATAGCAGATATGCCAAATTTCCTTAGCTTCCTGAGAAAACAGAGGCGTTGGTGGGCTTTCTTAGCTATAGCATCAGCATGGAGGGATCAGGAGAGGTTTTTGGTGATCTGGACACCTAGTTACTTGAAGCTCTCGACCATTTGCACTTCATCACCATTGATGTAAACAGGGGCAAGTCCTCCACTACGCTTCCTGAAGTTGATGACTATTGCCTTCGTTTTGTTGACATTGAGGGAGAGATTATTGTTGCTGCACCAGTTCACCAGATTCTCGATCTCATTCCTGTACTCTGTCTCGTCATTGTTTGTGATCCAATCCACTCCAGTGGTGTCATCAGCAAACTTAAAAATTGAGTTGGAGGGGAATTTGGCCACACAGGCATTAGTGTATAAGGAGTAGAACATAGAACATAGAACATAGAAAGCCACAGCACAAACAGGCCCTTCGGCCCACAAGTTGCGCTGATCATATCCCTACCTCTAGGCCTATCTATAGCCCTCAATCCCATTAAATCCCATGTACTCATCCAGAAGTCTCTTAAAAGACCCAACGAGTTTGCCTCCACCACCACCGACGTCAGCCGATTCCACTCACCCACCACCCTCTGAGTGAAAAACTTACCCCTGACATCTCCTCTGTACCTACCCCCCAGCACCTTAAACCAGTGTCCTCTCGTAGCAACCATTTCAGCCCTTGGAAATAGCCTCTGAGAGTCTACCCTATCCAGACCTCTCAACATCTTGTAAACCTCTATCAGGTCAACTCTCATCCTTCGTCTCTCCAGGGAGAAGAGACCAAGCTCCCTTAACCTATCCTCATAAGGCATGCCCCCCAATCCAGGCAACATCCTTGTAAATCTCCTCTGCACCCTTTCAATGGCTTCAACATCTTTCCTGTAATGAGGTGACCAGAACTGCGCGCAGTACTCCAAGTGGGGTCTAACCAGGGTCCTATAAAGCTGCAGCATTATCTCCCGACTCCTAAACTCAATCCCTCGATTAATGAAGGCTAGTACGCCGTACGCCTTCTTGACCGCATCCTCCACCTGCGAGGCCGATTTAAGAGTCCTATGGACCCGGACCCCAAGGTCCTTCTGATCCTCTACACTGCTAAGAATGGTACCCTTCATATTATACTGCTGCTTCATCCCATTGGATCTGCCAAAATGGATCACTACACACTTATCCGGGTTGAAGTCCATCTGCCACTTCTCCGCCCAGTCTTGCATTCTATCTATGTCTCGCTGCAACTTCTGACATCCCTCCAAACTATCCACAACACCACCTACCTTGGTGTCGTCAGCAAACTTACCAACCCATCCCTCCACTTCCTCATCCAGGTCATTTATGAAAATGACAAACAGCAAGGGTCCCAGAACAGATCCCTGGGGCCCTCCACTGGTCACTGACCTCCATGCAGAGAAAGACCCCTCCACAGCCACAGTAGAGTAAGGGGCTTGTGGGGAACTGGTGTTGAGAATAATTGTGGAAGAGGTGTAGTTGCGTATCCTTGCTGATTGCGGTCAGTGGGTTAGGAAGCCTAGGATCCAGTCACAGAAGGGGCAGCCAAGCCCTAGACTATGGAGTTTGGAGATGAGTTTCGTGGGGATAATGGCTGAGCTGTACTCAATAAATAGAAGTCTGACATAAATGTCCTTGTTATCCAGGTGTTCCAGGGTTGATTGTAGGGCCAGGGAGATAGCGTCTGCTGTGGACCTGTTGCGGCGATAGGCGAACTGTAGTGGATCCAGGCAATCTGGGAGACCGGAGTTGATGCATGCCATGACTAACCTTTCGAAGGACTTCATAATGATGGATGTCAGAGCCACCGGGCAGTAGCCATTAAGGCACGCTGCCTGGCTTTTCTTTGGTACCGGGATGATAGACCAATTTTGTAATGGTATAGTTACAAAGTTTAAGGAATGCACTTTGTTATTCTCTGGTCTCTCATGCTGGCCTACTTATTTGTGGGGCTAACAGCTGCAGTGGTTTAAATTCTCTTGCTGTAACGCAAGTATGTAAATGTCCCAGTTTTCATTACTTCAACCAGAGTTTAGACTGCAGAATGTAACATCTCTCTAATCTCAGCCACCAGTCATCAAAATCAAAAAATTATTGAATTAAGACAATCAATTATAGACAAAGGAATATGATTCTATAGCTCTCATAAGATATGCAGAGAATTTGCAGAAATGATTACTAAAGATAAGGGATCCATTTTGATAGAATCATAGAGTCCCTACAGTACAGAAAGAGGCCATTTGGCCCATCGAGTCTGTACCAACCACAATCCCACCCAGGCCCTATTCCCATAACCGCACACATTTACCCTGCTAATCCCCCTTACACTAGGGCCAATTTAGCATGGCCAATCAACCTAACCCGCACATCTTGGGAGGAAACCGGACCACCCGGAGGAAACCCATGCAGACACGGGAAGAATGTGCAAACTCCACACAGACAGTGACCCAAGGCCGGAATTGAACCTGGGACGCTGGTGCTGTGAGGCATCAGTGCTAACCACTGTGCCACCTGCCAATGATTTCAGCATAAATTCCGACCGCAATTCTCCAGCCGTTTACACCCCACCGCTGCTGCCAACAGACATGGAGAATTTGGCATTCAGCCAAATCTCCGTTCACTGCAGCGGGACTGGAGAATCCTGGCTGTGAATGAGATCGGAGAATCCGGCCCTCCTTGTTTGGTTACATTAAACAGATACAGCCTTCCCCGCCCCCCCAACTACGCTGCAGCTTTCAATAAGCACATTGTCGCTTGTAAATGTGAAATCTGCAGCTCCAGACTCTGGCACAATGTCCCTGGATCGAAGCTCAAAATAATGGTCTAGCAGCCATGGAGCCCTGACTCAAGGGTCCTGGGACTTGCAAAAAGCCGGCATTTTGAGCTAAAATATCAAAAAAAATCTAAATCTCCGAAACAGAGAAACTATGACAGAAAAGACAGAAAAAGTCAGTTGTGTAACCACAGCTAATGATTTTCTCATGAATTTTGCAATTCTTTGCCATGTTATTTCCAACATCACGTTCTCGGCATCACAAGAAAGCGAGGGGGCAAAACACAATATGGATTTCCCAAAGCTGCTCTCTCGTTATGCATTATGGAGGAACAGACCCTCAAGAATTTCAGGGCCTTCATCATTTCTAACAACCTGAAGTATTTTCAAAAAACAACCTTGCTATATCACAGAATTCTTCTGTTATCTTGGGAGACTTATTATAACTCTGTGTTTAACATCCCCGTACAAATCTTACTCATTCACAGTGAAATCGTGGTTTGCAATATTACAAAGTAACCTATTTCCAGACAAAGGAGAAATTGCCCTTTGCTTAAACTCCCGGGGTTTAGAAAGCTAATTGAATGTCGCCAAAACTGTTTTTGTCAAATTTCCCATCATACAAAGTCTAAATCAGGAATGTTAAACTGTGAAAGGTTACCCCTGTGATGTACCGCCGAGTAGATTTGATGACGAAGGAATAGGGAATAAGCTGGATACAAAAACAGAAAATGGAAAGTGGTGGCTTTTAATAGTTACTCAGACTGGCAGAACACATAAGAGCACACAGTTAGGAGCAGGAGTAGGCCATTCAGCCCCTTAAACCTGCTATGTCATTCGATACAAGCCTAGCCAATCCGATTGTGGCCTCAATTCCACTTTCCTTTCTGACCCCGCCATAACCCTTGACTCCCTTGTTGATCAAAAAATTAATCTAATTCAACTTCAAGCATATTCACTGATGCAGCCCCTCAGGGGAAGAAAATTCCACAGACTAACAAACCTCCGAGATAAAGTGGCTGCGATTCTCCCAAAAGCGCTGAATTGGCGGGAAAGCTGTTCTAGATCCTGACTGTTTTCTCAGTTCAGCCTCTCATCCAAATCTCCGCACTCTGTGCACTGCAGAGGTCCCAGTCGTAAATATCATTAAAAACCCAGTGGGGGGGCGGGGCCTATTCGCATCGGAGTCTGACAGTTCTGGAACTCTGCACCTGTGCAGTCGTCCCAATCTGTCAGACTCCCCGTTTGCTGGCCAGCTCGATCACTGGCCAGCGCGGGACCCCCACAGCGCTCCTCCTCCAGCCCCCTCCCACGGCCCAATCGTGGCCCCCACAACTATTCCCGGGCCAGCCCTGACCCCCCCCCCCCCCCCCCCACTCTGTGCCAGAATGCCCTGATGCACAGCCTACCCCACCCAGCAGTGGCGATCCACCCACCCCCCCCCCCCCCCGCTGATCACCCCCGGGGTCAGACAACTGCCACACCCCGCCCCCCCACCCCACCCCCCCCCCCCCCGGGAGACAGGCACCCCCCCCCCCCCCGCCCCCATGGCAGACCACCCCCCCACTCCTCAGCCTGCCCCAATCACTGCCCTCCCTCCATCCCAGACCGACCTTGTCTGCAAAGTGGCAGCGCGACCCCCCACCCCCACCGATTACCCTTAGGCCCCGCCCACAATAGGCCCTGCCCCCCTGGCACTACCCAATGCCTGGTGGGCAGTGCCAAGGTGCCCCTTGGGCAGTGCCAAGTGGGGAGCTAGTGTAAACCCCGCCAGAATGAAGTACTCCTGGTGGGGTGGGAGATTCAATCGGGACCCGAAGGTTCCCGACAATTAGATTTAAAACATAATTAAAATACATTTTTTTAAAAGTCAAATGACTTACCTGCCTTCCCACCGGTTTCCAGCCTGGTCTGACCGGCGACTGTTCGCCGGCTCTGGGAGATGTGCATGCGTTCCCGGTACAAGGCCAGTGATGCGCACCTCCCACCGCGTCGCGATGGGAGAATCGCGGCCAATGTCTCCATACTTCAGTCATAAAGGGGAGACCCCCTAATATTTAAATGGTGTCACTTGGTTCTGGACTCCCTTAAAAGGGGAAATATTCGCTCCATATCCACTCTGTCAAGTCTCTTCAGGATCTTATATGTTTCAAAAAGATCACCTCTCAATCTTCTAAACTCCAATGGGTATAGACCCAAGCTGCTGAAACTTGCCTCATAAGATAAACCCTTCACCCCAGGAATCAGCACTGTGGGGATATCTACACCACAAAGTAATGGTTCAAGAAGGCAACTCATCAATACCTTCTCAAGGGCACTTAGGGATGGGCAATAAAAATGCTGGCCTAGCCAGCAACATACACATCCCATAAGTAATTTAAAAAAACTATTTTTGGATTACATAATGTTGTAGGCTATAGATAAACAGCGATAAACTCATAAAATGCATGGAAATATTACCACGTTTGCAGAATCAGCGTGTAAATGGCAAACCAATTTTAATATAGGGAGATATGAGATGATGCATTTTTGATAGGCAGAATAAAGAGGTCACCTACTTCTTTGAAAATAATAGTCTAAATAAGGTGGCACATGGAGGTACAGACTCGCGATCTTCAACAGTAGCAATGAGATTTAATATTACCACGAATAGTGTAAATAAAGCCCTGCCATTCATTTCATTTGGAAGAGAATTCAAAAGCAGCGAAGATATATTAAACATAAACAGAACCTTGGTTGGACCATATGGTGAGTACTGTGAACAGTGCTCCTCAACATATTGCAAATAGGATACAAAAATACTGGAAAAAGTACAAAAACATTTTACAAGGAAGATACCAGAACAGAAAGGATAAAAATATCAAGGAAGACTGAACAAGCTGAGGCATTTTCTCAAGAAAAAAAAGATGACAAAGAGGTGAGTTAATCGTGTGCTTTAAAATTATGAAGGGCTTGATATGCTGAAGTAGTGATGATGGGCAAGATCAAGTAGCCCCATTTGCCCGGGCGCAAATCCCATTATGGTGACAAAGCCTATCCTGGTCCCTCCACGCCGATGCTGTAGTTAAGAAAGCCCACCAATGCCTCTACTTTCTCAGGAGGCTGAGGAAATTTGGCATGTCCGCTACGACTCTCACCAATTTTTACAGATGCACCACAGAAAGCATCCTTTCCAGATGTATCACAGCTTGGTATGGCTCCTGCTCCATCCAAGACAGCAAGAAACTACAAAGGGTCGTGAACGTAGCCCAGTCCATCACTCAAACCAGCCTCTCACCCATCGACTCTGTCTACATATCCCGCTGCCTCAGAAAAGCAGCCAGCATAATCAAGGACCCCACGCATCCCGGACATTCTCTCTACTACCTTCTTCCGTCGGGAAGAAGATACAAAAGTCTGAGAACATGTACCAACCAACTTGAGAGTGGAACCTCACAATGTGATTTCCAGAGCATTCGTTGGTGAGACCGACACTAACCAAAGCTGTATCAGTGATTGTGAAAGGTGGGCAGTAGATAGAGTTGGGTAACACTGATTGAAGTGAGATTTATCTAAAGTGACAAGCTTCTTCCAACAGCTTCTTCCCTTGCTGCCAGCAGACGTTTGAATGGACCTACCTTATATTAAGTTGATCTTTCTCTGCACTCTAGCTGTGACTGTAACACTACATTCTGCCTCTCTCCTTTCCTTCTCCCCTATGCATTCTATGAATGATATGCTTTGTCTGTATAGCACGCAAGAAACAATACTTTTCTCTATATTCCAATACATGTGACAATAATAAATCAAATCAAAAAATCAAATCAAAATCTCGTGGGAAAACCAAAGTAACTTGAGATCTAACTGGGTGAGCGGGTTAGAATCTGATAAGCATTATTTTACATACATTTTAATATCATTAAACAGCTTTACGCCATAGCATCCGGCCACATTGAACCTTCCCCCCAGCAGTGTGACATCATGCTGGCACGAGTTACTACTGGTTTTCAAAAACAGTAACCAGTTGTGATGACCAAGCTGGGGCATGGAGGTGCCTGGAGACCCAGATCGGGGTGCCCTTTAAAGATGGCCCTGTCAGAAAATGTCATCTCAAATCTCGACTGTGTCTCTGGAAAGAAAATCTTGAACTCAATACCACATGGAGCAGTTGAGGCAAATAACACAGATGCCATTCTGGGAGAGATAGTTATTTGGGATTGAAAGAAATAGATGGAGCTGGATTTTCCAGCCATGCTTGCCCCAAGGCCAGAAAATCACAGCCGAGGTCAACGGACGTTTGCATGGTTCATGTCCAGCCTGCTATGATTCCTGTGGCGGGCGGGACAGGAAAATTCCACCCATGAGTGGTTTCAGCCTTAGCACACATGGACCATGAGCATCAATACAGGCCTTAAATTTGAACTGATCAATAGCGTAAATCCATGCTGCATAAGTTCTATCTATATTAGGAGCGGCACGGTGATACAGTGGTTAGCACTGCTGCCTCACAGTGCCAGGGACCCGGGTTCAATTCCAGCCTCGGGTCACTGTCTGTGTGGAGTTCGCACGTTCTCCCCATGTCTGCGTGGGTTTCCTCCAGGTGCTCAGGTTTCCTCCCACACTCCAAAGGTGTGCGGGTTAGGTTGATTGGCCATGCTAAATTGACCCTAGTGTCAGGGGATTAGCAGGGTAAGTATGTGAGGTTATGGGAATAGGGTTTGGGTGGGATTGTGGTCGGTGCAGACTCAATGGGCCGAATGGGCTTCTTCTGTACTGTAGGGATTCTATGATTCTATGATAATTCCGTGCATCTCTTTGGAATAATTCTTAAAATTAGTTTAGTTGTAGGTTGCTATTCTGTGAGAGAATCAGTGAGAGTTAAAGAGGAGCTGAGCAAGCAGGTTAACTTTCCCCTTCCTCCCATGCAGTGTGAAGTGTTTTGCCTCCTTGCAGTATTTTCCTGGTGACCTTGTTAAAAGTTGACGCATGAACTATTGAGAATCACGAGTGTGAAACACTCCGTTACTCACTGGGTGACAATGAGCCCGCACGTTTGGCCCTGCCATGCATCTGTGTGCGCTCCAACCATGGTTTTTAAGCTGTGTTAGTTGGTCGTGGACAGGGGGCTTCCCTGAACATCTCTTTCCACACGTATTCTCTTCAGAGAATTTGCCGTCCTCAAGCAGGTCAGTGGCATTTGTGCTGGTGTCCGTAATCATCATACGCCATCGTCAATCGCATCGCAACAGCACAGCTCGAGATTCATTTCAGCTGCTTTAACACCGCAGTGCAGTAGCCATCCTGCACTTCCTCGATCTCTGCCATCTGTGCATTTTCATTTTTTTTGGTGTCTTTTGGATTTAAAGCACCATCTGTGTTTGCATAAGAGCAAATCCGCTATATATAGAGGAACTATTTCTGTCAATATGCACCATCTCATCGTCCAGTGATCTCGCCCTCTCTTCAGTTTAAAGTTTATTTATTATTGTCACAAGTAGGCTCACATTAACACTGCAGTGAAGTTACTGTGAAAATCCCCCAGTCACCACACTCCCGGCGCCTGTTCAGGTACACTGATGGAAAACTTAGCATAGCCCAATCCACCTAACTAGCACGTCTTTCAGAACGTGGGAGGAAACCGGAGCCCCGGGAGGAAACCCATGCAGACATGGGGAGAATGTGCAAACTCCACACAAACAGTGACCCATGCTGGGAATCGAACCCGGGTCCCTGGCGCTGTGAGGCAGCAGTGCTAACCATCTGTGCTATCATGCTGTCTACAGATATTGTATGTAATAGTGCTAATCATTGCTTGATCCATACGTTGTACAATTCTGCATTCAAGCATTAACAACTTGATATAACAACTTTTTCTAATAGTATTGACACATCACTTGGTGTTATATCAGATTTTGTTGCCAGTTCTCCATTAAAAACAGAAAATGCTGGAAATACACAGAGGATCATGGAACATCGGTTTTTATTTCAGACTTCAGCATCCACCATCTTTTGCTTTTCGAGTTTTGGGGTTCTCCACTTCTGTAGCGAAGCTTGTCGCTTTAGATGAATCTCACTTTAATCAGTGTTACCCAACTTTATCTACTGCCCACCTTTCACAATCACTGACACAGCTTTGGTGAGTGTCGGTCTCACCAACGAATGCTCTGGAAATCACATTGTGAGGCTTCACTCTCCAGTGATCCGTGTGGCGGTTACAGTCATGTGGACGGCACGGTGGCACAGTGGTTGGCACTGCTGCCTCACCATGCCAGGGAGCCAGGTTCAATTCTGTCTTTGAGTGTCTGTCTGGTGTGGAGTCTTCATGTTCTCCCCGTGTCTGCTTGGCTTTCCTCCGGGTGCTCCCCTTTCCTCCCACAGTCCAAAGATGTGGAAGTTAGGGGGATTACCCTAACTTATGGTAAAAGGTATGGTAAATATGTGGGGGTTAGGGGGATAGGGCCTGGGTAAGATGCTTTGTTGGAGAGTCGGTGCAGACTCAATGGGCTAAATGGCCTCCTTCTGTACTGTCGGGATTCTGTGTATTGCAGGCGCCCTTTCTCTCCTGGAAACTGTGTCCTATGTGTCGTGTTGGTGTTGTAAGGCCTTTTGTTGCAGCTCTACTATCACTCCAAACTGCTGATATCTGTAATTTGATCCATGTTTAAAGATCACAGTGCACTAGCATTAAATGAGCAGCATTGTCAAGGCAATAATGAACAGCACAGATAGTGAACTTTTATTCAAACCCGCACACTTTTCAGTACCAAGAACTTTATTCCAATTTTAAACCATGCTCACACATTTTACATTATTAATAATTAAATTATTTTAAAATAATTTATTTTATTACTGCTCTTTCACATTTGCTTTTAGATATTGGCATCATAAATAATGAGATTTGCATTTCAAGTTGTGGGTTCAAGTCCGACTCCAGCTGGTATGACATGGCAATGCTATTGAATGAGAAAGAGATGCAGAAGGCCGGAACTGGAGAAGAATTAATCAACAATAACCCTTGTGAATATACTGAAAGAGCTTTATCATCTTAAAGATGTCTTTAAAATCAGAGATTAGTTCATGTTCGCACTGCTGGTTCACAGTGCCAGCGACCCAGGTTCAGTTCTAGCCTTGGGTGGCTGTCTGTGTGGAGTTTGTACGTTCTCCCTGTGTCTGCGTGGGTTTCCTCTGGATGCTCCAGTTTCCTCCCACAGTCCAAAGATGTGCGTGTTAGGTGGATTGGCCATGCTAAATTGCCCGTTAGTGTCAGAGATTAACAGGGTAAATACGAGGGGTTACGGGTTCAGGGCCTGGATGGGATTGTTGTCAGTGCAGGCTCAATGAGCCAAAATGGCCTCCTTCTGCACTGTAGAGATCCTATGATTCTATGTTGTATTGGTCCTGAATGTTACCTAGGTCAGAAGTGGGATGTTCGCTGATGATTGCACAGTATTCAGTACCCTTCATAACTCCTCAGTTACTGAAACAGTCCTGCCAATATATTGCAAGACCTGGACAATATTCAGGCTTGGCTGACAAGTGACAATTGGCATTGGTGCCATCCAAATGCCAGGCAATGACCAGCTCCAACAGGAGAGGATTTAATGATCTCCCCTTGACATTCAATAGCATTACCTTCCCCCCCCCCCCTCTTCTCCCCCAACTATCAACATCTGAGGGAGGGGAGGGGGGATTACCATTTACCAAAATCTGGACTGGATTAGCCATCTAAATACTGTGACTACAAGAGCAGGTCAGAGGCTGTGAATTCTGAGGGGAGTAAATCACCTCTTGACTCCCCAAAGCCTGTCTAACATCTACAGAGCACAAGTCAAGAGTGTGATGGATTACTCTCCACTTGCCTGGATGCATGTGGCTCCAACAACATTCGAAGCTCGACACCACTCAGAACACAAAAGTCTGCTTGATTGGCACCACATCCACCAACTTAAGCATTCGCTCCCTCCACCACTGACGCTTGGTGGCAGCACTGTGTACCAGTTGCAGTGCAGCAATCATCAAACCTCCTTCGATGGCATCTTCAAAGATGTGCGGGTTAGGTTGATTGGCTGTGCTAAAATTGCCCCTTAGTGTCCTGAGATGAGTAGGTTAGAGGGATTAGCGGGTAAAATATGTAGGGATATGGGGGTAGGGCCTGGGCGGGTTGTGGTCGGTGCAGACTCGATGGGCCGAATGGCCTCTTTCTGCACTGTAGGGTTCTATGATCTTTGAAAATCTGTGACATCTAGCAGCTGGAAGGACAAGCAAGGGAAGCAGACTCAGGGGAACACCTCCATCTGCAAGTTCCCCTTCAAGCCACACACCATCCTGACTTGAAAATATATCGCTATTTCTTCACTGTTGCAGGGTCAAAATCCTGGAACTCCCTTCCCAGCAGTGCTGTGTGCATACCTGCACCAGATGGACTGCAATGGCTCAAGGAGGTTATTCAGCACCAAGGACAAGTAGAGTTGGGCACCAAATGCTGGCCTTGCCAGCGACGCCTGCAGAATTGTTAAAAATGTTCATTTGGCCTGAAGCTGTTGGTACATATTGTGAAGGCTCTACCACTGTTTTAAAATGTTCAGATCTTGTACTTAAGAGATCTTTCAATCTCTGGAACTCTTGGTGGGGCTTGTACACTTACAGAATAGGTGGACATCTGCAACATATTTCTCCTGCTTTGTTCATGTCTACCCTATCTGAACATTTCTCATGGGGAATGCAGTATCTGAGAATAAATTTGGGAATTATCCTTTCATCTTGGTGCTTAGGGAAGCTTGTGGTTTATAGTTTATTGGAATCAAGACTTATCTTTAAGCATAAAATGAAAGAACTTTGAAACTGAAATCCTAAAACCTTAATGCTCACCCCTTCTGTTCAGTATTTATGAGAATATTTATCACATAATGTTCGAATGTTTTTGAAGATTACGCTACCTGCCGGGAAATAAATGCAGTGCCATTATTTTTGGAACAAGTGGAACGGAATGAGATCCCTTTCATCGCTCAGTTCTGTTGTAAAGACTTTTAAAGGTAATTCTTGGAAGCATTTTTGAAGTCACACATTTAGGCATTAATGCATTTGTTTTCTGTACAGACTTATTTCAAGAAAACTCATTCCCACAGGAGCATTTGAAGCGAAGAAGAGTTAAAAAGCTGATTTACTGGCAATGTAAAAATTTCACTGAATCATTGTAAAATTATTCTTCCAGGAATTCCTTGTACTTTTTATAATCGTTCTGACAAAATGCTTAATCCAGAAAGGAGACAAAATTATTTCGTTGCAAGCATGAGTGATTAAACTTCTGTATTCACTGAAAGCCACCTTCTTGCAGTCTTTAGACATGAAGGGATTATGACGATAACACATCTGAAATAACACATTGGGATACTATTGTACAACTGATTAGTTCATCCGAAGGTCCCCTCTCCACTACTTTAGCAGAGACGCTTATTCTAAAGTAAAGAATTTCACATCAACAGATCTGACGTTTACAGCATAATATAGGACCTAAAAATAATATAAAATAGGATTTTCTTTTGTGAATCGTGGTTTAGAAAGTTGACTCCCAATCTCTACCTCCCTTTTTGAATAGCGGGCTTACATTAGCTCCCCTCCAATCTGTAGGAACCAGTCCAGAGTCCAAACTTTTGGAAATTTTGGAAAATGACCACTACTATCTACTATTTCCAGGGCCACTTCCTTAAATCCTCTGGAATGAAGATCATCAGACACTGGAGATTTATCCACCATCAATTTCCCCATAACCATTTCTCTACCGCTGCTGATTTCCTTCAGCTCCTCACTAAAACTTGTTCCCCTCAGAACTTCTGGTATATCATTCATGTCTTCCTTTGTGAAGACAGAAGCAAGTATGAATTTAGTTCCTCAGCCATTTCTTTGCTCCCCATTATGAATTCTCCCGTTTCTGACTGTAACAGCTAATAATTATCTTTAAAACAATATTGAAGACAGTGAACAGAGTGACATGCAACCTTACTCATCTGCATGTGTTGACATCTGCTGTTTATAATCAAGGACATTAATTTTGTACTGCAGAGAATCTCCAGTAGAGGTTACATCATAGAAACCCTACAGTGCAGAAAGAGGCCATTGGGCCCATCGAGTCTGCACCGACCACAATCCCACCCAGGCCCTACCCCCATATCCCTACATATTTACCCACTAATCTCTCTAACCTATGCATCTCAGGTCACTAAGGGGCAATTTTAGCATGGCCAATCAACCTAACCCGCACATCTTTGGACTGTGGGAGGAAACCGGAGCACCACAGACACGAGGAGAATGTGCAAACTCCACACAGACAGTGACCTAAGCCGGGAATCGAACCCAGGTCCCTGGAGCTGTGAAGCAGCAGTGCTAACCACTGTGCTACTGTGTCGCCCTTTCACTGTAACCTTTTTCTTTCACAGTAAGTGGAACAGTAGTTTGTCACATTAATGACTTCCACAGATTGGCTGAAATTGGCACTTTCTGTGCACCCAAATTTCCAGAAAGGCAATAGCAGACATTGTACTATGGAGTTTTTAAAAAATTTCAACTATGTTAATGGCACCAAACATTTTTTTTTTAAATTTCAAAGAAAACAACAGTATTAGGTTGTGGATAATAAGAATCCTTAATTAGAAAATATTGAATTTTCACACCAAAACTATGGTAGCTAAATTTGCAGGTGACACAAAGATAGATAGGAATGTATGTTGTGAAGTGAACATAAGGAGGTTGCAGATGGATATAAATAGTTTGAATGAGTGGGCAAAAATCAGGTAGGTGGAGTATAATGTGGGAAAATATGAAGTTGTTAACTCTGGCAGCAAAAATAAAAAATCGGAGTGTTACTTAAATGTAGAACTGCTGCAGAATTCCAAGGCGCAGAGGGATCTCGGTGTTCTCGTGCATGAGTCATATAAAGTTAGCATGCAGGTACAGTCAGCAATTAAGAAGACTAATGAAATGTTGTATTTTCTTATGAGAGGAACCAACATAAAAGTAAGGATGCTATGCTTCAGTTATACTAGGCATTGATGGGACCACATTTTGAATATTGTGTACAGTTTTGGTCCCCTTATTTAAGGAAGGATGTAAATGCATTGGAGATGGTTCAGAGGAGGTTTGTTAGATTGTTACCGAGAATGAGTGGGTTGTCTTAAGGCGATAGGTTGTACAGTCTAATCCTGTATCCACTCGAGTTTAGAAGAGGGGTGACTTGATTGAAGTATATAAGATCCTGAACGATCTTGGCATGGTGGACATGGAAAGAATCACTGGAATTTTATCGCCCCGCCCACCATGGGAATCCGAGCGGGCAAGGAGCGGACAATGGGAAAGTCCGTTGACCTCGGGCGGGATTTTACAGTTTCGGGACGAGTGAGGCCGTAAAATCTCATCCGATGGTTCCGCTTGTGGGTGAGTCCTATGGTTTTAAAATTGGGAGTCACCCTTTTAGAACGGAGAAGAGGAGAATTCTTTTCTCTCAGTGGGTTGTGTGACTCTGGAACTCTCTGACTGAGAAGATAGTGGAGGCAGGGTTACTGAATATTTTGAAGGTGGAGCTAGATAGATTTTTGTTAGGCAAGGGAATGAAAGGTTATCGTGGGTTGATGGAAATGTGGAATTTGAAACGTGAACGGGCCGGCCATGATTTTATTGAATGGCGGGGCAGGCTTGAGGGGCCCAATGGCCTACTTCTGCTCTTCTTTCATATAATTATATGTAATGCATCAGGGTATTTTGAACCCCCGCCCCCCTCAACCCCCTGGAAATTGATGAGTTTGATTCAAGTAGTAAGTTAACATTATAAAAATCTGAAACAAGAACCCATCCCACCTCAAAAGCACCGACTTCTAATTTTAACAGAGACAGGACAAAGGGTAGACAACCAGGATGTAGACCACCTTTCAAGGAGGTGTGTGCCTCCATTTTAACATTTTTTTAGATTTTTACCAACCTCAGCAAACTCGATAGGTAAAAGGACACAGAGCAGTGGATTCAGTCATTACGTAATTGTACTTACAGCACAACTTGTGGGTCAGAAATAGCAGGACCATTTCCTCTCTGTCCACCAAGCTACCCTGCATACTCCTGTGATGTATCTGACCTGCCCCTTCGTGGTTGAACCTTCCCGAGCAGCATTATGATCCCTCTGACAGTAAGCTCTTCCCTCTAACCATTATCTACTGTGAGGAATGGGGTTAACTGCAACCTTCCACTTTGGACCTAATTTGCATGTTAATTGTTTAATAGTACTCACCGGTGGCACAGTGGTTAGCACTGAGCCCTCACAGCACCAGGGACCCGGGTTCAATTCCGCCCTCAGGTCGCTGTCTGTGTGGAGTTTGCACATTCTCCTCTTGGGTTTCCTCCGGGTGCTCCGGTTTCCTCCCACAGTTCAAAGATGTGCGGATCAGGTTGATTGGCCATGCTAAATTACTCCTTAGTGTCGGGGGATTAGCAGGGTAAATGCGTGTAGCAACAGGGATGGGGCCTGGGTGGCATTGCTGTCGATGCAGGCTCGATGGGCTGAATGGCCTCCTTCTGTACTGTAGGGATTCTATGATTCTATATAAAAGGGTTACAGGTGGCACTAGATGTTGGGTGTGTGTATGTGGAGTTGTACAGGAGAATAAAGTGAGTTCGTGAAGAAGCTGGACTTGCATTATTTTTTATTACTGGACTGCAACTGAGAGACTTAGCATCTTCAACCACTGCTCCACCCCCCCCCTCTCCCCACCCCCTCAACTCCTCCCCCCTCCCCCCACCTTGGCAGCGACCACCATCTCCATCATTTACATTCCATCCCACCTCCCTTGTTTAACCCCCGAACAGCGGTGTCTCTCTGCCTCCCGACTTGCTCCTGCGTGACATGCTGCAGGCTCTCTGCACCACAGGCATTCAACCTGACAGTCAGATCGTCTGTCAATTGAGAAACCTGGAGAGAACCTTAAAGAGACACCTTGCTGTTAAAACCCACAGGCCATTCAAAATACACGTACGTCAGGGTTTCCGGATTTTAACTCCTTCCCCCAAATCCCCACCGTGCTCCGCACATGCAGAGATATCAAGGCCAATGTGTACAACAAATCCTTATGATTTTACATAATATTGTATAAATTATGAGGCACTATGAATGTATATTACCTTAAAAATTGCACAGTGAAATATTGCTCATACATTTCCCATTTGAAAACAATCTACATGTTTTTATATATTTAAAGTGTTGCATGTGCCTTTTCTCCTCATTAACCTTAGTTCCTGTGCCAATGCTTTTCTACCACAAGTAAATTAGAACTAAAGAGATAGAAACCTATGAAACAAAACAAGACCTGGTAGAAAACTGCTGGTTCAAGATGTACAAAAACTTTGTATAGTAATTAACTCGACTCCCACCGGCTGGCCCCGACACTGCCCCCCCACCCAAATGGCCAGCCCCGTTTGCCCTCTCCCCTCCCTCAGCCAGTGATCTTAATGCAGAGTGGCAGCAGTCCCACCATCCCCCCCCGCCCACCGATTGTCCCCAATAGGCCCTGCATCCCTCCCCCCCCCCCCCCCCCCCCACCGTACCCCGTAAGCTCTTGGGCAGTGTCAGTTTGCCCCTTGGGCAGTGCCAGGGGGCCAGGCTGGCACTGCCAGGTCGGCACTGCCCAAGGGGCAAACCCCTGCCCTTACCCTGAACTTCCAGGGGGGCTTCAATGGCCTCTCTTCCCTCCAGCGGGGTCGGGCCGCCTGTTCCCTGTTAGTGAGGAGCAGGAGTAAATCCCACTGGAAGGAACCATTCCCGGCAGGGGGGTGATGCTAGCGGACCTGGAGAATTCAGTCCTGGGCCTGCTAATCAGATGAAATGCTGATTTCCATATTGAAATCAGCTCAGCGCCAATTTCCAACATGGAGCTGATGATATTGAAAAACTTGGTCCCGGGCACGTGCGGAGGCCGTGGTGCCCGGCGGAAATCCCTCAAAAATGCCCCTGCTGATATCTCCCGGCTCGCTATGCTACTTGAGCAGCACAGTGGGCTGGGAGAACCGCCCCCATCTTGTCTAAACTTTTCATGTTGCACTTATCGGGACAGGTACAAGAATACCAAATTTCAAAGGGAGCAGCAACTTACACTGCACTAAAATTCATATATCACATTAGTCAGTTGTGTGGTGGACCAAACAACTTTTTGATTCGAGGGCAGCATTCTGTCAGTGGAAAATATCACTCTGTTTCTACTACTTAGTAACAGTGTCAAATGGCTAGCCTCACCTGTTCAAATCAGATCAGCTGATTGATCGCTCCATATCACGCATATTCACAAATGGGCCAAAGGCCGCATCTCAAACCTGAAAAGTGCCCAGTCCATCTCAAGTTCCCCAGGGAGGATAAGGTTTCTCAAAAATGGGAATTAGAAAAGCTCGAAAGATAACGCCTGGCGTTAGATGTGGCTCCACAATTGGACAGCACTTGTTGAACAATCCTGTGTTACAAAAATTGCACTCATAACCAATTGAAGATTGTGAGCTGGGCTTGCAATATGGCTCACTCATGCTTGCCAGAAGCTACACTTTTGCACACTTTTCAAGGGGTGCATGCCTCAATTTTAGCGTGTTTTAGCATCCTCAGCAGGCAAAGAAAATCTCCAAGTGAAGCCTACTTTTTGAATGAAACAAAAATATGGGGGCAGTAGTTCCCTGGTGCATTTTCCATGGCAATACTTGGACAAATCAGAGTCGGTTTGCCAACCAATCAGCAACCTTCCCTCATGATATGAATGGTTTCTCCCTTTGAAATTTGCATTTATCCCGATGAGTGCAAGACAAAAGCCTCAACAGCATGCCAGTAATTTTCCAATAATACTCAAGCTCTTTACTATCAAGCAGATATTTGTAAACCAATTTTGTTTTGAAAGTCAACCATTTGAATCCATCAATATCACTTTTGGAAGTCATTTTAATCAATGCATTTTTCAGGAAAACTGGAGTTTAAAAACATATTATTACATTTTCTATCCCACAATGGCTCATTCAAAAGATTTATTTCTTGTTCAGGCATATGAAATTTAAGCTCATAGCATCTGGAAATATGAAAGGAAACTTAGCGGTAGATCCAGATTAACACAGGTTTTGCAATTATATCAGAAGAGAAAGGTTAGTCAAGGGTACTGGCAATGGCAGAAGGAAATTGCAGACTTGTTGAATGATTACTTTATGTAAGCCTTTGCTGACATTCCAGTGAAGCTAATTAAAGACTGGAACTCACTAAAGTTAAAATATAAAGAAAATAGCATTAGTGAAAAGGATGACACGAAAGACTGACTAATCTCCAGGACTTGATGGCTTCCACCCCAGAGTTTAAAAGGCAATAGGCATAAGGAAATTGCAAATACTTCAGTCAGAATCTTCCAACATTCCCACAATTCTGGAATTAAGACCATGAGACATAGGAACAGAATAGGCCATTCGGTGCATCGAGTCTGCTCCGCCATTCAATGAGATTGTAACTGATCTGATGTGATAATCCTCAATTCCACTTTCCTGCCTTATCCCCATAGCCCTTGATTCCCTTACCGATTAAAAACCTGTCCATCGCAGCCTTGAACATACTTACCGACCCAGCCTCCACAGCCCTCTGCAGAAAAGAATTCCACAGATTCACAGAGAGAAGAAATTCCTCCTCATCTCTGTCTTAAATGAGTGACCCTCACTCTGAGATTGTGTCCTCTGGTCCTACACTCTCCCACAAGGGGAAACAACCTCTTAGCATCTGCCCTGTCAAACCCCCCTGATAATGACATATGCCTCAATAAGGTCACCTCTCATCCTTCTAAGGAATAGAGATCCAATTTCCTCAACCTCTCCTCATAAGAAAATCCCTCCATATCCGGGATCAACTTAGTGAACCTTCTCTGGATTGTCTCCAATTCCAGGATAAGGGGATCAAAATTGTTTACAGTGTTACAGTTGTGGCCTAACTAGTGCCTTGTATAATTGCAGAAGACCTCCCTGTTTTTATACTCCATTCCCTTTGAAATAAAGGCCAACATTTCTTTACCTGCTGAGCATGCATGCTAATTTTTTGTGATTCATGCACGAGGACCTTCAAGTCCCTCTGTGCTGCAGCTTTCTGCTATCTTTCTCCACTCAAATGTCTATTTAGATTGGGTAACTGCAAATGTAACTTAAAAAGGTAGCCAGAAATCAGGAAATGATAAACCAATTAATCTCTAACATCTGTCATGGAGGAGTTATTGGAATCCATAATTACGCTCAAAGGTTGGATTTTCATGTCAAAGAGTGAGCCTGGAGACCTTTCAAAATGGCAGGAGGGGCCCAATTCCAGGATTCCTGCCTTCATTCCCATTCTGCTTGACCGGCAGCTCCCAGGGGGCAGAAATTTGCCACCATGGTCCTAAAGCCTAGGTAAGGCCAGACACTGGCAACATAGCACTTAATTCAATCAGACCTCCCCCATTGAAGCAATGCTGGTCTCCTGCCGGTTCTCCAACCAGAGAGCAGGACTCCCATTTAGAACACTAAATCCAGCCCAGTGTCATTCACGCTGATGAGGTCTGTGTTGAATTGGAGGAAATAAATGCAGCAAAACGTAAAGGGTGTGATCTTACCGCTCATTCACGCCACGCTCCCACTGCAGCAAAGTCAGAGAATTTGGCAGCCAGCCAAATCACTGTTCACTGTGTCGGGATGGGAAAATCCCAATTGTTGGGTGTGGAATTCTACCAAAAAAATTTGTCAGAAAACTGGAGTGATTCATGCTGGTTTTTTCAGTGGGAGTTCAGAGAAGAATCTCTCACACTCTGTGCACTGCAGAGGACGTCAGCGTGAATATCAATAAATTTCAGAGGGCGGAGCTTATCCCCGCTGAAGAGGCTGAAATCAGTGCGCTGAGCGGGCTACTGCACATGCACCGATCTGTCAGTGCCGAGATCGGCGCATGCGTAGTGGTCCCACACTGATGGCCTCCCAACTGCCGGCCAGCTCAATCATTGGCCAGCCCCGCGACCCCCACAATGCCGGCTCTCCCCCACAGTCCAATTGCTGCCCCCCCCCCCCAAACATTCCCGCACCAATTTTACCTCCCGTAGTGCTAACTCCTCCCCCCTTGCAGGCTGACTGCAACCCCCCCACTGCCTCTCTCCCATCCACCCCCCCCTCCCCCAAGCCTGCCCAATCACTGGCCTCCCTGCTTCCCCCACCGATCGCTATGCAGAGTGGCAGCGGGAACCCCCACCCCCACCAATCGCCCCTAGGCACTGCCCCATGGGCCTCGAGTACCAGGGTGCAAATGCCCCCCACTGCCCAACCCTCTGGAGGGCCCAATTGCCCCCCCCCCCACTTCATTCCAGCGGGGTCGGGCCACTAGCTCCCTGAAAGTGGGAGCTACTGTGATCCCCACTGGAGTGAAATATTCTGGTGGAGTGGGAGATGCTCGCGGGCCTGGAGACTTCAGTCGCTCATGGTATTAAAATTATATAACTGTTTTGATGACAATCAAACCATTGAGGTTGGCCTATTGGAGTATGAACTCCCTGATTAAGGGTCCAATTGATGGACCGATCAGGGAGTCTTTGCCTTGTACTTAACCGGAGTGTCAGTTCCTCTGACACCCCCAGAGATAGACTGCTAACTGCTTGCACTCTGTGTACTGCTGTTAGAGTTTGTAAATAAAGGGATTTTGGTGAAGGGACTTCTGCCTTTGAAGATTTATTACAATTACAATGACCATGTAAATGATCTTTCCGCATCCCCACTGATTTCCAGCACTGGAAGATGCAAGAGGGGCACGAATGCTCGCACAAACCCTGCAAGTCAGTCAACGCTAGAATCTCAAGGCCCGCTGCGCTAATGTTTTAGCACAGCAGGATGGGAGAATCGCAGCCTGGATATTAATATTGAAATCTCGAGCCCCTGCGCTCAAACCTGGGCAGGGAGTTGTGTCTTTTGCAGCCTCCTTTAAATCTCCTGGGCAATCCTTGAAAATCCATCTCCAAGGGATACCTGACTCACTGCTTTAGATTTCTAGGATAACGGCTGATGATAAAGAGCCTTTTTTTCTTTTAGAAAACATGTAGGCTTGCACAGTCATTTTGTTTATAGCAATAGAGAAGAACTGACTTTCTCATCTCCTATTCTCGATCTGTAGCAAAGTCATCATGACTGAAAGTAGTCTACTGTCCATGCTTTTCAGACAGCAGTCATAGAGCTGTGCTAAATTCCAACCCTCCATTCTGTAGCTATATGAGTGGGCAATGTAACCATGGCTTCCCACTTGCATTGCTATAGAAATCCTGGTTACACTGCATTGGCGTGCGCTGTGTTGTGACAATGTAGGAACTTAAAGTGTTCCCAGAAAATTCTGGCTAGTTGGATTCTAAATGCTGTGCTGGAATCATGACGCACAGAGGAGCAGGCAGCGCATTTTCCTGGAAAATGCTTAACTTAATTGGTGCAATGACTACGCTCTCAACAGGAAGGTTTCAGCAGTGAAAATGGTATAATTACCATCTGAATGCTGTGCTTGGGATTTGTGTTAAATTGTAACGCAGAAATTACAATCACTTTATCCGTGTCAAAGTATCAGAGAGGCTCCCTAATACAGTTGAAAGTACTGAGTGACTGCTTCTTAATGTTCAATGCGTAATTGCACTTCTGTTCATTAAGCTTACCAGAAGCCAGAAAAGGATTAAGGACATTCAGCAGCGGCAGTCAGGAAGTGATGTCTTGAGGAATGAGCCTCAGGGCTCCAGGGACCCGGGTTTGTTTCCCAGCTTGGGACACTGTCTGTGTGGAATCTGCACGTTCCCCCCGTGACTGCGTGGGTTTCCCTCGGGCGCTCCGGTTTCCTCCCACAGTCCGAAAGACGTGCTGGTTAGGTGCATTGGCCATGCTAAATTCTCCCTCAGTGTACATGAGCAGATGCCGGAGTGTGGCGACTAGGGAATTTTCACAGTAACTTCATTGCAGTGTGAGCCTACTTCTGACAGTAATAAATAAACGTGAACGTATTCCAATCTTTCTTTCAGAGAATTGGATGTAGTAGTATTTTCTTGTGAAAATGTTCAGTTGTCAGGGTAATATATGATTCTTAAGTGCGTCTATGGGAATAAACACTAGAGTTAAAAATGAGAAAAGAAAATCTGAAAAATGAAACCTAATGGATGAGGGTACTTGTTTGAAGAAAGAGAGAAGATTAGTGATATTAGCAAACAAGTGAGACACAATCAAGGGATCATTTCCATAATCATCATTCGGTATGGAATGGCTTATGTGTTCATGCATATTTTATTGAAGTTGATTTTGAGCAGATTAAATTTTGCCCAGAAAAATCCAGTTCTGATGTGGCATAGAATTAGGAATATTGAGCAGGCCACATGGGAATGTGCTACTATCCCATTGCTGTACAAAATGACGTGACACCATAGAATCCTACAGTACAGAAGGAGACCATTCGGCCTATTCAGTCCACACCCACCACAATCCCACCCAGGCCCTATCCCCATAACCCCATGCATTTACCCTCGCTAGTCCCCCTGACACTAAGGGGCAATTTAGCACGGCCAATCCACCTAACCTGCATATCCTTCGGACTGTGGGAGGAAACCGGAGCACCCGGAGGAAACCCACGCAGACACGGGGAGAGAGTGCAAACTCCACACAGACAGTGACCCAAGCCAGGAATCGAACCCGGGTCCCTGGCGCTATGAGGCAGCAGTGCTAATCACTGTGCCACCGTGCCGCCCCACACCAAGTGCTTGTCCTGGAATAAGCATCACAGGGAACGTAGGCCTGTTAGACTTTGAAATTGTGGTGCCCTTGTTCCTTGGTGCTGTTGTAATATTTCTTGTGGTCATTGTACTGTGCCTGAGGAAGATATGCCATTCTGCATAACCTGGATTCATGCTTCTTGCAGCTTTGTGTATTTAACATTTCAGAGTATTTGACTTAATCTTTTTGTTATTTGTAAGCGCCTGTCAGGAAGATGAGAGAAAATTCTGGAATTCGTGCATGAGTTAAAATGAATAACATAAATAAAAAGCAAAGCAAAGCTTCATACCTGACTGAGATTTAATAATCTTCTGGGCAGAATCTTGCCGAAACTTAAGTGCAATTCAAACATTAATATGTGACTGTGTTGATTGGCTGAGAACGAGTACTGTTGTTTCACCATTGTTTTGCTTACTGAAATCAAAGACATTTTTCAGATGTGTGCTGATTTTGTTCCTGTATCTATTGGCACTATTTCGAACTAGTTATAAATTGGCTCTTTTTTTCATAGGCTAGAAGAAATCTTTAGTTTTCAAACGTTGGTCTTTTCGCAATTCAATTGCTGCTTGGTGGATAGGAAATAGCTCATCTAAAAAGTTTATTTATTTGCTGGTGTCACAAATAGACTTACATTAACACTGCAATGGAAACATAGAAAGATAGGAGCAGGAGGAGGACATTTGGCCCTTCGAGCCCTTCGAGCCTGCTCCACCATTCATTATGATCATGGCTGATCGTCCAACTCAATAGCCTAAACCTGCTATTTCCCCATAATCCCTGATCCCATTCGCCCCAAGTGCTTTATCCAGCCGCCTCTTGAATACATTCAATGTTTTGGCATCAACTACTTCCTGTGGTAATGAATTCCATAGGTTACTGAGGTTAATGTAAAAATTTCCAAATCGCCATACTCCGATACCTGTTTGGGTACACTGAGGGGGAATTTAGTATGGCCAATGAACCTAGCCAGCACATCTTTCGGACTGTGGGAGGAAACCAGAGCACCTGGAGGAAATCCATGCTGACACGGGGAAAATGTGCTGACTCCGCCACAGACAGTGACCCAGGCCAGGAATCGAACCCGGGTCCCTGGCGCTGTGAGGCAGCAGTGCTAACCACTGTGCCACCATGCCGATTCTTACCTACCCGGAGCACCCAGAGGAAACGCACGCAGACACGGGGAGAACATGCAGACTCCGCACAGACAAGCCGGGAATTGAACCCGGGTCGCTGGCGCTGTGAGGCAGCAGTGCCAGCCACTGTGCCACCGTGCTGCCCCAAGATAAAGCGATCAGTTTTTACTTCCATCACTTGGCGGTAACAAGCTGGAAAAAAACAGTCGGTAGCTTCACCACCTTGATCCCACTGACAAACAACCTATACTGGCGTTTTGATAGAGCCCTCTGCTGCGTGCCAAATTTACCCGCCTGTTTCAAGTTCCTTTTAACATGTAAATCTGTTCAGCTGTACAGGTAATGGATCTGAAGAGTCCTAGCCAAGATATGCTTGGATTATTTTCATGTGGCCCAGGGGAGCAAGGGTCTGTACAGGAAAATATTTAACATGGCGTTTGATAATTGAAAATACATCAAACCTAATTTTATTTTGACTGAATTAATTGAATAAAAATATGCCGAACCATTCTACAACAACAACAATTTTATTTTCATAGTGCAATTAAAATGTTCGGTATAATTGAGTGTTAGCATTATGGTAAAATGTCCCAAGGTACCTCACAAGAGCATTAACAAACACAAACAGTCAGCCACATGAGGTGTTTCGGCAAATGACCAGAGGTAGGTTTTAAGGAATGCCTTAGAGGAGGAAAGAGAGGTCAAGAGGCAGAGAGATTTAGGGAGGGAATTCCACACCCTTGGCAGTGAAGAGACAGCATCCGGTGGTGGAGTGATTGAAACCGGAATGTGCAAGAGTTTGGAGTTGGAGGAGCACCAAGATTTTAGTGTGTCCTGGTATTGGAGAGATAACAGATCTAAGGGGGGTGGATTTAAAAACAAGTAGGAGTATATAAAAATGGAGACATTGCTTCACTGGACCTGTGCAAGTCAGCTAGCTGGTGACATGGTGGACATGGGCGATATTGGATGACCTCAAGTTGATGGAAGGTGGAATATGGGAATCTGGTCAGAAATACCTTGGAGCAGTCTAGAGACACAAGATCCAGAAATGAGAGATGTTTTTATTTGTCATCACAAAACTTGCATTGGCGGAAACCTGACTGATTTCTTCAGACTATCATTTTATGTGAGAGAAAAGCAGAGCACGTAGTCACACATGCTGGGCAAGTTAACAGAGGATCTAGTCATTTATAAGCTTGCAACAGAAAAAGTACTGTGAAAGCTTCGTATAAAAAAACCTAGCTGCACCATTAATGTCCTCCAGAAACATTGTTTCACAATATGACCTTTGGGGAATTTTGATCTCAAAAAATGGATGGGTTGGCAGGAGGTTAAAGTTTTAAAAATTGGAATCCCAATACTGACTTTGCCCACTTCCAGCATTAATGGAGGTGGGATGGATTCTCCCAGGAGGCGGGTATCGAGTTAAATACCATGAGGGCATGTGCATCATATCTATCCACAATTTTAAACGTTATTCTGGCCAGCTATATTCATTGAATTTCAGGAAAACAACCTCCTCCCATTTCTCTTAACTGCTGAAATATTCCAAGTTGAACGTCAGTTGAAAAAAACAGAGGGCGCAATTTTTCTGCCCCGCTGCAGGTAGAGTAGAATGGCAGGGCAGGAAATTTCAGTGGGAGGCTAAAATTGGGGGCACAGTGGTTAGCTGCCTCACAGTTCCAAGGACTTGGGTTCAATTCCCGGCTCGGGTCACTGTCTGTGTGGAGTTTGCGCATTCTCCCTGTGTCTGCGTGGGTTTCCTCTGGGTGCTCCGGTTTCCTCCCACAATCCAAAGATGTGCGAGTTAGGTTGATTGGCCATGCTAAATTAACCCTTAGTGGCCTGGGATGCTTAGGTTAGAGGGACTGGCAGTGTAAATATGTGGGGAGAGGGCCTGGGTGGGATTGTTGTCGGTGCAGACTCGATGGGCCAATGATGATCATTTCTAAGCTTTAACCTCTAAACATAAGGGGGGTGATTCTCCTCTGCTCCTGCTAGCTGCAGACAGGATCAATACTGGCCCATTGAATCGGGCATGAAGGCCAAAACAGGATTCTCACTGGACATCAAACCTGTTGCCCGTCTCTCTGCCTGCTGCACTGGTCCCGATCAGGTTCCCTCACAGAGTGGGCGGGAACCCTATTACTCTGCATGCTTCCTAATTTGAATAATATCATTGGGCTAGAATCCATTTCTCCAGCCTCCCGCAAAGCTCCCACCCCAGCCCTTTTCCCCTCCCTCCACCCCCGCGCCCCCTCTCCCCCCCTCCTCCCCCAAGCAGGAAGTCCAGTCGGCACCAAACAATACAGGGCCTGACAAGTGTGGACCTGGCGTCTTGGATTCCGAGGGCAGGTAGGTATGTTATGAGCCCATGTGCCTCTCTGCCACTGCCAGGCTGCCAAGGGAGATTTCCTCCAAGGGACGTGCTTGTGCGTTGGCGGGGGGGAAAGGGTTGACCTCGGGATTCTTCGCCAGGATAGGGCTCTTGTGGCTGGACTGCCCCTTCTTGCTCTGAGAAAAGTGAAGATCACTCTAAGAATGGTGATCTCAGGCAGCTTTCTGTTAAAAACCTTCACTCTTGTCCCTGTACTGTAAAACCTTTGAAGTGGCCTGGTCACTTTAATATTCATGCCCCCTGAACACCTGGAAGTCTTTAAAATCACAGCAGCACTCCATTCAACAGAAGGGATTCCCCTGCTCACTCTCAGAATCCCCAGGAGTGAGCAGACCCATATGAAGTCTTCTGACTGATAGGAGATGCCAGTTTTATCAGAGGAATTCCTTTTTGTAGCCTGAGTGAGCCACAGGTGCAGCCTGGCCACTTTGAACTGCTCTGATTGACATCTCCAGAGCAGATCAAACAGTTCTTCATTGATACAATAAGTTCAGTCCAGTCCAGTAAGCCTCAAGTATAGCTGCTCACTCAACCCCATTCTTTCAACACTGCAGTTTTTTTCAAGTCTCAGCCATCTTAGAAAGCTGAAAGGCTTTGAAATGCTTTGTTTGCATTCAATTTCATGCTTTTAGTATCTTTTAAGAATCTCCTGATTGATAGGTCCAGGCAAATCCCAGCAGGCAGCAGCTTTGTTTCCCTTCAGGGTTGATTGAATCTGAAGTACTTCCTCTTTTCTAACTGTTTTTTTTTTAACAGGCTTGTTCTTTGTTCTGAAGACCTTGGCTCACTTTTTCTTTGAAGAGTGGGTCTTCAACCTCTCATACTGGAATAGCATGCCTGCACTGGAGGTTGATTTCAGCCACAGAAGAGGCTGGCACCTCTTCCACTGTCACCCTGGCAATGACAGCCTGGCACTGGCAGTGTGCTAGGGTAGCACTGCCAGGGTGCCACATCCAATCTGACACCCCCACACATGACACTCTGTGCTTGGGCAGTGCTAGGATACGTCCTGGGCATCACCCTCTCCCCCCAGGGGCTGTACTCACCTGTGTACCTCCAGTGGGTTCTCTTGGCCAGGTGCAGCCTGTGGGGTTGTGGGTGGGTGGGGGGGTGCGGGAGGGGTGGGTGCTGTCATGATTCACATCGGCGTGAAGGCACAGTGACGTGAAATGGACAAATTAACATGGGGGAACCACTAGGCATTTACGCATATGATATTTAAAGTGAAGCAAATGGGGATCCTGACTTGTAAAGATCATAGAATCATAGAATCCTACAGTACAGAAGGAAGCCATTTGGCCCATCGAGTTTGCACCAACCACAATCCCAACCAGGCCCAATCCCCATAACCCCATGCATTTACCCTCGCTAGTCCCTCTGACACTAAGGGGCAATTTATCATGGCCAATACATCTAAACCGCACATCTTTGGACTATGGGAGGAAACCGGAACACCCGGAGGAAACACACACAGACACGGGGAGAACATGCAAACTCCACACAGACAGTGACCCAAGCCGGGAATCGAACCCGGGACCCTGGCGCTGTGAGTCAGCGGTGCTGGCCACTGTGTCACCGTGCCGCCTGTGGGGATCTTCATTTTAGTAATTGTTAAATCCATATTTGGCTCAGAAACATCAGGTGTGGAAGTGACTCTTTGAAATGTTGGAATGTGCTTGAACCAGAACTTTCAAGCCTCATTACATCGAGCAATGTTTTTTTTAAGACAACCTCTTTCTGTCTGTCATTGTGTTATATAATCCCAGCTCCATTTAAACCTGTACATTTAACAACTGCATTGCTGTGTGATTGAGAAAAGAGATTGCGATGTTTCCAGCAGCTTACATTGCCAATATTGCTTGAATATTTTAAACCTTCAGCAATGAAAGTAAATTGACCTAATTTTTCTGCTTGACTTGCAAGTCTTACTAAGTTGTAATGCATTTTGTTGAATGCGAGGATTCATAAGATAGAATGATTATGTGTTGGGATTTTATCTTTAATTCAAGGTAAAATGGAACAGTGAGAAGAGTCACATGATTGGCTTTGAATCCTGCCTAATAGCAAGCCTGGGTTGCCAGGTTACCATGGGGACAGGGGCACTGAGGGTGAGACTTGCTGAGCAAGGTGTGAGGTTATTATACCTGAAAACAAAGGCAAGAGCAGCTAAGCAGACTTTCTGGTTGGGATTTTCTGCCCGCCCTCGCTCCAAGGCTGGAGCTTCCCTCCTGAGGTCAACAGACAATGCATGGTCCGCCCCCGCCCGCTACGATTCCCGTAACCAGGCTGGACAGGAAAATTCTGCCCTCTGTCTCTGAGATTTCAGATAGAGAGGGGGAGAAAAAGAGCTTTCACAGAGAAACAAAAGGATGCAGCGAGTATGGTCAGCAGAGAGATGAATTTGGCCTTTCTGTGGAATACCGGGCAGGATGCTAGATGGAATAAGATCTCTAGTTGAAAAGATGTATCTTGTGACAATCTAAAGACTCTGGAAGAATGGTCCTGATATGGTCAGGGGAAGGAATTGCTGGAATGGGCCTTATTACTGGTCATTTCATGAAACTGAGGGGAGCACTCTTTTGATTGTCACTTGTTGAAACAGCAAGAACATAGAACATAGAACAGTACAGCACAGAACAGGCCCTTCGGCCCACGAAGTGAAACCATTGGACGCTGAGAGTGATTTTGGACCAGCTCCTGTAAAAACTGCAGTTCCACAGAGAATGGGTGACGTATAAGTCTGACATGGATTTTTAATTTGTGTTAAAAATTAAGGAATGTATCTTTGCTGCAGTTTAGACCTATTAAGGAGTGTTTAGTCAATGTTGCTTTTAGGTTGTTTGTAACAGTAATAGTCTTAAAACCGGAAATATTCTCATGTAATTCCTTAATTGTTCACTGGGAATTCAAACATCTTTTTAAAAGTTATCAGTCTGCGTGAGGATTGTCACAACATTTTCTTTTGGAAGTTGGTTGTCTGACACATGCAGAAACTCATCATTATCTATAAGAGTCTCTGATTCAAACCAATGAGAAATTCACTCGTAGGATTTCTGATTGCCTAACATGCAATGCACAAATCTCTCTTGCAGTAACACATGCCGTTTACCTAAATCCAGAGCGTCTAAGTGCTGTCTGACAAGCCACATTTTATAAAGCCACCAAGTATACACGAGTAATGCTCGAGTCTATCCAACTAAATCCACACAACTTACTTTTACCGGAAGAAAGAACCAATAAGTCTTCCATTGCTTCTGAAGTTCGGACCACCCTAACTCAGTAAAGCTTTGGCTAGTCTAATTGGGAAGGGTTCCAGCTCCCACCAAGTTTTTATCTCTTCACATTCTATGAGTGAGCGGGTCTAATTGATCAATTGTCAACAGTACCTTAGAATGCTGCCTGTTTTAACTCTGGAATTTTCAATTTGGAAGGTTAGCTTCCAGTGCTTAGCATGGCACCTTAACAAACTTCCATAGGAACAGGAGGACGTCATTCAGCTCCTCGAGCCTGTTCCACTGTGCAATGTGATCATTGCTGATCTACAGTCTAACTCTAGAAACCTGCGTTTGCCCTATACCCCTCAATACATTTAACTAGAACAAAAATATATCTATCTCAGTTTAAAATTAGCACAGGCATGGCATCGTAAATGCTGCTGACCTCTCTTACCCTGAGCAATATAGTGACTAGTTGGTTGCTAGACAACTGAGAAGAGTAGGTTTTAGTGCATACTACATGAACAGTCAATGTATCCCATTGAATAGTCTTACGAAGCGTGTGAGCTTCAGTAACAATTAGGGCAGGTATTTTAGAACTGGGAAGGTCGAGGCTTTTGGTTTGTTTGATCCCAGGCTAGACAGTCATTAATCAAAAGCAAAATACTGCAATCGTTGGAAATCTGAAATAAAGATAGAAAATGCTGTCAGGCAGTATCTGTAGAGAGCGATACATGCTGGAATTCCACCGCCTCGCCCTCCATGGAATCAAAGTAGGTGAGGGGCAGACAACGGAAATGTCCATGGACCTCGGGCGAGAATTTCTGGTCTTGCTTGAGCGATTCAGGTCAGTAGTGGGGCGGCACGGTGGCACAATGGTTAGCACTGCTGTCTCACTGCACCAGAGACCCAGGTTCGATTCCGGCCTCGAGGGACTGTCTGTGTGGAGTTTACACGTTCTCCCTGTGTCTGCGTGGGTTTCCTCCGGGTGCTCCAGTTTCCTCCCACAATCTGAAAAACGTGCTGGTTAGGTGCATTGACCATGCTAAATTCTCCCTCAGTGTATCCGACAGGCGCTGGAGTGTGGCGACTAGGGGATTTTCACAGCACCTTCATTGCAGTGTTAATGTAAGCCTACTTGTGACTAATAAATAAACTTTAACTTTTAGTCATTCACCAGAACAGATGAAGTGAGTCATCGATAGTATAAAGAATTTCAAACAACGCTTATAACTGCAGAGCACAAAACAGAACACAGGATGATCAGACCATTGACCTGGGGATACTGGATTGACTATTTTCATGTGTCTTTTTGCTCTTTTTGTTGCTAGTTGATAGTTCTCAACACTGGTGGGTTCCCAATGACACTGCAATGCCCCTTCTCCTCTTCCCAAGCTTTGCTTTGCACTTTCTAGTGGATTGATACACACCTTGCCATGAATGGACATTCTCAGTTCTTTTTGAAGATAGATCCATACAGGAAATAAACACAAAATTTTAATTCAGACAAATTGAAAAATTGAAATGAAACAATGCTGTTTCTTTCTTCAAACTGAGCTTTAAAAATGCTGTGTATAAAAAAGCCATTTTAGTCAGCTCTCCCTTAATGTACTTCAAACAAAACTACCACTAGGATATCTGCAGATAGGGCTAAATCTCTGCAGATTGATGTTACAGCTACCATTAGCTGTCTAAAATAGTCATTGATATTCTGACTGTACTCCAAGGGAAATGTACCCCATCTCCAAGAAGGTCAACTGTTCAGTTAAAAGGCTTTCCTTAACTGGAGCTAAGATCTACATTTCAGGAATGGTTTTCAAGTTTCTATTTGTGCTCCATTCCTGACTCAAACCTATCATTTACCACAGTAGAAATGATCAGCAGAAACATGCCTTGATTTACAAAGTAGTTCACATTTTCAGTCTCTTGTAAAGCCTCATAAGCCTCCTTGTCAGCTGTCAAAATGAGACAGCTTCCCAGAACGTTTTTTCTTTTGCTCTGGACATAAATTCATACTCCAGTGGCTTTACGGTAGCCAATCTCGAGGTTAGACAAGTTGAAGGTTAGATTGCAATAACTAACTGCTGCTTTGCACTGCAGTAAAAGTCAGAACTTGTCATAGTACAGTATCCATACTTTTCCATTTAATGGGACAAAAGTGGCTATATGTTACTGCTACCTTTATTTTTAATAAGAACTCATCATCACAAAGGGTAACATATTTTATAAGTGGCAGAATTGCACTGTCCCAGAATTGATAGTTGAGCTAGTTTATTTTCCTGACCCCCTTCATTTCCAAGTGCCTCACTTACCTGCCTGCTATGCAGAACTTTTTTTTTTAAAATCCACTGCATTGCACAACACTGAACATTCTTCAGCTGTACAGCCATCATCGATTGGTTGTTACCTAGTATTGCCCCAGTGTTCGAACTGGGCAGCAGCTAGGACAGAAGCAAGGAATAGCAAATACTGCAGCCTGTCCACTGTCAACAGTCTCTGTTATATTCCCAAGTGCTGCTGGCTTTCCTGCATAACCCCTCTCTGCTAGTTCTTGTTTTGCCGTTTCAGGAGTAATAACGAATATAGCAAAACATAATTGAAAGTGTTCATCAAATAAATAGAATGCTGCTATATGGATAATGCAATAACTCAGGCTATAATGGAAATCAATTGTGTGTCATCAGAATTGCGTATGAATGGGATTTGTTCCTTTCACAAGTAAGGGTAGGGGAGTTCTCCTGGGTGTCCCGGTCAATATTCAGCCAATGTCTTTTAAAGAACAGATCATTTGGCGGCACGATGGCACAGTGGTTAGCACTGCTGCCTCACAGCGCCAGGGACCTGGGTTCAATTCTGGTCTTGGGTCACTGTCTGTGTGGAGTCTGCACATTTTCCCCGTGTCTGTGTGGGTTTCCTCTGGGTGCTCCGGTTTCCTCCCACAGTCCAAAGATGTGCAGGTTGGGTTGATTGGCCATGATAAATTGACCCTACTGTCAGGGGGATTAGCAGGGTAAATATATGGGGTTACGGGAGTGGGGCCTGGGTGAGATTGTGGTCGGTGCAGACGCGGTGGGCCGAATGGCATCCTTCTGCACTGTAGGGATTCTATGATTCATTTGGCCATTATTAATTTGCTGTTCGTGGAATCTTAATGTGCAGAAACTGACTGTTGCATTTCTTACAATGATCACACCTCAAAAGTACTTCATTGTCTGGGGTGACCCTATGGTCATGGAAGGCTACATAAACATGTGTGTATGTGTGTCTGTGTACATGCACATGCACAGATACACACACACACACATTTGACCAAGTATAGTATCAGGGCAACTGAGCAAAAATCATGTTAATGAATAGCAGGGAATAAACTCTTCACTGTTTGGAATCCTACCTAGTCCAAAGGAAGATGGTTATGGTTGTTGAGGGTCAATTATTTCAGTCTCAGGACATCAGTGCAGGAGTTCTTCGCAGTAGTACTCTAGGGCCAACCACCTTCAGCTGCTTCACCAATGATCTTCCCTCCATCTGAATGTCAAAAGTGAGAATGTGCAATAATCAGTAAACAACGTTCAACACCATTCAGAGTCCTCAGATACTTAAACAGCCCATGTCCACATGTAGCAAGACCCGGACAATATTCAGGCTTGGGCTGATATGTGGCAAATGGCATTCTTGCCACACTAGTGCCAGGCAATGACCATCTTCAATGAGAGAGAATCTAACCATTTCCTCTTGATATTCAATGACCTTGCCATGACTAAATCCCCCACTATCAGCATCCTGATGATTACCATTGAACAGAAACTGAACCAGCCATATAAGTACGGTGGCTGCAATTGCAGGTCAGAGGTTGGAAATTTTGCAACAAGTAATTCTCCTCTTGACTCCCCAAAGCCTATCCACCATCAAGGCAATAGTCAGGAGTGCGATGGAATCATCTCCACTTGCCTGAATCAAAGGCAAAGCAGCCCATTTGATCAGCAGCCCGTCCACCACCACCAGTGCACAATATGTACCATTCACAAGATGCATTGCAGAAGTTCACCAAGGCTCTTTTGATGGCACATTCCAATTCTGTGACCTCTGCGACCTTGAAGAACAACAGCAACAGATGCATGGGAACAACACTTCATACAAGTTCCCCTCTAAGTCACATGTTATCCTGTTTTGGGACTATATTACTTGTTTCTTCACTGTCACTGGGTCAAAATCCTGGAATTTCCTCCCTAACTACACTATGGTGTATCTACACCATGAGGACTGCAGCATGGACTCCATAAAGCATCTCAACTGCACCTCTCAGGGGCAGTTATGGAGGTCAATAAATGCTGGCCTTGTTAGTAATATCCTAGTCAGTAATATTGGGGTGACACAGTGGCACAGTGATTACCACTGGTGCCTCACAGCACCAGGGATCCAAATTCGATTCCCACCTTGGGGGGATTGTCTGTGCAGAGTCTGCATGTCCTCCCTGTGTCTGCATGGGTTTCCTCCGGCTTCCTCCCACAACCTGAAAGATGTGCTGGTTAGGTGCATTGGCCATGCTAAATTCTCTCTCAGTGTACCCGAACAGGCCCCAGAGTGTGGTGACTAGGGGATTTTCACAGTAACTTCATTGCAGTGTTAATATAAGCCTACTTGTCACACTAATAAATAAAATAAAAAAACACATGCAATGAATGAACTTTTAAAAAAATTATGTCATGAATATTAGTGAATGAATGCTTACATTTGGTTAGTTTTACTGCGGCCTAACAATTTCATTAAAATAATGGACCGAAGGATTTCATGTTTGTGAGTAGTTTTGCTTTATATTGTCCAAGACATAATTTCAGGGTTGCAACGTTCAGTGAAACCTCAGTTGGTCTGGCAATGCAGCAGCTGCTTTTGTTTCCAACCCTCTAGAACACTCTCTGTGACTGTCGCATTCAACACAAGAGGACCCTGGACTGTCACTGCAACAATATGCTTGCTCTCATCGGGTGGCTCTCCTGTGTTCAATTAGCAATATTCAAGTATAATATGTGTCACTGGCCTATGTTTAAACATGGATAAATAAACTTTAACTCCCCATTGAACAACAGGAACTTGTTAAAGCATCTTTATATTTTTGAAAGCTTTTAAGGAAAGGAAGTCAATGCTGGAAATCATCCATCACTGAGAATCAGGAATGAATTTATAGCATTGAATGTAGGCCAGTCCAACGCAAACAACTACGTTTCTGAGGCATGTTAAATGGGACAATTGAAAGACTAGAATTTGGTTCCCGTAAAGGGAATGTTTCAGCAAAAAGAATGATATTAGTCCTGTTTTTTGAAAAACAAAGGTACAGTTTGATACAGAAATTGTGATGCTGGCCAAAAGAGAGATATGGAGTTAATGTTCTTTAGGGAAGGAAATCTGCAGTCCCTATCTGGTCTGGCCAACACGTGACTCCAGATCCACAGCAATGTGGCTGACTCTCAATGGCCCTTGGGCAACTAGGGATGGGCGATAAATGCTGGCGAGCCAGCAACGCCCATGTCCCATGAATGATTAAAAAAAAGATTTCAGATAAGCATTGAAGACTTTGTATGTGCATGTCCCAGATTGCAACTGGGAAGGACAGTGTTTCAGTAATTATACTTGCAAATATTTCATGCTATAAAGTGACAAAACGTTAATTCCCAGCCATGTTTTCAAATCAGCCAAAAAAATCTCAGTCCTGAAATAGTTTTAGAACAGAAACTTAAGTTGCTCCTCAGCATTCTTTAAGTTAACCGCACGTTAAAGAGTTAAGCAAGTTTGATTTTAAAATTAAAATGTTAATATTATGACTACCCAGCATAAATTTACATTATTATTTTGTTACTTACTTTGCAGGTCTTTGACCTCACTTGGCATCAAGTGCCTGTTCTGCCAACCTACTCAGTTTGACGTGCTTTTGGAAGTACTGCAGTTCTACATTGAAGACTTCTGACAGAGTAACCCAGTGTAGCCACCAGAAAAACACGCTACTCGTCAGGTGAGTGCAAATGAGCTCCCTTGCCTGCATAACCAATCACATCACCTTTGTAAACAGACTTCTTCTCCACCCCCCCCCAAGCAACAATTAGGCACAGACGTGCATAGGTGATGATGAGAAAATGAAACAAGTGGTTTAGCGCTGCTCCACTGAGTTTGGTCTGCTTCTGAGCCTCGAGGAATGACTTACAGGTACACAGAGTGAGATGTGACAAGAAAATAAGTGACCTAAATTCCAGCTTGTCTTTTTTAAACTGTTGGTACCGTTCTTAATAAAAAGCTTTCTGGAGCTATGCTGCATAGTTTGTGGAGACCAGTCGTGATTCGTGTGTTGGGTTCCTGTTGTGCCCAAGGGTCAGAGAATCCCAGGAACAGGGAGCATCCGGCTTGGAATTGACTATGCATATTTAAATATGCTAATCTGGTCCCGGCCAGAGAGGGCCGGAATCAGATTACAGCGAGGCGTGGGGGTTGGGAGAATCCCAAAGGTGTTTCTCACTGCCATTAAATGCGCCTGTCCCCTCCCCCAGGATTCTTCAACCTGTGATGATACTGTGCCTTTAAGAACCGTATTTGTGTCATGTTTCTTCTGCAGGAACTGTTTTATACTTCATCTCTCATAATAATGCCAAAATGTCTCCTGCCGGCAGCCCACCTGCTGATTCTGCAGAAGCTTAATAACTCCTAATTATTGGAGTGTTTGTTTTAATCTAGGCTAATGCATTATTGATACTTTTAGAGTTTTTCCTGGGGTTCAGAGTAGTTGGATTAGATTGCCTGACAAGAGAATCATGTGTGTGGGTGAAGCTAGGCGTACAGAGAAAGTAAAAATAAGCAGGCAGTTTCAGCTTGAATTTGAAAAGAGCAATAGCTCTTTCTCTCTCTCTCTCTCTCTGTCTGGAGATTTAAGTCTGTGGACCTGCTAGAAAATAAGTGTCTCTCTCTAGAGGTCTGCAAAAGGAACAAAAGGTTTTCGCACTGTGGTTAGCACTGCTGCCTCACAGTGCCAGGGACATAGTTTCGATTGCCGGCTTGGGTCACTGTCAGTGCGGGATTTGCACATTAAGAAAGCAAATGTAATGTTGTCATTTATTTCAAGAGGCTTGGAATACAAAAGCAGGGATGTACTTCTGAGGCTTTATAAAGCACTGGTTAGGCCCCATTTGGAGTACTGTGAGCAATTTTGGGCCCCACACCTCAGGAAGGACATACTGGCACTGGAGCGGGTCCAGCGGAGATTCACACGGATGATCCCGGGAATGGTAGGCCTGACATACGATGAACGTCTGAGGATCGTGGGATTGTATTCATTAGAGTTTAGGAGGTTGAGGGGAGATCTAATAGAAACTTACAAGATAATGAACGGCTTAGATAGGATGGACGTAGGGAAGTTGTTTCCATTAGCAGGGGAGACTAGGACGCGGGGGCACAGCCTTAGAATAAAAGGGAGTCACTTTAGAACAGAGATGAGGAGAAATTTCTTCAGCCAGAGAGTGGTAGGTCTGTGGAATTCATTGCCACAGAGGGCTGTGGAGGCCGAGACGTTAAGCGTCTTCAAGACAGAAATTGATAAATTCTTGATTTCTCGAGGAATTAAGGGCTATGGGGAGAGAGCGGGTAAATGGAGTTGAAATCAACCATGATTGAATGGTGGAGTGGACTCGATGGGCCGAATGGCCTTACTTCCGCTCCTATGTCTTATGGTCTTATGTCTACGTGGGTTTCCTCTGTGCTCCAGTTTCCTCCCACAGTCTGAAAGATGTGCTGGTTAGGTGCATTGGCCATGCTAAATTCTCCCTCAATGTACTCGAACAGACGCCGGAGTGTGGCAACTAGGGGATTTTCACAATAACTTCATTGCTGTGTTAATGTAAGCCTACTTGTGACACTACTTTAAAACGATATCGATGCTGAAAAAATGGTCAAATAATGGACCACAGGGTCTGTGGCTTGGTTTCCACATTGAAAAGTATTTGGATCTCCCTTTGGGTAGCTTGTGGTCTAATCTGTATTAGCAAGGTTCCGTTATACTTGTGCATGACCTGGGTCTGGCTAGGAGAAGTTTGTTTAAAAAAAAACTATTTATTTACGAGACATTCATAATAATCTTCCAGGTAAGAGCAATTTTCTCATGCACATGCTAATCTATCTTTCTTCGTAATCTCTTGTACATGACTGCTAAAGCCACTGTCACATCATGATACACATCACTATCTCATTCCCAGAAATAATAACACTGTAGTTTCTTTCAGGACATCAGAATTTTTACACGTTGTGCCAGACAGGACTTTGAGAGTTAGGGTGCTGGAAATAAGGATCTGTCAATGAACCTTTATCCTGCCATGGAGCTCTCTCACTTCTGACCAGCCAATTATCACTCAATTCTGCAAGCATGAGTAACGACCGGCAATGATGTTTCACCAGTCAGAAGCGAAACACGCTGTTGGCGATACAAAAACCCTCCATCACCACTTTCAAATACGGTTGAGGGCTGATTCTATCACAAGGGATTTGTCCTTTAAAATAGGTCTAACTGAGCCATCTTATCTTGCCTGTTCCATCCCTCTGGGTTCAATTATAACAACATATGGATCTGTCCTGGACAAAAAAAAGCCAAGTTATTTCAAAGGTTCAAAATGAAATTCAAGCCTTGTTTGATACAAAATGAAAATAAATTTGTTGGATGGAAAGAACGCAGTCGTCGAAATAATAACAATTATACGGACAGCAGGGTGGCACGATGGTTAGCACTGCTGCCTCACTGTACCAGGGACCCGAGTTCGACTCCTGGCTTGGGTCACTGTCTGTGTGGAGTTTGCACATTCTCCCTGTTGTCTGCGCGGGTTCCCTCCAGCTGCTCCGGTTTCCTCCCACATTCCAAAAATGTGCGGGGTTAGGTGGATTGGCCGTGCTAAATTGCCCCTTAGTGTCAGGGGAACTTGCTAGGGTAAATGCATGGGATTAGGGCCTGGGTGGGATTGTGGTCGGTGCAGACTCGATGAGCCGAATGGCCTCCTTCTGCACTGTAGGGATTCTATGATTCTATAACCTGCTACCGAGGAACTGAGTAAAACAGATGTCTTGGGTAAGTGAATCTTGGCAAAGTACGATTGGGGATCCGGATGGGGAGTATTTAGGACGCGAGTTTCCAATTAGTTCAAGAGCTTCACAGCTACTTTTAAAGAAAACAGTTTGTAATTTCATCTTTCTTTTAACCTTATTTTGAGTGACTTTCGTGTTGAACTCAATTGTCATACATAAGGATAACTGAATGTTGTGGGCCTAAGTGATAGATGTAGCACTGCATCTTGTTGACAGCTGGTCTTCAATGTATATCCTGTTTCACATACCAGCTGCAGCCCTGACATCGCCTGCACGCTCCTCATTAAAGGAATGTCGGTTCCAATTTAATGTTGAAAAACACAAGGGTCACGGTGTTCGGATATAAAGCAGTTAAAAGCTTTCAAGCTGCTTTTTACACCAAGTCACAAAACGAAATCAATTCAACCTGACCTGCTTACAAAATAGGCTGACTTTCCTCAGGTCGGGCGGGCGGGATGGGAGAATTCCGATCAAACCCACCACGTTGAACGCATCTTTAAAATGCGTTCATTTCAAGAAGTTCTGTGCTTTTACTGATGTTCATTAATGCAGAAAAGGACCCGTGCATGTAAGTATTTCCTTTGTGCATTTATTCAGTGGAAAGTGTTCAAAACAACTGCCTTGCATTGTTCAGTGCAGGAGCACTACAGACTGGAAAGACCTGAGAACATCTGCAATAATGTTTTAGTACACACAGAGTTCAATAATGGAGAAAGTTCAAAGTAGTGGATGAATTCAAGGAAATATCCTATTTTGGCCAACGGGTTATTTTTGGTAAATGTCATTTTAAAGTGTAGAACCTGTCTGAGAGCACTAGTCATAAAATGTAAAGCAAAATAGGCAAGAACTTAATTATATTGGGGCAGATATTCCTTTTCATCTCCTGGACGGTAATCCAGGGAAGATTGACTGTGCATTCTGGAACTCGCCAATGTTTTATTCTATTCGTTCTGGACAATCGATTCTGACAGATTACTGATGAGGTGGTAGAAACATGAACTATCCCATGATGTGCTGTGATTAATAACTCATTCACAATCCAGAGGTTTAGCATCAGCACGAAACCAAAACATAATATCAGTGCTAAACTTCAACGATAAAATGTCTGGTGAAAGCCCAGACTCCATAGGAGAGGGAGATGCCTTCCTCAGATCCTGAAGCCAGACTCAGGCTGTACTTACGTGATAATTGTAATGTCAATAGTTTGCACAAGCATTACAGTTGCAGTCTATATGTACTCATTACACTGTGAAGCTAGGAGATAGTGCTGTATTAGTACTTGCATACATGAACAGCGTGTTGCTCCCCGGTGGGAATTTTACGATATAAAAACAGAAAAAGCTGGAAAAACCTCAGCAGGTCTGACTGCATCTGTGGACAGAGAATACAGCCAATGTTTTGAATCAGGATGATCGAGGGGCTGTATTCTCTCTCCACAGGTGCTGTTAGGCCTCATTGAATCATAGAATCCCGACAGTGCAGAAAGAGGCTATTTGGCCCATCGAGTCTGCACCGACCACAATTCCACCCAGGCCCTATTCCCGTAACCCCTCATATACCCTGCTAATTCCCCTGACACTAGGGTTAATTTAGCATGGTCAATCAACCTAACGCACACACCTTTGGACTGTGGGAGGAAGCTGGGGCACCCGGAGGAACTCATGCAGACACAGGGAGAATGTGCAAACTCCACACTGACAGTGACCCAAGGCCAGAATTGAACCTGGGTCCCTAGCGCTAACCACTGTGCCACCATGCCACCCATGAGACCTGCTGAGATTTTCCAGCATTTTCTGTTTTTGTACCAGATTCCAGCATCCGCAGTATTTTGCCTTTTAAAAATGGGAGTTTTATGACGTTGGGAGATGGCAAATCTTTTAAGCTACCTAGGAGATCGAACGGTCCTCTGAAGCACTTCATTATCACAAGCCCACATTTGGGAGTAAGGTTATATTTCATACACTGCCAAGCCCAAGTGGCATGAGATGGTCTCCTACAGGACGTTCCCATGTCATGTAGCCTTGGTTCTTTCATCAGACCTGCCTGTGATATTACGTTGTTACTTTAATGACAACTTGTTTGTAATGCACATCAATGCCTGAAAGTAGTTGCCATAAATTGGAGAGTTCAGACAATTAAATCACTTGGTTAGATGTGTGGGTCATCCATTAACCAAACCTCCTGCTGAAAGCTGCTAATTTTCCTTGTAACTGTTTATTTTTCTTACCTGCCAGCTGGTCTTCTTTGTGAGAGTTCCTGAGGATAATTTTTATCAGCCTCTACATTGCACAGCATCGTTCTGATGCTGTTTAAAGCTCCAATCATTTGAACAAAAATGTTACTTTTCTTTTTTCCACAGAATCAAATTGTTTTCCAGCTTAGAAAATATACTCTTACAACCAATGATGTAATAATGTCAGAACACACAGTGAGGTCAGATTTAATAATTGACACAGCTTCCTGTAAAACACATAGTTGATTTGGTTGACAATACTTGGGATAATAAATAACCCATCACCTAACTTTATTGTATTTTCACAAACAAGTCTCCAATAGGTACAGCATTTCTGATGTGGGCACATTTAAGATAAGAGTCAAAACATTAAATCCATTTAAATACTAAGACTGTGGATTCTGACAGAAGCTTTCTTTATGCTTTGTGGTTAATTAATTTGTAGCTAATAAAATTTCATTTGGAGATACATCTTTGCAGTCCAGCTGTTCACATAGATGATGTCAGATGGTAATTGAATCATAGAATCCCTACAGTGCAGAAGGAGGCCATTCGGCCCATTGAGCCTGCACTTTGATTTGATTTGATTTGATTTATTATTGTCACATGTATTAACATAGAGTGAAAAGTATTGTTTCTTGAGCGCTATACAGGCAAAGCATACCGTTCATAGTGGAGGAAACGAGAGGGTGCGGAATGTAGTTTTACAGTCATAGCTAGGGTTTAGAGAAAGATCAACTTAGTGCGAGGTAGGTCCATTCAAAAGTCTGACAGCAGCAGGGAAGAAGCTTTTCTTGAGTCGGTTGGTACGTGACCTCAGACTTTTGTATCTTTTTCCCGACAGAAGAAGGTGGAAGAGAGAATGTCCGGGGTGCGTAGGGTCCTTAATTATGCTGGCTGCTTTGCCGAGGCAGCGGGAAATGTAGACAGAGTCAATGGATGGGAGGCTGGTTTGTGTGATGGATTGAGCTACATTCACGACCTTTTGTAGTTCCTTACGGTCTTGGGCAGAGCAGGAGCCAGACCAAGCTGTGATACAACCAGAAAGAATGCTTTCTATGATGCATCTGTAAAAGTTGACGAGAGTCGTAGCTGACATGCCAAATTTCTTTAGTCTTCTGAGAAAGTAGAGGCGTTGGTGGGCTTTCTTAACTATAGTCTCGGCATGGGGGGACCAGGACAGGTTGTTAGTGATCTGGACACCTAAAAACTTGAAGCTGACAACAATCCCACGCCAGCCCTATCCCCTTAACCCCACATATTTATCCCACTAATCCCCTTGCCACGAAGGAGCAATTTACCATGTTCAATTAACCTAACCTACACATCTTTGGACTGTGGGAGCAAGCCAGAGCACCCGGAGGAAACCCACACAGACTTGGAAAGAACGTGCAAACTCCACACAGACAGTCACCCCGAGGCCAGAATTGAACCTGGGTCCCTGGTGCTGTGAGGCAGTAGTGCTAACTACTGCGCCACCATGTCACCTGTATCCAGGAGTGATATTGCACACTGACGTTGCTAAGCGTATCAGGTGGAGTTTTTGCAAATATCAACCTAATTTCACATCTTACCCACTGCAAATTACTCCATAACCTAATCCCTGTTACTGTGAAGTGTCCAAAGCCTACTGTGTACGTACATCATCCTCAATATTACTCTCATCTTCAGAACTGACATTTTTTTCTGCACTTTTCTAAGGGCCTTTAAAATTAAGTGGAGAAAAATGATAGGGAAACTAAAATCTGCCCCGTTGGCTGATGGGAGAGTGAAAAGAAGAGTGAGTGCCCTGATGTTCCCATCCTATTTGCAATCATTTACCTTTTTCTAACATAATAGGGTTACCGACAGATTATGTAAAGAAATAAGCTGTTTGGTGACTAAAAACCATAATTTCCCTCTAAATTGGTGCTGTGCTTTATTTGGGGCTTTGAACTGATATGTGAACAGTGCACCATTACCTCAGGAAATATTTCATTGAACATAGCAGTGCCCTCATATGGCATTGGATCCTGTAATCCTGAAGTCCCCCCGTATTGCCTTCTACAAATGGGAAGAAAATGAATGAAATGCACTTTATTCTACAATTAATGTTTCATCCTTGCAATCTTTAACCACAAATCAGAAAATAATTGATACTGTCTATGGATTATAAACATTTCTGAACTGCCAAATAGCTTCAATTATATCTTTGATACCACGTATGTCATTGGAAATTAAACACCAATTAGTATTATACATTAACATATCTCCACTTTTGATTAGTAAGTGCTCTGTTATCAGCTTTTCCACGAAGCAGGCCCCTTTAAGTTTCGAAAAAGATCCCATTGAAGAAGCCCACGTGTGAAAAATATCAATTTATTTAAGTGAAACACATGTATTGGAGTAAAATAGAGTCAATGAATCCCTTGCAACATACTCACCCTGTTATATATACCCCTGTGGACTAAGGGGCATAAAGAATCACAAGGTAGGCTCTAACGCTGGGAGCTGTTTGTTGAAGGTGTGCACTCATTCATAGCCTGGTCTAAGACTGCACAACAGGGTCCCCCACTGGACAGAGCTAATAGCCCCGGGATCACCTGACCCGTACGCTTAAAGGGGCAGTCCACACCCCAAACCCCAACATACAAGGGGCGAAATTTTCCCGTCCCGGACCATGCAAAGGTCTGTTGACCTCGGGCGGGATCTCGAGTGGGGCCAGAAAATCCCACCCTATATATATATAATAATATATATACATCACACAAGGATTAACATTTAAAATCTCTTTAAAGGCAAACCACAAGTTATATTTTGTTCAGAAAAGAAAAGTATTTGTCAGAACCTGTGATCTGCAAAGAGATGGTAATTATTGATTCCAATGTTGTGAAGTAGATAACACTGCTGAAGTTGCTGCCTTACCTTAGTCTTACTGGAGTGTTTGAATGAGAATTGGAATATTGTTGCCATCATAGAGCTCCAGTAGGACAGTTTTGCTGACGTTCATTCATGCCTGTTTGTGACCTTTGCCTGCACCCTGATAGAATCAGTTGTATGTGGATTGGCAATGTAAACAGAGAGGTGAAGTGAGCACATCAACGTACTCTGAGCAATACGTTTTCGACTGGCAAAACAGTAAACTCATAAATATCTCCTGTGTAATAAAGAACATAACAATCGGGCAAACTGGAATTTCCAACCTCAGCACCACGGGTCCCATTTCAGCAGATGCGACAAGCCTACCAAAGATCGATTGACTTATAGAATCATAGAATCCCTACAGTGCAGAAGGAGGCCATTTGGCCCATCGAGCCTGCACTGATAACAATCCCATTCAGCCCTATCCCCTTAACCCCACCTATTTACCCTGCTAGTCCCCCTGACATTAAGGGGTAATTTAGCATGGCCAATCAACCCAACTCGCACATCTTTGGAGTGTGGGAGGGAACTGGATCACCCGGAGGAAACCCACGCAGACATGGGGAGAATGTGCAAATTCCACACAGGCAGTCACCCAAAGGCCGGGTCCTTGGCGCGGTGAGGCAGCAGCGCTAACCACTGTGCCACCGTGCCGTCCACTTTGGCAGGACTAGAAGATTCTGCCAGCAGGAGGGACTGGAAAATCCCACAGCGTGCTGCCCTGCATTGCATAAGAGTGAGGAAGAATCTGCACCAAGAGACATGATGAGTTTTGCGACGATACATTTGTCTCAGATAATAGATCAAAATGAATTATTGAATTGTATTGAATTCGCACCTAACATTCAGTTCCGTTGCAGTCCTTGATCTTTTTATAGCTGGAATTCAAAGAAAATAGTTGGAGCGATTTTCTTAGCAGGGGCAAGTTAATAAAGCTGTTGACTTTCTTGACAGTCAGAGTTTTACTGCAGTCATTTATGAATGTACGAAAGCAAATAGTATCCAAAACCCTAGGCAGCAGAATCTCATTGCTCTTTCACAGTGGGCGAGAACACTCGGAACAACAGGCCAGTTAGCCTCACATCTGTGGTGGGTAAATTGTTGGAAGGTATTTTGAGAGACAGGATCGACAGGCATTTAGAGATGCAAGGACTGATTAGGGACAGCCAGCATGGCTTTGTGAGTGGAAAATCATGTCTCACAAATTTGATTGAGTTTTTTGAAGGGGTAACCAAGAAGGTAGATGAGGACAGTGCAGTTGATGTTGTCTACATGAACTTTAGCAAGGCCTTTGACAAGGTACCGCATGGTAGGTTGTTGCCTAAAGTTAAATCTCACAGGATCCAGGGCAAGGTATCTAAATGGATACAAAATTGGCTTCTTGACAGAAGCCAGAGGGTGGTTGTAGAGAGTTGTTTTTCAAACAGGAGGCCTGTGACCAGCGGTGTACCTCAGGGATCAGTGCTGGGCCCACTGTTATTTGTCATTTATATTAATGATTTGGATGAGAATATAGGGAGCATGGTTAGTAAGTTTGCAGATGACACCAAGATTGGTGGCATGGTGAACAGTGAGGAAGGTTATCTCCAATTGCAGCGAGATCTTGATCAATTGGGCCAGTGGGCTGACGAATGGCAGATGGAGTTTAATTTAAAGAAATGCGAGGTAATGCATTTTGGTAGATTGAACCAGGGCAGGACTTACACAGTTAATGGTAGGGCGTTGGGAAGAGTTACAGAACAAAGAGATCTAGGGGTACATGTTCATAGCTTCTTGAAAGTTGAGTCACAGGTGGACAGAGTGGTGAAGAAGGCATTTGGCATGCTTGGTTTCATCAGTCAGAACGTTGAATACAGGAGTTGGGACGTCTTGTTGAAGTTGTGCAAGACATTGGTAAGGCCACACTTGGAATACTGTGTGCAATTCTGGTCACCCTATTATAGAGAGGATATTATTAAACTAGAAAGAGTGCAGAAAAGATTTACTAGGATGCTACCGGGACTTGATGGTTTGAGTTATAAGGAGAGGTTGGATAGACTGGGACTTTTTTCTCTGGAGCATAGGAGGCTGACGGGTGACCTTATAGAGGTCTATAAAATAATGAGGGGCATAGACAAGGTAGATAGTCAATATCTTTTCCCAAAGGTAGGGGAGTCTAAAACTAGAGGGCATAGGTTTAAGGTGAGAGGGGAGAGATACAAAAGTGTCCAGAGGGGCAATTGTTTCACACAGAGGGTGGTGGGTGTCTGGAACAAGCTGCCAGAGGTAGTAGTAGAGGCGGGTACAATTTTATCTTTTAAAAAGCATTTAGATAGTTACATGGGTACGATGGGTGTAGAGGGATATGGGCCAAATACAGACAATTGGGATTAGTTTAGGGATTTTGAAACAAAAAAAAATAAGGGCGGCATGGACAAGTTGGGCCGAAGGGCCTGTTTCCATGCTGTAAACCTCTATGACTCTATGTTCTGGCTCTTCACACTGGTGGGATCTTCCAGTCCTGCCAAAGTCTGTGGATGTTTAAATGGCTCGCCGCATCTGCCATTGGGAAACATGCTGCAGCAGAGCTGGAAAATCCCAGCTAGTCTACATTTGGCATCGGAGAACAAAGTTTTGAAATTGTTTTAATTTGAAAAAAGACTTGCTGAGGTGTAAAATGACATTTATAGTCATGGGGGAGTGGGGATCATATCGGATTGTCCCACCAGTCGATCAGCGTGGTGAGCTGGTAAGATCAGGCGAGAGGCGAAATATTGATTCTAAAAATTGTGATCTTACCGGCATTGTTTTACAGACTAAATGGGCTTTGCGTCCATATAGGGGGAGCCCGGCACATGGAGCGATTGGCAGCGGGTCCCAATGTCCGTTGGGGGCAATGTTGGTGGGGAGTGACAAGAGATCTCCCAGTACACAGTGTACATGTGTACACAGTACACTGGGAGATTAGGGCACATGCGCAATGGCACCTCTAGAGTTCAGCAGTTGACTTCCCGGCATGATTTGGCTTCGCCCCCTCCCCCAGCTGGCAAGAATCGCATTGTGACTTTTTTATGACTAAGTGCCATAAGATTGCATTTTTCAACTCGCTGAAGAAATGAGTCTGAAACTCTCCCATTTTCTCGCTCATTCAGCACTGAGAATATTTTTGGTAAGATTGCTCCCCATGTAATTCAATGGTATGGTTTCTATTATTGGGGCAGTGTCCTTACAAAAAGAGGTAGAATCGTTGCCTTAATGTTAACATAGATGTGGAATTATAAGGTTCAAATATGGCTCACAATTATTCCAATGAATTGTATGTATCTTAAATATTTTTGAATATATGCCACGTTTTAGCATTTCATGTTTTTGGGCTCTGATCTTTGGTTCAGTACATGAAACAGAATATTGTATAATTATAGCTTCATTAGTTTGCTCCATATCCACATGAATAGGACTGGCTAATTAAGCATCTTTTTAATGGTATCATTTGGGATATGTAGAAAGAGAACCAGTTGAAAAAAGAAAAATCTTTTGTGATGTGGGAGCATTTTTTTTTTGCTTCTAATTCTAATTCCCAATTTAATGCATGTACAAAGTCAAAAACGCGTTAATGTAGAGCTCAATTTTCCATCAACTCTCTCAAGTATACAGTTAGGAGCCTAGAAGCTTCATTCTTTACTATTCCGTAGCATTCAAGTTTCAGTCAAAGCAACTGCCGCAAAATGTAGAAATCCTCCCAATCCGCAAATGCAGATTTGTGAATCGCCACTGCCAACATACGATATAGTTCAGCATCGACATGGATCATGGTGTCAGGTGTTATTGCGCTACTGCCAACCTGCAATCTCATCTAGCAAGGTGGAAGAGGCTGAACAGGTAGTAATTGTCAAGGTTAAATTTGTCATTAGTCTTTTGGCTAGGACATAATTACTACTTTTTTCCAGGAATGTCATCCTTGCAAGAGATCCATTATTCTCTTGAAATGAATGGAGCCTGCTGGTGTAGGCACGGTGAAGGTGGTGGGGTGTGTGTGCCAGGAGAATCGGACGCATCCGATAAACATGAACATACGAACTAGGAGCAGGAGAAGGCCACTTGGCCCCTCGAGTCTGCTTGGCCATTTGATGAGATCATGGTTCCTTTGACCCAGTTGTCAGTCAGGAATCAATCCAGCTCAACCCCTAAGAATATTCAATGATCCAGCCTCCACTGCATCCTGGGGAAGAGAATTCCACAGACTAAAGACCCTGTGAGAGAAAATATTTCACCTCGTCTCTATCTTAAATAGGAGACCCTCTATTTTTGAACTCTGCTCCCTAGTTCCTGGCTGGGATTTTCCGGACTCCTCTCTATGGTGGGTTTTCCCATGGAGGAGGTGGCTCACTATTGGCTGCCAGTGGGATATTCCAGTCCCGCCGAAGCCATTTGCATTGCTCACCAGCCACACCATCAGGAAACCCGCTATGGAGGGTTGCCTTCAGTGGGACTGGAAGAACCCACCAGCAGCATGGGCTGGAGAGGTCCCCCCCCTTCCCCAGTATTTCCATAATACACTCCATCTGCCACATTTTTCTTCAATCACTTATCTAGGTTGCTCATTACTTCTTCAAAGAACTCTAATAAATTAATCAAACACTATCTCCCTTTCACAAAAACATGTTGATTCTGCTTCATTGCATTAAAATTTTCTAATTGCCCTCCTAGAACCTCCTTGATAATAGATTTCAGCATTTTTCCTCTCTTTTCTTTACTGATTTGAAGGGTGGGATTTTCCACTTCTGTCCACATCGAGCAGGTTCAGCGACGGGAGTGGAACATATTGCAAAAAGGTCAAAGTCACATTTTATGTCTAACTAAAAGCAGGAAAGGATTGTGCCTCCTGTCTCCTCCAGTCCTCCCCCATCTTTAAATTTCTTAGTTATCCACGAATAATGCACCCTTCTCTTAGAGTCTTTATTTCTTTCCTACTGGAATGTATTTTTGCTGAGTGTTATGAAATATCTTAATAATATCTTCCAATGCATCTCTACAGACTTATCCCTTAAGCTAGTTTCCTGGCTCACTTTTGTCAGCTCTGTCTTCATACACTATAAATTACACTTACTTTAGTTTAAAACACTAGTTGTAGACCCACTCCTCTTTCCCTCAAATTGAATGCAAAATTCAATCATGTTATGATCACTGCTACTACTTGGGATGCCTTTACTACAAAGTCATTAATTCATCCAATCCCATTACACATTACCAGGTTGGTTCTCGAATGTGATGGTCTAATATACTGTGCCAAAAACATTCCATGAACTCATCTCCCTGGCTGCCTTCGCCAATCTGATTTGTCCAATCTATATGTAGATTAAAATCACCCATGATTATTGCCATACTTTTCTTACAAGCCCCTCTACACCCTAGCTATGACTGTAACACTACACTCTGCGCTCTCTCATTTCCTTCTCTATGAATGGTATGCTTTGTCTGTATAGCGTGCAAGAAACAATACTTTTCACTGTATGTTAATACATGTGACAATAATAAATCAAATCATTCTTTCTTCCAGTATACCCTATCTTTCAGTGTAGCCATCGTTAGGGGACCCATAAACTATTTCCTCAAGGGACTTTTATATTTGCTATTTCTTATCCTTACACAAACTGGTTTAACATTGTGATCTTAAAATCATCCCTCACTACTGTGCTAATGTCATCCTTAATTACGCCACCTTCTTTTCTTAGCTTTCTGTCCTTCCGAAACATTAAGTAACCTTGAATATTCAGGTTCCATCCTTTGTAATCTTGCCCCTGTCACTATGATGTCTATCAGATCATACATATTTATTTCTATTGGAGCTGACAGAATGATTTGTTCTGTTATGAATGCTATGCACAGTCAGCCAAGAAGCCTCTAGTTCTGTCATTTTTACCATCTTTGCAACCTCTGCTGGCGCGTTCTTAAGTTTGCACAGTCTGACCTTTCCTGCCATGTTCTGATTTTCATTACCTGCAGTGCTATCTTGCTGTCTTGTCTTGTTCTCTCCTGGGAAAACTGTCTGAGATTTAGGGTGGTCTGGAAAGGGCCTGACAGGGAAATCCTGATGGTGGGATGTCAATTAGGCTCAATCATGAGCGACCTAAAGCCAATTATCCTTGTGCAGAGAAAGGGCGGGTGCCGAACTTGCCGACCTTGGTAGCGCAAAGTCTCATCTGCACGTCCATGGGCAGTTTTCTGCTTGAAATTGGCAGTGGTATCGCTGCCAGAGGCGGAAGAGGCCACCAAAACTCAGATAGAGTAAAGAGGGTGTTGGCGTCGAACAAACTGTTAATTAAGGCAACAAGGACAAATCTTACAGCATACTCAGAAGCTATAGAGAAATTCTTTTATTGTTAAAAATTATCCAATTGATCTGTGATCCAGCCACCCAGAACTGTGAAGGTAGATAGATTTTAACTCTATTGTAAATGAGTGTTAGACTGGTGTCAGCAGCTTCTGCTTCACTTGAAAAGAAGGATATTTTTGTATGTGTATTCTTTAATTTATTTGTTCATGGGATGTGACCTTGGCTGGCTCACCCCGCATTTATTGCCCATCCGTAATTGCCCTTGAGACAGTGGTGGTGAGCCACTTTGTTGAACTGTTGCAGTCCATGGTGGTGTCGAAACACCCACAGTTCCATGATTTTGATCCAAGGAACAGCAATATATTTCTGAGCCGGAATGGGATGTGACTTGGGATGGGATGTACCCGTGCATCTGCTGCCCTGGTCCTTCTAGATTGGCAGATTGGTTTGGAAGGCGCTGTCCAAGGAGACTTGATTAACTTGCTGCGGTGCATCTTGTAGATGACACACACTGCTGCCACCATGCATCGATGGTAAAGCAAGTGAATGTTTAAGGTGGTGGATGGGCTGCCAATAAAACAGGCTGCTTTAGCCTGGATGGTGTTCAGCTTCTTGAGTGTTGCTGAAGCTACACCCATGCAGACAAATGGAGATCACACTCCTGACTTGTGCCTTGTAGATGGTCAACAGGCTTTGGGGAGTCAGGAGTGGAGTTACTCTCCATCACATTTCCAGTCTCTAACCTGTCCTTGTAGCCACAGTATTTATATGGCTATTCCAGTTCAGTTTCAGATCATTGGTAACCCCCAGGATGTTGACAGGGACGATTCAGTGATAGGAATGTCATTGAATGTCAAGGGGAGATGGTTAGATTCTCTCTTGTTGGAGATTATCATTGCCTGGCATTTGTGTGGTGCAAATGTTACTTGCCACTTATCAGCCCAGGCCTCAATATTGTCCAGACCATGCTACAAGTAGACATAGACTGCTCCAGTATCTGAGGAATCACAAATGGTGCTGAACAGTGTGATCATCAATGAACATCCCCACCTCTGACCTTATGATGGAAGGAAGATTGTTGATGAAGCAGCTGAAGGTGGTTGGGCCTTGGACACTACCCTGAGGAACTCTTGCAGCAATGTCCCGGGACTGAATTGATTGACCTCCAACCACCACAGCCATCTTCCTCTGTGCTAGGAATGACTTCAACCAGTGACAAGCCATCCCCCTGATTCCACTGGAATCACTCCTTGATGCCGCACTCAGTCAACTGCTGCCTTGATGATAAGGGCAGTCACTCTCACCTCACATTTTCAGCAGGATTTTCCAGCCACACTCACTCCAAGACCGGAATATCCCGCCCAAGGTCAACAAACCTTTGCATGGTCCGTGAGCCGTCGGCTACGATTCCCATGGCAGGCAGCACAGGAAAATTCTGCCCTTTGCGTTCAGCTCTTTTGCCCATGAGGTCAGGAGCTGAGTGGCCCTGGTGGAACTCAAACGAATCGTTGTTGTATAATGATTTTAACAAATCAGTTTATGTAATTCTAGATGTGTTTTTTAAAGCCTTGCGATCGTTCATTGACCAGGATTTCAATCGCTTCAGATCAAAAACTTAGGCCAGAATTTTTGCTCTTCTGATGGGAAAATTTCCAACTCCACAAACCCAACTGGGGAGAAAATGTCCCAGATGTTCTCATTTTAATTCCAGGGTGGGTGGGTTTTAATGGGAGTCTGGTCTGCCGTCATGGAGGGAGTTAGGAGGTAGTTCCAGCTGTAGTTGAGTATGGAAGTAGGCTGTGTGAAAGGCCTGACTCATTGCTCCAAGATTTATAAGGAAAATAATAAAAACACAGTCCTCTAGCCCTCACCCCTCAGAACATTCCAACCTCCCACACACATTCCTCATGCCCCATCCATGCCAATTCATTACACCTCATGTCTCTCCATCCATCCCCTTTATGGCCATTCGTACATGCATGCCAACCTATGGCCCTTCATAGCCCCTATGCCGATCTATGGCCCTCTACTTACCCCCGTGGCCCTTCCTGTCCACTATGTAATCATGTGCCACTCTCACAGCGCCTTAGGCCTTTATACCCGCTATGCTACTCAGTGCCGACTCATGCCAATCCATCCTACCTGCATCAACCACCTTTTTGCCTTTACACCCTCCATATTAACTCATCCATTATCCACCATGGGTAGACCTCAGGGCCCATGCTGAGATTAAATAAAATAAAGTTGTGTCTATTGCAGAGTTTACTTTAAAAAACCCATCCAATACAATTAAATTTGCAATTAGTTCTATATTACAAAATGACTACATTCTTCAACTACTTAATGCCATATAAAAGCAAACATTTCATTCAAGTACTTAATCCTTTATGAAAACACATTTGTTCCATTGGCCCAGATAAATACTTTGGCCGGAATTTTCCAGCTGTTCACGCCAGCGGAATCTTCTGGCCTTGCCCATGGCACATTCCTGCCATGGGTTTCCCAGCAGCGAGGGGTGCATTCAATGGGAAATCCCACTGACAATAGTGGGACCAGAAGATCCTGCCACTGGCTAATGTTGGGCTACCTCCACCACGTGGAATGTTGTGTGGAAAGTCCTGTTTTTTATAACCATTTGGAGCTGAGACTCAAACTGTGAACTGACAGACACCCCACTGTAATAAAGATAGGTTGTAGAATCAGTCATACAGCACTGAGCCTCAGGCATATCAATAGATGGAGTGCAATTTCAAGAGCTGATTTTTTTTAACTGCAGAATGTTTAAAAGAATGAACAGGAGGTTTAAATGATTTAGAAGCTTAATAATTCTATGGAGTCCATCCAATTTTTATGCACATTCCTGTCTACTCTTACCTCTCTCTAAGGGCACCTTACCCAAATGGATAACTGCACTTAATCAAAAGGGGATCCTGGACCCATCCAAAAGGGTACCCTATCTCAAAAAATAATTCTGGCATCTTTAGATCTTTTCCTCAAAGGTCTGGAGCCCACGAGTTGTGTTTTGGACATCTCATTCATAAGAATTGTATCTGTTTGCAGGCAGCTGCATCTTTCAATATGCAAACTACAACCTGCCCCTGCTTCTACCTGCCCCCGGTGAAAATGGTGGGTGCCTGGTTTGAGAGTGGAACTTCCAGGATCAGGGCTCCAGTGCCATTTTCACGAAACCAAAGATCCTTTCCGCCTCTGAGAAAATTCAGACCTTATACTCATTGGGTGGGATTTACCGCACAACTCGCTGCGCACTTTACGGTGGCGGAAGGTAGCCCACCATCGGCCGGCGGTATGAGATGCATGGGTCCTGCCATTGCCAATGGGGTTTCCCATTGAGTGCACCCCTCGCTGCTGTGAAACCCATGGTGAGGGTGTCCCCTCGGCGAGACTCGAAGATCCCGCTGGCGTGAATGGCCTGAAAGTCCCGGCCATTATGTACAAATAATTAGATGTGGTAGCCCGCAGGTACACTGCTGTAACAGCCTCTCGTTGTGGTGAAACCTCAGAAAGAATTTGACTGCTAATTAAACGATTACTGATTTGGTCTTACCTCAGTGCAAACGCAAATTGGGTTCCTTATTAAAAATTAACTGCTGATGGATGCTTGTGCCATTCCTGGCACATTTCTGTTCGATAAGATACTTCGGGAACACAGCATACCAGAAAACAGCTGTCAGCCTTCAGTTCTGGAGCAAAGCAGATTATTAACAGCTTGTTTTTTTGACCCTTCACCAATTGGCCATGTTTGCAGTTGTTGACTTTACATCAAACTGCGGCTACTCCAACTCGGGTGACCAAACATTGGAAGGGTGCTGATTTTTGCCGAATATTTGTGGA